>NC_045429.1:384937251-385291418 GCF_902635505.1 Sarcophilus harrisii | reverse complement strand
ATCAAAGTGTCTTTTTAGTTACTGCTACATTTAGAAGAATAAAGAATCTCATAACCAGTTCAATCAAGATGATGCTACCAAGCATCCCTTCCCAATTTTAATTACAGAATTCTAAAAAACATATTGATAGGTTGATCAAAATTAGTTTTTTAAAAAATACAAATATTCCCCCATTATTCATTTTATGAACTCTTATACAAAGATTAAAATCCCCTGCCAAATCTACAGCGCAGTGCTGAGCTAATGTTAAAAGTTATTTTAAATTCAATTTTACAATGACTTGAAACATAGCAGGTAACTAGAATTTTTTTTCAACTGCTATCAGTCCTTTTCAATTTCATACCTATGATAAACTTAATTGAAATATGTACCAAAGGCTTCAGGGACAAGAGTTATTTTTTGCCTTCAGAGAATTCATCCATCATCTCTTCCTGCTGACCTGGAAATGTAAACTCTACATGGACTAGGCCTTAAAATTAAGACAATTTAGTTGCATTGAATCACACCTGAAAAACAATTTAACAAATCAGAAATTTTCAACCTTGAAAACTAAGTTACTCGTTTAATCCGAAAATAAAATACATTTGCCTGCAAATTACAGAGAAGACAACATATTCAAGAAAACCTTATAACTATCCCCCCCCTCAACACACACACACTCACAAAAATAAAAAAAATTCATGCAGACTTACCCCATTCAAGATACTCAATAATATTTTTCTCTCTTCTCAGAGGGGAATTATTACATTCATCATAAAGGCAGATGAGTATATCCAGCAATGTCTCCACACTGAAGCACTGCCCATTGGTCTGAGCTGGACCATCCAAAATAAACTGCTCCAGTTGCCTCAAACGCACCTCTCCAGACATGGTTGCTTCAATTTGTGTTGGTCGTCCTTTCAATTACTAGTACTATTTTTATGACTGGAACCTAACTTTTAATCATATGGTTGTTGGGTTTTTGTTCGCGTGTTTTTCTTTTAAAGAAACCAGTAGTGATTTAAATGACTATCAGTGCAGTCCTAGTGCTGAATTAAAAATCCAACCCCGTGACAACCTCACTTTGTTGAAGCCTGTTCAATTTGTCATACACATTTTTTAATGGGGAAGTTGCCTCCTTCCCCCCAAAAAATATATATATATTTTACTGCATTTGGGGGAGGGGGAATATATATATATAATTTTATATTTAAATAACAAAATAATTATTATAATTCAAAGTAAACAACCAAACAGCCAACACATTTTTTAAAAAATCTCCTTCATTCAAAATTCAACTCATGCAACATAATCCTGAAATTAATCCCGTTGCATCATTAAAGAATAAAGCCCGATTTGCATCAGCAATTCACTTCTTGGAGGGTGGACTGAAAAAAGTAACAAGAAAACAAAATGTGTAACCAGGAGGGGAAACCCCAAATCCTGCTGTAAATTCCCCCCACCAATACTTGAATAATGCATCGGTGGCCAATTTCTTCAGGGGCGAAGGTGGGAGGCTGGGGTAGAGGTCTCCGGAGCAGCCCCTGCACAGAGCACAGCCAGTCTTTTTCCTCCCAAAGTCGTCTCTCCGCCCCCCCTAAGGCTTTGCAGTCATTCCTATTTCTGTGAGGTTCCCAATAAAACTCTTCATTTTTCTGCCCCGACTTCTCCTCGGGGGGCGGTGGGAGCAAGAAGGAGAGCGAAGAGGGAGGGGGGTGGCGATCGATCCACCCCCGGCTCCCACGGCTCGGGGCTGACTAACCCCACTGACAAACCCCCTCCATGGTTGTCAGTCAGGCCGGCTGTCTGTCTGAGTGTCCGCAAGGCCGCCGAGGTCGTGGTCCTGGCTCTTCGGGATCCCCCCCCCCCCTCCCCGATACCGCCGGCCACGGCCACCGCCTCCCCTTCTTCGTCCTCCTCGGCGTCCTCTCGGTGCCGTTTCCGAGGCTCCCAAGGCCCCCGACTGACGCGCGGACAGACGGAGGGACAGATGGACGGAAGGAAGGGAGCGAGGCGGGGAAGGCTGGGGGCTTTTTTGAATTCAGAGGACCGAGGCGGCGGCTCCGGAGGCAGCTTTTCTCCCTTCTTCACGCCCCAGAGTTAAGGGCATCTTTCTCTGGGGAGGGAGGTGGCTCGAGCGGAGAAGGAAAAGGAGGAGGAGGAAGAAGAGGAGGGGGAGGAGGAGGAGGAGGAGGAGGAGGAAGGGAGGAGAAATTGAGGCCGTCGTCGCTGCTGCTGCTGCCCCGACTGCCGCCGCCGCCGCTACTGCTGTGAGGAGGGGGGCGGGGAGCTGAGGCTGCCGCCGCCACCGCGCGAGCTCGCTCCCGACCACTCCCTTCCTTTCCTCCTCCTCCCCCGCCCTTCCTCCTCCTCTCGCGCTCGCGCCCCTTCTCCTAGGCTCGCTCAGCTCGGGCTTCTCCTTTCCCTCCTCCTCCTCCTTCCCAGTCAGCACCACACACCGACAGCGGTGGGCGCGGAGGAGCCCAGAGCCAACATGGCGGCAGCCGCCGCACGCCCCCCGCCCTCCGCCCTTTCCCACTCCCCCCCCACCTCCCCGCTCGCCTCGGTCCGTTCGAAGCCCCCGAGCGCGGGCCGACGGAGCTCTGGGCACGCGCCGCTGCGGAGCAGAGGGCACGGAGAGCGACGGGTGCGCGAGGCGGCGAGGAAGGAGGGGGCTGAGGAATCGGATTGGGCTGGGGACGGAGGGAGGGGGGGAAGAAGGCAGCTCGGTGATGCTGCGGCAGTTACAGCGCGGAATGCAGGGATACGGGAGGACTCGGTGGGGGGAGACCTCGGAGGATGGGTGAGCCAAGGCCGGCCCCTCGGGCTTGCAAAGGGCCCCCGAGCTCAGAAGTTGCTGCAAGACCTGGGCGCCGCAGTCGGCTAATGCCGGGCGTTCTGAGTCGGCGCTAGTCGGCATCTTTTCCCGTCGCCCCCAATTTGCCATCAGCTGCTTTTTTGGGGGTCGACACACTAAGCACCCTCTTCCCGCGGTGATACCACCTGCCTTGCAGATCTGCAAGGACCGCCCCAACTGCAGCAACAGCACCGGGTCCTTGCCCGTGCCCCCCTCTCCTACTCTCATCCCTTAACATCCGAACCCCGTAATTCACCCCAAAATATTCATAATTTCTTGAGCGCTTAATGACTGTTACAAAAAAGGGCAGAATATGCATTTGTATAGTGCCTACTATATTCGAGGCTTTACAAGTACATATCTCAGTTCATCTTCACTATAATCTAGAAAAGTAGATGCCGTTATTAGCTCCATTTTACAGTTGAGGAAACTGAGGTAAACAAGTTTAAAAACTTGCCCAGAGTCACATGATTAGTGAATGTTAGAAGCTGAATGCTTTGTGAATACTCTTTTGTCTCATTTTTAGAACAAAAATAGTGATGGAAGTACAAGTGTAAGCAACAAACATAAAACCCCATTTATTTGTCTTTGGATAAATAGAATACATGTACACTTTATCTATATCTTGTTAGCCCTAGTCAGGGTTCTTACTAAATAAAGGTGTGAGAACTTGCATCCTTCCTTTCTATTCTTTAATAACTTAATGACAATATAAAGGCTTCAAAAATCGAGGGTTCATTCATCTAATACTGAGGACCCATTATTAGCAAAGTATTCAATAGACAGCAATTGTTTAAATGAACCCTTAGGTCACTGGCTGGTCACTGGCATGGCTGCTCTATGAGGGTTTTTTTTTTTTTTTAAAGGTTGAGAATTTTGGTTCTGCCTCTTTGCAAAATTTGAAATGTTATTCATTAACATTTACACTATTCAAGCAGGTTAAGCATTTCTTTTCATTTGTAAAAAGACATTCTTCTATATTCCCCTGTAACATCTGGTCTTATAATAAACACACCTTACTTCTATTATGTACTTATTCTAATTTTTTGTTATATTTACCTGCATACATGCTTTATCTGCTCCTGTTAGATTTAAGATCCTTCAGGACATGGAACTTGTGTTATTTATCTTTACTTTATATTCTGTATTTACTTTCCTCTTGTTCTGAGGTCATCTGTTAGCTCTCATTATTGCTGGACTACCATTTTTCATTGTACATGTCATCTATTATATCTTTTACACTATTTCTCAGGAGAAATTCATCATTATAATAAGTTGGAGGCTACATACACTTACCATGTATCTTTCCATTGTCCTTCTGGTTATTTGTTTTAATTCTGCAAAAATTGTGGCATTTAGTGATTTGGGAAGCCACATAATAAATATCATCTGAAGAATATTGAAATTAATTGGGCTTTTGTGGAATTGACAGTTTAGGGTTACAGAAATTGCTGTAGAAATTGTCAAATGAAATCTGACCTAACAATGCTGAGCCCACTTCCTTATCCATGTGCATTATCTGCTCAAGACACATTCTGATAGAACAGTACAATATTGACTGCCCATCCAGCTGCTTGCAGAGTCTGGGCAAAATGAATTTTTCATACTTCATTTTTCAAGTGTGAGTGATTAAACTTTTTTTTAATATCTAGCAGGTACCTAGTAAATGTCTGCTGAATAAACTTTTTTCCAAATAGCAGGTGAGGAATACTGTCAAGAAGCAAGTGCTACCTAAAGTTATTCGAGGATGAAATAATGAAAAGAGACCTAGAATTAAAACCAAAGGATAAAATAATGAAAAGAGACCTAGAATTAAAACCAAAGGTCCTGGGTTTGAATCTCAGCTGTTAAGCTGTGTGTGTGTGACCTTAAGAAAGTAATTTTCTCTCCACGCCCCAGTTTCTTCTATAGTAAAATGGATCTGAACTAGATATCTAAAGTTAAATCTTTAATCTTTTTATTTTTCATACACATGCAATAAAAGATTTCCCTGTTTCTGTATATGGCACCCCTATTGTAGTCATACATGGTTACATTCTTGGAATTAAATTTTAACCCTCCTTCCTTCATCCCCCACATCCAATTAGTTGTCAAGTTCTATCAGTTTTATCTCTAAAATATCTTTTACATCAACTCATTCCTTTATAATTTCCAGGGCCAACACCCTAGTTTAAGCTCTCATTACTTCTAAACTACACTATTGCAAAAGCTTTCTAATCAGACTCAGTGTATACATTCTCTTCCTGCTCTGATTCATCCCTTCATGCTGAGCCCAGATTAATCTTCTTAATGCACAACTCTAATCACAGTACTCCACTAATCCAAAATTTTATGGCTTTCCATTGCCTACCAAATAAAATTCATACTTGTTAGGCTTGGTAGCTTGACAATCTGGCCCCAATCTATTCCACAAGACATATTTCACACTCTTTTTCCTTAGGAACCCTGCCTCACTACTAAGTTGTTTCTCAAAGGCATCCTATCAATCAACCAACAAACATTTATCAAGCACTTATAGTATATCTGATGCTAGCTCATATAAAGACAAAAATAAAAAGTACCTGCCTTTAAGCTTTTATTTTATAAGAAGATATCCAGAGTCACAAACTATGATAATATCCCATACTTTCTTGCTCTGCATTCTGAACCAGATTAAAATGTAACTGGAAAATGTTTAATTAAAAAAATAATAATGTAACACAGATGATGTTAATTTGTGTTTTTTTCAAGTCAATATGCTGCCTTAGGAAATCTATTTGTATTTGAGTTTGAGACCCCTATACCTTTGTTCATACTGTTTCCCACAACAAGAATGGCTTTCTATCTTTTAAAATCCTACTGAACCTTCAAAGCCCAACTCTTCCCTAAAGTCTTTCTTGATCACCTGATATGAAAGGTAGCTGTGCATAATAGATAGTATGCTAGTTTTGGAATTAGGAAGAATTGTGTTTAGTCCTGTGTAACAAACACCACTAGCTTATATAAACCTGAGCAATCCTTCTGATTCTCAGTTTCCTCATCTATAAAATAAATGGGGGATAGGGAAGAGGGGAGATGTATTGGGCTCAATTATCTCTAAGAGTCCGTCCAACTTTTAATCTATTATTCTATGATATTCATTATCAACAGATAGTAGACCATACCTCACCTGAACTTACGGCAATCTGTTCTTTTTTGGTGCACTTACATTCTAATTTGAATCATAGTTATTTATGTATGTTCAATTAAACCAGATTAAACTGTAAATTGGGAAACATTTGACAAAATAAATAAAATTACAATACAATATAGATAATATTACTCTGTGATTTTTTTGAAGTCAATATGGGCCATCAGTAATCCATTCCTATTTGAGCTTGACACCACTGATGTACATTATAAATCTGATTGTGTGTTATTGCCCTTTATCCATTCTAAATTTCTTGAGGTGGGAAGGAATAGCATCTTTTTTTATATACTCCTTTATGTCTAGCACAAGCACAGCACCTAATGAATGAATGAGAAAAAAAGGATAGTCCTTTCCTTTAAATAATCTCCCTTTGTCAATATACTCTTTATACTTGAAGAATCCCTTGACTGTTATCTTTGAGGATTTTCAATACTCTATTACTTAGAATCATGACATTTTAATAATTTCATCGAATCATGAAATAGAACAATAACAAAGAAAAGATTTATTGTGTACAGCATAGTACATTAAAGAGTAGAACTGCAAGATCCCTACCCAATCCAGTTTAGAATAAAGACCTAATGGGCCCGCAGTGGTCAATCCTCTAAATTTAAAAATAACAACAATATCAAGAACATTAATTGTAGATGAAAGTATAGAGATTGAAGAAGAAAAAGTGGTAATAAAACTGGCATATTGCCTATTCTCACCCACCCAAGTTTATTAACAATTGGGTACCACCCACAGACCAGTATGATATTGGTTGTTAAATACCTTTCCTGTGTTCTTTAAGGAAAATGGAAAGGATTTAGAAGAAACCACACAGAGAAGTAAAGGATTTAGAAGAAAGCACAAGGAGAAGGAAACATTAGGCCCCAAGAAATTTTGGATAATTCAAGTTCAAAGGAACTTAATAATTAACTAGCCACTAAATGCATATTGTGTGGGTGTTATTTTAAAGGCTCTGATTCAAGAGCCAGGTTCTGTGAACAGACTTATTAATGAGAATGATCCTAGGCCAAAGAAAGGGGAAGGGGTATAGGCATAACTAACAACCAAGCAACCCCTGTGATGCTTGAGGGCCCGTTAAAGGAGACCGCCTGGAAAACTATACAAGAGTGTTTCAGGGAGCAATGAACTGGAAAAGGTGCCCTTTGTGCAGCCTTGCTTGGGGGCTAGAATTTAAACCCACGGCACCGAAAAGTTGTGATTTACATGCTCATGTTAAAATGCATGAAGAAATGGAATTGAGTTGATCTTTCCAGATGAGAGGAACATAAGATGGGAAATGAAGATGAGAAGGAAGGAAGATTGTGCCAGGGAATACTGGAATGCGCCAGCGAAGGAGTGGAATAATAGCTTGGGAGCCAACATCATGCATTCTTTATTCATACCAATATATGTCAGGATCAAGATTTGAATGCAGGTCTGCCTGGCTCTGAAGCTGGATTTCTCTTCATTAAATCATACTGCCTCTCAGAGATACACCTGTTGCAAAAGCTTGCACACAACTGTATGAAGAAATCCATTTAGCCAGAAGTACACAGGAAGACCTGGAAAGAATTTATCTTCAATTCAGGCATAAAAAAAACAGCAGGAAAACAGCAATCAATCAATAATACGTATTAGAGCCACTCCCCCAACCTTTTGTTATACTTATGACTCCAGAATAGCTGAATCTGTCTCAGGAAATCATAAGACCAAGATCTAGTTGAGAGCCAAATCAAACCTAATAATAGGGTGGATTCCTAGGGAAACCACAACCACTACAATACTTTTAGCTCAACGGTTACCTGATTGACCTTTGGACAATTTACATTTTTCCCTCCTCATCTCTGTCTGTTTCCTTTCTATCATTTGCTTTAAGTCTCAATTAAAATCCCCTCTCCTACACTGAAGTCGTTCCCAACTCCTCTTAATTCTAATTTCCCTCTCTTAATTATATCCTATTTAGCCTGCGTATAATTTGTTTTTACAAATTTGTTTGCTTGTTGTCTCCCTTTGTTGTTGTGAGGACAGGGACTACTTTGTCTCTTTTTGTATTATCAGTACTTGACACACTTCTTGGCACATAGTAGGCATTTAATAAATTTCTCTTGACTAACTGACTATGACATATACTACTACCCCACCTGAGAGAAATGCTTCAACAACCCTCCATGCATATATACTATACTTCTAGCTAATAGCCAATATATAGGACAAGGAGAGAGATACTGATTTCTTTTTGGAATATGGAATTCCCTCCTACTAACAGATCAGCACCATCTCTACAATTTATATTCTTAATTGCCCAGACCAGTCATACTCAAAAAAGAAATGGGAATCACTACTTCATATATAAGGGTCCCTTTGGGCCACATATTAAATGTAATATTACCTAAATTTTACTGTATTTTTATTTATTTTGTTAATTATTTCCCAATTACATTTTAATTTGCTTTAGCAGACTAAGCTTTTGGGAGTTTTGCAGACAACCCTAGGGTTGCAGGTATGGTACCTCTGCCTAGATCACTGAGAGATTAAGTAGCTGGCACAGGGCCACAATAGCCAATATACGTCAGGATCAAGATTTGAATGCAGGTCTTCCTGGCTTTGAAGCTGGATTTCTATTCACTAGACCATATTGCCTCTCAGAGATATACTTGTTGCAAAGGCTTGCACACAACAGTATGAAGAAATCCATCTAACCAGAAGTACACAGGAAGACCTGGAAAGTACTAATGGCATCAATCAATCAATAAACATTTATCGAATCCCTACTACATGCCAGATTAAGTTCAAATCACTTCTGAGAAATTAGAAAAATTCCATCGGGGCAAAATATGTGAATGACAATATACATAGTAATAACAATAGTATAATTTGTGCTTAACCAGAAACACAAAAATCAATGGTAAACACAGTTAACACCAAGTAAACCAATAAATTGTATTTAATATAGCATTGTCTTAAAACTGAAACCAGTCCTGTTTTGTTTTTTTTTTAATTTTGGTTTCTATTTTTGTTTCTTCTTAGGAAGGGAAATTTTTTCAGAAGAATGATTGAATATAAATAAGTCACTTCAAATTTGATTCACAGAAGAAAGCCCCTTTATTGATTGGTTGCTTGTTAAAATATACCAAATTAGGAATTTTTTTACTAGTTGAGAATCGCTCAACATAGCATGTCATCTGTAGTTTACTCATTTGATTAATTAGTCTTGCTAACTGAATGCTAAGCTTGCTTGTTTATATTCTGTTAAAGCCCTGTAAATTCTGAGTATCCTCTAAATTCAATCCCCTCTAAATTAGCCCCAATTTCTCTGTCCTAATCATACTCTTATGAATATTATGCAACTTAAAGTTTTATCCTAGCTTTATATTTTTAAAGAAAACAAAAAAAGTCCTACACTATAAATGGAACCTTTAAAACTACTTGGAGCTAAACATCCTAGTAGAGATTTTATTTCCCTTCTCACATATCATTATATCTATGCAAAGTAAAAATTAAATATCTTTTCCTGAGGTAGTAGTCCTTTTCCCAAGTCTCAGCCCACATCCATATCTCTGTTAATCTTGAAGTTGATATTGTAAATAAAAATGTGAAAATATAACAAAATATAGTATCTATGGAGCATTTAACAAATTAATCTATGTCAATCAAAAAGCATTTAAAAATGACAAATATTAGAGTGCTATATAAAACTTTTCACATATTCTTTTATTTGATCCTCATAGTAACCTTTTGAGATACTTATTATTAGTTTCCCATTTTGGGAAAGAAGAAACAAGTTGAGTGAAAGATGTTAATTGACTTATACAAGGTCACTCAGCTAATAAGAATCTGAGTCAGTATTTAAACTCAAATTCTGACTTTATGTGCAGTACCCTATGCACTAAGCTCCCAGGCAATATGCTGGGTTCTTGGGTTACAAAGACAGTAATGAAACAGTCTTTGCTTAAAATATGTGGAATGGGAAGGAATGATATTAATTATTTGCTAGAGCTTAAAAGTGGGCTAAGCTCTAGAGGTACAAATATTGAGACAGTCTCTTATCTCCATAGGAGCGGTTTGCTATAAAGAAGAAGGAAAGGTCAGGTTGTCTTTAGGATATATCTGCAGGAATGACAATATCTAAGGATCTAGTGAGCAAAGAAGCATATCAGATAGAGAGCGGATCTTCTGGAATAATGGTTAGACAGATGGTCTATGAGGAATAACTATTTGGAAGGGAGTTGTGAACTCTAGGGTTGGAGAAAAATGTGACTAAGTTTCCTTAGGCAGAGGTGGGAATTAGAGAATTAGCATCCAGTCAAGAGGACACACCCAGCAACTGGTGTGAACTGGGGACTGGGGACTGGAACTGGGGAGAAGAAGATTCCTCAATTCCTCAGTGCCTAATTTTATGGGAGGGAAATAATACATGCATAAATAAGTGTATACAGAATATTTTATATATATATATATATAAAATATATATATATAATATTTTATATATATATATATATTTATATTTATATATATATATATATATATATATATATACATACAGAACCCCCGATGGAGAAGCCTTTCTTGTCGGCCATGAAGACTTAATTTTCTGCTGAATGGCAACTCTGAGGATACAGCAAAGGGGCAATTCCCCATCCTTTACACCTGTGAGTAATCATAGATGTGCATGCTCTGAAGTCCAAGTGGTATTTGCATCAGCAGGACTAACTGAGCAGGCTCATAAGAACTGGGCTTATTGGACAGTCACCTTCCTTTACATAATCATTCTAGGCTTCTGTATTGTTTAATGTTCCATTTCCATTTAGTGGGATTAAAAATACCTCTTCAATATCTGATCCAGTACTCTAGTCTCTTTTGGATATCCTTCTCTTCCTCCTTTCCCCTCACCTTTCAAGAAGGTTCTTTATATTATAGCCAAAAATAGAATTTTTCCTCAGGAATGGGAGTGGAGGTAGAATAGAAGTTCTAAAAGTCTAATTCTTTTATTTAGGAGACAGACAACTTAAAACAATGAACCAGGGCAAACTTCAAGGGCAGGAAAAGGACAGAAATTGGTGAAGATAGCCAGCTCTGGCTTTAATCCAGCAGTACCTGACTAGCCCAAGTGCCAGAGACACAAAATGAAAACAAGATCCTTTGGAGAGGGAGGGACCCAGATATATTAGGAAAAGTTTCATGCAGAAAGTGGTACTTGAATGGAGTCTTGAGAGATACTAAAAATTCTACGTGGAGGTAAAGAAGAAATTTAGTCTAAGTATGGGAAACTACCAATGCAAAAGCATGGATATAGGATACAAAATTTCATGTATGAAGAAGTGTAAGTGGAATATAGAGTGTTGAAAGAGGAATAAGGTCCACATCTACAAAGGTAGATTAGAGACAGGTTGTGAAGGATTTTATATGTCAAAAAGAAAAATTTATATTTCATCCTAGAAGGAATAGGAAGTCACTAAAAGATTCTGTTTTGTTTTGTAATAGTGATATAGTCAGACTTTTACTAAAAACGTTCATTGTATTGATTGTTTATAGGATTAGAGGAAAAAGGAGCTTAAAATGGAAACTTTTTAGGAGACTATTGTTTTAGTACAGGCAAGAGATAATGAGAGCCTTTTGAATAGAGAGAAGGGTCAGGTGTGAGAGATGTAAAAGTAGAAGCTGATTAGCCATAGGATGAGAGAGAAAAAGAGACTTAAGATAACTCCAAGGTTATGAACCAGGGAGACTGAAAGGATGGTATTGCCCTAGACACACAAATAATGTAGGGGTTTTTTGGGGGAAGGAATAGGTCTTTTGTGTGTCTTTTGGAAAATTCAAACCATTGTGTCCCTATAAGTTTATCATTAGAATGATAGTGTGTATCTATCTCTTACTGATAGTGTATTTATAGCGAGAAACAATATGCTGTAGAAGAAAGTACGCTTGACTTGCATTCAGAAAATGTGGGTTCAAGTCCCATTTTAAGCATTTACCAGTCGTGGCATGTTAGACAAATCTTTTCAATTCTTTGGACCTCAGGTTTCCATCTATAAATGGGAATAATTACCTAGCGTATAAGGTTATTGTGAGGAAAATGTTTTGCAAACCTTAAAGTGATAAATATATATAATATGTTATTATTAACTTCTCATAGTTAACTTGCTTGTCGTAGAAGCTTAATAAATATCTCTTGAAGATCTTAAAGGAGGAAAAGGGATATACATGTGCAAAAATGTTTGTGGCAGCCCTTTTTGTAGTGGCAAGAAATTGGAAATTGAGTGGATGCCCATCAGTTGGAGAATGACCAAATAAGTTATGATATATGAATGTTACAGAATATTATTGTTCTGTAAGGAACAATCAGCAGGATGATTTCAGAGAGGCCTGCAGAGACTTACATGAACTGATTCCAAGTGAAATGAGCAGAACCAAGAGATCATTGTACCCGGCAACAACAAGATTATATGATGATCATTTCTGATGGACTTGGCTCTCTTCAACGTTGAGATAATTCAGACTAGTTCCAATACTCTTGTGATAAAGAGAGCCATCTGCACCCAGAGAGAGGAGGGGAACTCAGTGTGATTCACAACATAGCATTTTTACTCTTTTTATTGTTGTTTGCTTGCATTTTATTTTCTTTCTCATTTTTTCTGCTTTGACTTGATTTTTTGTGTGCAGAAAGATAATTGTATAAATATGTATGCATATATAGGATTTAACATATTTCTACCATGTTTAATATATATTGGACTATTTGCCATCTAGGGGAGAAGGTGGGGTAAAAGGAAGGAAATTGGAACACAAGGTTTTGCAAAGGTTAATATTGAAAAATTATCCATGCATATATTCTGAAAAATAAAAATATTTCATAAAGAAAAAAAATCTCTTGAATAAATTTAAAAATGAATGAACACAACACTATACACATATCTCTCAAGTGGATCACAGAATGTATTCAATAGCAGAAGTAGTGGCGAATTCTGAGGGACCTTCTTGGATCCACCTTTTCTACCTTCTAAGTAAGACACTTAGAATGATGGGAATCCATGTATAAAGGTGTGTTGGTAATACAGTAGATAGAATGTTGTATTGAATTTGGAAATATGTTTAGAAGTATTACATATGTTTAATCTATATTGGATTGCTCACTGTTTAAGAAGAGGGAGGAAGAGAGAAATATTTGGAACACAAAGTTTTGCAAAAGTGAATGTTGAAAACTATTTTTACATGTATTTGCAAAAATAAAAAGCTGTTATTATTTTTTTTTAAAGTAGAATGCTATATCTGAAGTCAGAAAGACCCAAGTTCAAATCCAATCTCAGATACACTAACTGTGTGACCTTAGCCAAGTAACTTAACTGTTACCTGCCTCAGTTTTCCCTTCTATAAAATGAGGGCATTTAAATAGCACCTATTTCCAAGGATTGCTGTGAGAAAAAAAAAATCAGATAACATATGTAAAATTCTTTGAAAACCTTAAGTATACAAATGCAGATTATTGGTATTATTATTGTTATGCCAGGCACTGTTTGAGGCTTCAGGGATACAAATTAAAAAAAGATACAATTCCGGAAGTTACATTTTATACCGGAAGACAATATAATCACAACACCCTTATTTCAAATATGCAAACCTATTTTGACATTTTAGGGGTGAGGTGCCTTTTTAAGTATAATTCACAACTCATTCCTTCTTGACTTTCTAATTACCCAGGTATTCTCATAAGTAATTCATAGGGAATCTACCTCCATCCTCTGGTTCTTGCCATATTTCACTTATAATAATAGCATAGTATTTGGCTCTCCATTTGTTATCCTTCCCTCTTGCTAGATGACCACCAGTCTACCTTCCTTTCCAGTCATATATATTCTAATCATAACATGTCTGTTATTCAAGTTCTTGAACATGTCATCAATAATAATATACTGTACCCATTGGAACTTACTTGGCATCTCTATAATACTTTATAATTAAAAAGTCTAACATAAAACAATTTCTTGTGAGACATTGTTGGGGGACACATGATGTCAATACTCTTTCCTAGATAAAACTCTTATTCTATTATTGATCATAAGTGTTAGCCGTACTAAACAATGCTGTCTAACCAAGAGAAGAGAAGGCTAATTTGATTTGGTTACATCTTTCAAGTATATAAAGCACTTAAGTAGAGATGTTTTCTATGATCAATTTACCACATCTGGAGAGCAACAAGCAGGAAGAAATAGATCTCTATTAAGAGAACATGGATTTATTTGGGGCACAAGGAGATCATATCAATTGAAAGGATGAAAAAAATGTCAAAATGAACCAGTGAAGGAGGTTATAAGGAGATGGCCAAAGAGGGAAATGAATGGGTATCCATAAGATAACTGATTCTTTCCACAGTTTATTATTTCTACTTGTCTTGATTCTACCTGTTCTTATATTACAGTATTATTTCTGACACTTGGCATAACTGCCAGTGGTCCAGGATCCCTCCTCTGTAGGAAACACCATTTTCTGTTCATTCATCCAAGACAAAGTTAGAAAGAACATTCAATCTCTGTCTCAATTTCCTCATTTGCAAAATAGAACATTGCACCTCTCTCAGAATTAGAAAGCTCAAATGAGTAAATGCATATAAAACATTTAAAAACTATGTAAATAGCTATTCTTATTTCTGGTCATGAACTCCCTGCCATCTTCCTATATGACCCTGAATCGTTCTTCACTTCTTCCTAGACACCATGACTTTATCAAGGACTTATATATTTATATATTTCCTGGCTCTTGGAAAAAGGAATCACCTTTCTATTTGGCCTTAAGGATTCCTTCCCTGAGTTTACCTTTCCATGTGTGTGTATGCGTATTGTGTGTATGCATGTTTTCATTTATATGTGTGCCTGTGTGTCTGTACTTGCTTGTTTTGTATATGTATAAGCATGTAAATCTGTATATTCAAACACATACATGTATGTGCATGTTTGTGTGTTTGTATGTAATTTTCATATCTATGTATCGATGTGTGTGCATACATATACAAAACTCCTTTTCATGCACATATGGTCCAACCAAACATACCTTCTTTTTGTTTCCAGCACAGGAAATTCTACTTTCTTTCTCCATGCCTTTGTACAGACGTGTCCCTCATCTCTGGAGGCATTCATTCCCTCTTTAAAATTTTTTAGTTTCCTTCAAAGCTCAGCTTAAACATCTCCTATAGGAGGTCTTTCCTGGACCCTTCTCTCCAGTTGCTAATGCCTCTACCCTAAAATTATCATATTTTACTTTGGATATTATTTTAGAGAAAGCCAGGTGTCCCAGTGGATACAGGAAAAGCCAAGGTCAAATTCAGCCTTATATACTTACTAGTTGTAAGACTCTGGGCAAGTCAATTAAAAATTGATTGCCTCAGTTTCTTCATCAAACAGAGATAATAATAGTACCTGCCATCATAGGATTGTTGAGAGAACCAAATGAGATATATGTAAAGTGCTTGTACAATGTCCCACACATAATAGGTACTTAATAAATGAATATTCTCTCTTACCCTTCCCTCCCTCCTAACATCTGTATATCATATCCTCTAATAGAAAGTAAGCTCCTTGAGTTCAGGGATCTTATGCTTTTATCTTTGCATACCCATTGCCAGATAAAATAAATGCTCTATTGATTGACTAACCAATTTTCTAAGTTTTTTGTGATGATTTATCATCCAAGTGCCCCAGAGCAGTAGTCTTTAGGAATGTTATCATTAATTAGTGCTTTGATAATCAGTCTATATAAACACTTCCTCTACTATTAATCTTATAGGTCAATTATGCCTTATTTTTTTCTGATTCTTATGAATGTCATTTCATATCTTCCATCAAGGACCAACTCAACATACTAAGACTTTCCTTTAGTTTTTTTTTTTAATATTTTGTTCTAGTTCTTTAATATTTTGTGGGTATAAATTCAACAGTCAGGGTGAGAATTTATTATCCCTCTTTCTTGCTAAATAAAATGACCTTCCTTTTCCAGTCATTATCTGGTATCACCATTCATATTGTGTTCCTGCAGAAGAATTTATTTCATTATTGTTTTCTAATGTAAAAATATCTTAAATATGTCAAAAATAATTCCACATTATTTCCACTAAGGGAAGAAGGAGGTCATAGATATTATTGAATATACTAAATAATTAAGATAAAGATAAGATGAACTTAGTGTGAGAATGGGGGCTGGAGAAGGAAATAATAATATCCTAATATGTATAATTTTGGAAATTAGCTTGGTCTAAACCAAATTAGACAACAGTCTAATCAATATAAGAGAAAGTTAAGATTACTACTCTGTAGATTTCATTTTTATAGTGTTCTTGTATTGTGGTTGATGAAAAAGAACTTTTCCCCTAAAAAATATTTTATTTTTCCCCCAATTACACATTTAAATTAATTTTTTAACATTTGGGCTTTTTTTTTTTAGTTTTGAGTTCCACGTTCTGTTCTTTCCTCTCTCCTTTCCCTCCCTACTCCCTGAGACAATAAACCACCTGAATAAGTTAAATATATATATATATAATATACATATCTATGTACAAGTATATAAAATATTTCCATATTAGTCATTTTGTTTTTTTTAAAGACTCAAACAAGAAAGAAAAAGAAAAAAAGAAAGGACAAAGAAAAAAAATAGTATACTTCAGTCTGTCTTCATGCAATTTCAGTTTATTCTCTGGAGATGAATAGAATTTTTCATCAAGAGTTCTTTGGGATTGTCTTGGATCATTGTATGGCTGAAAATAGCTAGTGATTCATAATTCATCATCATGCAATTTTGCCATTATTGTGTATATACAATGTTCTTCTGGTTCTGCTCACTTCACTTTTCATCATGTCATATAAGTCTTCCCAAATTTTTCTGAAATCATTCTGCTTGGCATTTCTTATAACACAATAATATTTCATCATAATCATATAGTGTAACTTACTCAGTTATTTCCCAATTGATGGGCAATTTTCAATTTTTGAAATTTTCAATTGTCAATTCTTTTCCACCACAAAAAGTGCTGCTACAAATATTTTTGTACAAGTAAGGCCCTGAAAAAAGGCTATTATATCATGAAAAGCAATTAAAGGTGAACAGAGTCATACTAATATAAGAGAGATTCTTTTGGACATGAGGGTAAATTTCATTAACAGAATGATAAAAAAAAATATCATAATTAGCTTCTAAAGGAGATTAAAGAATCAAAATATCATCATCATCAAAACTCTAACATTTATAAAGTATTTACTATGTGCTAGGAACTGTAGTGCTTTATAATTATTATCTCTTTTGATTCTCACAACAACCCAGGAAAATAAATGCTATTATTATCACCATTTTATAGATGAGAAAATGGAGGCAGATAGATGATGTAAGTGTCTGAAGTTACATTTGAACTCAGGTCTTTTTATCTTCAATCCCCATGCTTTATGCACTCCTTCACCTAGCTAATTGGAAAGTATCTCAAAGGTTAACTAATCTAAGCCATGTCTGACTAAGAATGCTCTTCTTCATAAGCCCCAACTAGTGTTCATCCAGCCTTTGTTTAAAAACCTGTAACGGGGCCAGCTGGGTGGCACAGTGGACAGAGCACCAGTCCTGAAGTCAGGAGGACCTGAGTTCAAATTTGACCTCAGACACTTAACATTTCCTGGCTCTGTACCCTGGTCAAGTCACTTAACCCCAATTGCCTCAGCAAAAACAAACAAACAAAAACACCTCTAGTGATGGGGGAACCAACTACCTCTAAGATTAACCTATTCCAGTTTGGGAGAACACTAATTATTTGTAAGTTTTCCTGACTTCTGCTCCTTCCTTTACTCATTACTCTTAGTACTGCCTACTGGGGTCAGGAAGAATAAGTACTGTCCACATTCTACATAATACCCTTCAGAATCTTAAAAACTATTTTCTTCCCACCTCCATCCTACCTTGGTCTTCTTTTCTCCTGGTTAAACATTTTTCAAGTTCTTCAACTAAATTTTCTATGGAATAAACATAAGGCCCTTCACTACTGCTAGTTGCCCTACTCTTATTATTCTCTAGCTTATCAACATTCCTTCTAAATTATGGTTTGCAGTCTCCATTCCCAAACATCTAAGAGGAAAAGCATAGGACCAGATGGCTTTAAAAATTCACCTGCCAGAAGGCAAGGGTGTAGAACAGATGCTCTCACCAGGCCCCTCTCAGCTCTAGGATTCGATGCTGCTACATTGGAATGGGGACTAATTAAACTAGGAAGTCATATGGTAGAACGAGTGATTATGTTTTGGTAACAGACTGTGACCTTTCTCTGACCCAGAGGACCGCAGCATCAGCACTTACATTCTAAAGTGAAATAAGGCACTGTCAGCAATATTCCTTATAATAAAAACTATCATTAAAAAAGCATCAGGGTAAAAACCCATAAATAGGATGATACCAAGAATACTCCAGATATTTATGAGAATAGGGAAGTGAAATTTTAAGAAAGCTCAGTAGAAGACTCCAGGGTAGCAGAAGGTTTGATCAGATGGCTGCAGTTAGTAGCTTGGGCTAAGAAAGGATCAACTAACCATTTTTCTTCATTGATTCCTGTCACCTGGAACATTAGCTTCCTCATCACTTGAAACTTGTATACTATGATAATGTGTTGTTCTATAGAAAGGGGGCTAATGCACTATTAATGGGGGCATAGATTTTGAAGCTGGCTTTTGTAGCATGAAGATAGGTTTTCCACACTCTGTACCTTTTCTCTTTTCTAAGGAAGGCATTTTTTTTGGAAGAGTGGTTAGGCTTCAGAAAAATAAGAGTTGGCTGGGAAATAATTTTATTTCATGTGAAAATTAACTTGCCCTTATGGATATCAAATATACAACTTTGGGTTCATTAGAACCATCCAACCAAATGAGTTAACATAGGACCAAATGTGATAATATATGTAAATACTTTGCAAACCTTAAATTATCATATTAATACTAGCTATTATTATTACTTAGAAAATACTATCTTTTCTTGGCCAGTGGCTGCTTTACAAAATGTTTTAAGTAAGCAATGATCAGTCCTCAATGTGGGAGCAAATTTATTATACATTTTGTAAGGTTGTGCTTACTTTTTATAAGACGAGGTGGTCTCACTTATCCGGGGGACACTTTGGTTTGAAGGCTTGTTCCATCAGTGATGGAACAAGAAGGCACTGTCCTGAAAATAGGGAGTGTTGAGAGAATATCTCTGTGAACTTTCACATCTTGTCACCAAAATTGAGTTTATGATAAGGACAGAGTGGGTAGTTACTCAAAAACCCAATCTATCTTCAAAGTACCTCCTTTGTTAGTTTACCCTGGAACCTGAAATTCTCATAAGTAATTCTTTTGGATCAAGCTAGTGGGATTTGGATCTACAGGCTGAATTCAATCTTTCATTTAATTTCATCTTGCTCCCAAAGTTCTATGGACTGAGTTGCCAGAAATCTAAAAAAGATTATCCCCTCTGCATCCCCATGGGATTCTGTGATAACACTGTTTAGAATGGAAGTTTTTAAGGATAAAAAGCAGTTGCAGAATTATAAATACTAGTTAGACAACTAGTTAAAATTCAGAAGGGAAATGATAACATTGAAACTCACAATTTCAATCCATAATTATAAGATAGCAAGGATAATTTATCTGCAAAACACCTCAGAAATATTGAGCTCCTCTTTTCCCCTTTCCTCTCTCTCTCTTTCATCTCCATTCATCATTCCTCTTTTTCACTTGCAGTCTCACTCTTGTCTCTCTTCCTTTCTCTAACTGCCTTACTCTCTTTCTCTTTCATCCATCCACTTATGTTCAGTTCTCCTCTTATAGATATAATATGAAATTGAATTATGTTTTTAAGTGTTTACTATATTTATTGCATAACATTTTAGTCTTACTTTAGGAGAAAAGTGGGACTACGCCGGTGAGCAGAATTATCAATCACTCTGATTCAGCCCAACCTTTTTGTAAGCCACAATATTGCTCCCCTTTTGCTTGGCCCCCCTCTCTTCTAGAGAGAGAGCCTTTTCTTTTAAATCAAATGTTGGAGGGGTGAATGAAGGAGGAAAGAATGATGGAGACCTTACCTCAGTCCCAGCACAGCTAGTCACAGTTCCCTAGCAACTGCTTACTCATTAGTTGTCTAGAGGGATCTCAGTATAAGTATATTTCTCTCTATCTTGGAAAAGTTGCAAAAAAAATGATCAATAATTTTCTTTTAAAACTCCAGGCACCAAATCACTAGATTACTAACAAAACAAAAAAACCCCAAGAAAACCTTTGTCTCTATCTCTGTTTCAATTTCTGTCTCTCTGTCTCTGTCTCTTTTTTTCTCATTTTCCCCCAAACTGTCCCTCAATTATCTCCTCCCAAAAAATATGCCCAGATTCACTTATATTAGCAAAGCTTGTGATAAACAGTTTATTATTATTGTCAGATTAAGAGGCAAAGTAAACATTTAAACAAAGATTTTTAAAAACTGATGTGAAACACATTTTTGCCGTATGAAGATAAATAAGCATTAGCTCCAGTTCACTACACAGAGAGGACCAAGAAGCTGAGAAAAGAAAAGAAGAATCATTAACCTGAAGTTTACAGTAGGGGAAGCAGCAATACCTCCTTAATGCTCCTCCTGTATGATTCTATATGATCCTCTGCCTTGCTTCCAAAGTCCTGGACACTGTTTCTCATGATGGCTACATTCTAGAAACTTTTACATACCATGTAACAGTATGAACAGGGCCCAGTTCAAATTAGTTCACTCCATTGTTAAATTTTGAGTGTGAATATTTATACCTCAAAAAAAAAGGCTACAAATTGGGGTTTGATATATTATTTTGTTGATTGTCTAGACTTAAGATGATGTAAAAAAAATGTCAGTAAAGGCAAATTAAACTTAAAATGGTGTGGTGGGTACTTTTTTTGCTTGTGATCTGGTTGTTAAATATTCACCAATATACCCGTACTTTTTAAAAAATTTACTTTACTTTAGCTCTGGATGGTATCACAACTTCTCTCTCAAATCTTTGAGATTTCACTTGTCAGTGAAAGTCAGGGTCTACCAGCCATAGGATCAGGCAAACCCTCTAAAGACTAAAGAAGGAGAACATTAGAGGAAGATTTCCATTTGACCAGTGTCTATCTACCACCTCCAATAATTCAATTGATAATATCATGACAGCATTAAATTTTTTCATTTAGATTTGGAAGATTCCTCAAAGACCATCTAGATCAGCAGTCATTTTATAGATGAATAAATTGAGACCTAGACAGAGCAGGTAATTTGCTGATGGTCACATGGGTAAGTGACAGAATTGGAATTTCTTTCTTGCTTACAGAAAGAGATCTCTCCACTGCCAGGTTTATTCTCTGCTGCAGAGTCAAGCAGGTTACTCTTCAGAACTGGCTTTTCACTAGACTCTTGGCTACAGCAAACTTTCCTATGTACTCAAATAACTGAACTTCTCACAGCCCTTCCAGACTCATGAAGTTATAGTCTGTTCTGCTCAGTCCCCATGTTCATTCATGTAAAACCAAGAAAGAAAAACAACAAAGACAAATGCATAGCAGATCATACATTCATAGCTACCCAGTGGTCAAGTGAGAAAAGGTGTGGAGTTCCTCCCCACTTGGAGGCCCACAGCTATTTTTACTTCACTTGCCATCAAGGAAAAGAGAGAGGGATTTCATCCATTTAAGTGCATACTCAGTTTTTGCTCATCAGCCAATTAAAAGGAATTTCATGATCACACATTAAATTGTCAAGAAAGAGTTGGAGAATATATATACTACATACTATCAATTGAGGAAAGGACCTACTCTTGGTAGGAGAAAAAAAAGACATTTTTAAGTTTAATCTCTGCATTACAAAAATTTTCTCCAACCACTTTCTTAAGTCTAGAAAATCAAGAAAATAATAAGTTAAGCCCTTATGTGTAGTGTTGATTTTCAAGGTGTAAATGCTCACACTGAAAATTTTATAATCGGCTCTCATGAACCAGTTTGAATTGATTTCATTACACCCCTGAAAGGGCCCCTCTGTTACACGTGCTGAGAAACAAACTCACCAAGTATTACCAAACCACAATTTTTACCAATGCCAACCAGAATTTATTGTGCGTGCTCTAAAGACGGGACCCTCATTGGCTATCCCTCCTCTTATATTATTACTAAGAGAAGCGAACAGTAGTTATATCATAATGAGATCATGTAAGTCACTTGCAAGTCTTATGAGCAACAGCAAAGCAGGGTTTCCTGGCTCTTGAAAATATGTAACAGGAAATTCTCCAAATGTGAATGTTGTAGCTGCTCAAATGCAAAAAATTCAATTTGATCTCATTTCAATATGACAGTCCAAAAGCTAAAGCATTAATACTCACAGAGATTCTAAGAAACTCTATTGTTATTATTTTTATTTTAGAAAAATCAGGTGCATAGATAATTCCAAGGAAAATCCAATAGTGTCTAATTTACATAACTATGTCTACTTGAAAATTGTGTGGAAGAGATAAATACATGGGCAGTATCTTGTTTAAGAAAATCGAAATTTATAGATAGCTGAATGGTTGTATTTTTTTTTTTTTTTTACAAATCTGAAAGTGTGGGTATTAGTATTCCTATATTAAATGTTTGCTATTTTTAGTGCCATTCATATATGTTAATTTTAAAGAATCTTTATTCACATAATTTCCCCCCATCACAGTCATTTCTGGATATAAGGCTTTTACGTCTCACCTCCCAGAATTGAACTCTCTTATAATAAATAAAAACAGTTTAACAAAAAAACAATCTATATAGCTGCCTCATAAGATCATGAGTGCAATGTTCTGGCCCTGTTGTCCTCTGGCTCTCTATGATTTATTGTTTGTATTCTGGAACCATGGTGGCTATATAATCACTGAATTCTGCTTCCTCTAAGTGATCATTTTGACAATGTTATCATTATTTGTATATATATATATATATATATATATATATATATATTTCTGTTACTATTATTTATTTCTCTCTGCATCAGTTCACACAAGTCTTCCTGTGTTTTCCCTGTATAGTAATATTATACTACCTTCACATACCACAATTTATTCAGACATTAACTGACTGATAATAGTTTGTTTCTGATTCTTTTCTACCACACACAAAAAAAAAGTGTCTCTGTGAATCTTTTTGGTACATATCAGATTTCTCTTACTTCCTTGGTATAGAGAGATAATTGAATCAAAAAGTATGCTTATATATCAATTCCTCAGGGAATTTTAGTAAACTAAGCTTTCTCTAACGACTCCTTTATGAAAAATGAAATATCAGTTGTGGTAAACTTACTATTGAAAAATTCAGTATAAAAATCAGTATGTTATCACCTTTTCAAAATGTTTTTATCTGGGTGACTTTTATCTTTGGTGACCTAAATGATGCATTTACTAATAGCAGCATTTTTCAGATTTTTAATATTGAGACCAATTTAAATCCTTAAAAATTACCCCCCAAAAAATAATTTTTCTTTGTGTGGGTTATATCTATTGACATTTGTTACGTTAGAAATTAAATTTTAAAAAAAGAATATTAAAATTTTTTGCATGTGATTGGAAAAAATACTATTTTTAAAAAAGAAATTAAAATGTCAGTAGTATTATGAATTTTTAAAAATCTCATTGACAGATAAAAGAGTCTAGGGGACCCAGAATGGTCCCTTGACCACACTAAGAGAACCACTATATTCTGGTATGGGCCTTAAGAGATTTATTAGCCTTTTATAATGAATGGTGCTTTGTATTTATATGGAACCTATATTCTGAGAACCTGGTTGATCTTTTCCTGATCTCTTTTGAAGTATGATGCTCAGAATTGGAAACAGTGCTCCAGATGTGGTTTGATGAGCCTACAATACAATGGGGTCCTTAAGAGAAATGCTAAAGTATTATTATCCTCATTTTCAGACAAAAAAAACGAGGCACAGAGAGCTGAAGCAATTGGTCTCAGACTCTGAAGCAAGAAAAATGAGGAGCTAAATTCAGAATTAAGACTTAATCAATTCAGAGACCAGTGTTCTGTGCTTCACAACCAAATATTTCTGGCTTTCAAAGACCTAGAAGCCAAGCTGATTTTTTTTTTGGGGGGGGGCGGAATAATTGGATCCTGAAGCCGAGACTGATTTTACTTCTCTTTATAAAACACTTTGGGGTGAGAGGGAGAAAAGGACTTGTTTCAAATGGATCATTATATATTTAGAATATGAAATAAACTTATTGGGACAATAGCGATAAAAGGAATTTTTAGTGGTCTTCTTATCCAGTCATCTCTTCCCTACAATGAAGCAATTCTCTTTTCATCTTATCTAATAGATGATCATGCAATGCCTTCAATAATAAAATTTTGACTACCTTGCTAGGCAATGTGTTCTTAGTAGAAATTAATCTCCCTTAGAGAAAGATGAGGATAAAAGAAGCTCTATTCTGCCACCTGGATAAGTTCCCATGTGTGGCAAGGGTCATTCTCCAAAATGTAGAATGGAAATGTTGTGTGGTTCAAGGGGAGACAGAATAATTATTTTTATTTTCTTCTTTCCCTTCTCTTAGTGAGACTCTAATTCTTGCCAGGAGGGGAAGCTGGAAGTTGAGACTCGAAGACTTGGCCAATCTCCTCTTCTTTGAGAGAAGTACCAGATTAGAACTATATCTATCTGCTCCCTTAAATATTATTTGTTTTAGGAGCATGATTTACAAGTTCCAGCTTATTCATTATTGGGGGGAAGGATGACCCCAGACTTTATATCCAAGATTTGAGCACATTCCCAACAAACACCAGTTTCACAAAGAAGATATATAGCAAAAGCAAAAAAATAACAAAGAAACCTATTTACCTAATTTGATAGCAGAACAGAACACAGAGAAAGCATACATAGGAGAACATATGCCAGACATTACAGAATAAAGGAATTCTTTCATTGTGAGCAAGGCAAGCCAGTTCAACCAAGAGAGAGTCCAAGATTTTACTAAAGGGAAAGTTCTCTGGAGCTTCTAGTATAGTAAGCAGGGTATAGGGACATGATGGAGACTGTCAGCTCCTCTTATGTTGACTTCTTTCCACAGTCTTTTCCTTTAGCAATCTGAAGTAGAGTTGACTTTGTCCATCTTCTGTTTTAAAGTTGGAAGTCAGAAGTATCTGAAGTTCAAATAGACCTGAAGAAAATAGAAGCTTTAAGAGAAATGGAGTTCTCTCCATCCCACCCTTCACACAAGTATGGAACATTGATCTGAACCTATAGGGAGAGAATCTGTTACCAATGGACTTGGGGATTAGAGTTTTTTAGAAAGTTCTTCTTTGTAGTGAATTCAAGTTTGACTTATTTAACTTTCAAACACTAATCTCCAAAAGTGCCCTCCATAAAAACAAAAAAAATGTTAATTTTATGCCCTCTTCTATTTGACAACTTTTCAGATGTTTGAAGTCAGCTATCATATCCTCAAGTTTTCTCTTCTTCAAGGAAAATATTTCTTTCACAGCTTCTCCATAAACTATGGCTTGGTATGCATTACCTAATCATCCTGTTAAGTCTTTTCTTGGTATATAATCTTTCATAAAAGTCACTTTTGAAATATGATTCTAAGAATTGGAAACAATCCTCCAGATATAGTCTACCTAACACATAATAAATGCTTAATAAAAACATTTTGGCTGACTGACCGCCTAAAGTATAATAGAACTATCAGTTCTCTTATTTTGGATACTATACATATATTAGTTCAGCCTAAATTTAAATTAGCTTTTCAGAAAAGAAACTACATCAAACTGTTAATTCATATTGAATCAAAAATATGCCAGTCTGCTTTTCTAGCTATACTTCTTTTATCCTGCAAAGTTACTTAATTAATTTTTTGAATTCATATGTAGAAGTTAAAATTTATCTCTACTAAATTTTACCTTATTAGTTTGGGCCCATTATTCTATCAAACTGAGATAATATTGAATGTTATTTCTGTCATTTTACCTATTGTACCCAGATTTTGTAACATTTGCAAATGATAAACATATTTTATGGACTTTATCCAAATTAGTGATTTTTAAAAAAATTTTAAGAGGACAGGGCCAAGAACAAAGTTTGTGAGACATCTCATTCTAGATAGATAGCCACTTATCAGTGATCTTTAGATATGATTGTTCAACTTGGTAACTAAGTCACCTAAATTTAAAGTCTCCATTTCTTAATCTTTTCTCCAAATTTAAGATCTTATTATGGGATATATTAAGTACTGTGCTGAATTGAGATGTATGATATTTATAGATTTTCTCTGGTAATGATACACATAATATTTTTAAAGAAAGTAGACCTAATTCTATCTCCTAGTGATCATTGTCCCCCTAAAACATTTACAAATCATCTATTATCAATTTTATGATTAAAGCAAATTATTATCAAATATCAAGGGATCAACATCAAATTAATAGGCTGCATTTTTTCTAAATCTCATCTTCTGCCTCATTCTTTAAAATTGTGACAATATTTTTCTATCTCCATTACTCATTCCTCTCTTGTTTTATGAATTCTGAATGATTATCAACAATGGTTTCAGACAAATCCTTTCAGATCCTGAAATATAAACAATTTCAATCTGGAGATTCAAACTTATTCAATGTGGTTAAGTCTTCTCTAAATTTTCTCTCCATCTTAGGCTTTAATTATATAAAAAACCCAACATGCTTGTTCTATGCAGTCTGTACAGTTTAAAATCATTCTTTTTTGTGAAAGTCAAAAAAATACAAGTGGAATAGTTCTCCCTATGTCATCTGTTCAATCTGCTTCAAGCAATGGAGATCTAGACCTTCCTTATTCCTATTTTGTCTCTGAAGAGCAAAAATAGCCCTTTGTATCTAATAGTCCTTAGTCCTTATTCTTGAGTTCTTATTTCTAAGTGTCAGTTAATTTTGTACATTAGCCTTCCTGACATTGTTCTTATACTTTCATGCCATTCTTTGGTATTTAATTCTTCATTATGCTTCCTTCTTTTATAAGTTTATGGAATTTTAGAGTTAGAGATATCCCAGCAGCTATCTAGATCATTCCTTCCTGTATTATACCAGACAAGTAGTTCTCTAGCCTCTGCTTGAAGTCCTCCAGTAAGGGGTAACCAACCATCTCCTGAAGCAATCCATTCCAATTGGCACAGCTGTAGTTGCTAGGAAAATTTTCCTGACATCAAGCCTAAATTAATCTTTTTGCAACTATCAATAATTGCTTCTGGTCCTGCTCTTTGAGGCCAAATACAAGTATACTTTCTACATGACTTAATCAAGTCACTAAACTTCCCTAAGCCTCATTTTCCTCATCTGTAAAATGACAGGATTGGACTAGATAGTCCCCAATAGTGCAGGATCTACAATCCTAAATTCCTTTTTTCCCCTTAATAGTATTTTGGTTTTCCAATTACATATAAAGATAGTTTTCAACATTTTATTTTTGTAATATTCTGAGTTTCAAATTTTTCTCCCTCTCTTTCTTATGTCCCTCTCCCCAAGACAGCAAGAAATCTGATATAGATTATACAAGTACAAGCATTTTAAGCATATTTCTATTATCAGTCATGTTGTGAAAAAAAATCAGAACAAAAGAGAAAAACCATGAGAAAAAAATCAAGCAAAAAAAGGTGAAGATAATATGCTTCAATTCATATTTAGTCTCCATAGCTCTCTCTCTAGATGCAGATAACATTGTCTATCCCAAGTCTATTGGGAATTGTCTTGGATCACTATATTGCTGAAAAGAGCTAAGTCTATCATAGTTGCTCATCACATAATCTTGCTGTTACTGTGTACAATGTTCTCCTGGTTTTTTAAGAAATGATAAATAGTCTGATTTCAGAAAAACTTGGGAAGACTTAACATAAACTAATGCTGAATGAAGTGAACAGAACCATGAGAATGTTATACACAATAACAGCAATATCTTGTATGATGAACTGTGAATGACTTAGCTATTCTCAGCAATAAATGACCTAAGATAGTTCCAAAGGAATTATAATGAAGTGCATTCTACCTCCAGAGAAAGAAGTGATAGAATCTGGATGCAGATGAAAGCATACTTAAAAAAAAAAAACAACTTTATTTTTATTGGTGTTTTTATGGGGGAAGGGAGTCTGTGTTTTGAGTGACTGCACATGTATAATCTATAAAAAATTACTTGTTATCTCAGAATTTGAAACTCAAATTTTAAAAAATGTTAAAAGGTAATTGGAAAAAAATAAAAGATTATAAAAAAATTAAATTAAATCTCATTTCATGAGGTGTTTACACTGATCTATATTTCTGCATTAATTTATTTATTTACCCTTCCTCCCTTTCTTTTATATTTAGATAATTTGGGAATTATATTATTAATATATGTTTTCTTCCAGAATTCAAGTTTCCCATCCTTGAGTTATCATCTTTTTAAAAATTTATGGTCAATGAATCATACTTAAATTTTCTTAGAATGTTTTGAAATCTGCTTTTGTGAAGCCTGGTTTGTATGCTTAACTCTATCCAAGATTCTTGAGCTCAGAAATATAACCAAAGTCAATTTTTCGATTCACTAAACTTAGGAACAGAAATACAACCAGAGATTTGTGCCTTTAAGAATATTTTCTAAGACATGGCATATCACTTAAAAAGCAATGATTTGGGGCCTATGTCAGAAGATAAAAGAAGCCTAAAAATTGGTCAAGTATGATGAAGATTTAACCATAACTAATTCAAATATAATATTGTTTTAGTTACCATAGTTATTCAGAAATTTATTCTTCTTTACAAAATTTTGAGAGATACAGAACCTTTACCCTACATTTAAAAGCTCTTTTAATCAATAGTAGCAGCCCTAAACCTTGGAAATTTATAAATATATTTGCTATCTTGAGGTTAGAATTTTTAAAAGTAAAACATTGTATATTTTTCTATTTGGATTAATCAAAAATTTAAAGTCAAAAGATCTAAGTTCAAGCTCTGGCTCTGCTACTTGCCAGCTGTGTGACCTGAAAAAGACATTTAATGTCTCTGATCTCTAGTTCCCTGGTGCCTAAAATTAGTATAATGGCCATTACAGAATTATAGAATTACTATACATTATAGAATTATTATGAAGCTAAAGGGAGTTGTTTGTAAAACTTTATAAATCCCAAAGCATCATGCAAATATCAGTTATCATTTTTATTGTACAAATCTCTCTGCTTTGAATGGCTCAAAGTTGGGCAGGGGAAAATGTAGTTCCAAGCTAATGTACTGAGGTACTAATTCAATGGATTATTTGTTAAGGACTGGGCCTTACTTAGACTAAACCCCTGGTTATTTGTATTCTTTATTGGGAAAAAAGAGAGAGAGAAAGGCAGAAATATAAGTCATTCAATAATAACAAAAGGAGATTTATCCAGCTGTAATGAAGGAAATTCAATAAGGATATGCAGTAAGTGTATCTCAAGTTGATTCAGCTGAAAAAAAAACTTTCTTCTATGAGTTGCTTATCATTTTTTAAAAATCTTTTTTTTTTTTTTTTTTTGCCTGCTGAGCACCAGAAAATATCTGGAACTATCAGGACATTAGCCTTCCTGACATTGCCAAATACCTATACCTTTAGTACCTTGAGTCAATCAGATCTTAAGGATAGTTTCAATAATTTAAGGAAAAACTAAGACATGGAGCCACGATGGTAAAGGTAAGAACTTGTCCAAACTGGTCCAACTTCCTTTAAATATTAACAGTAAAAAAAATATTAAAGCATCAAAATACATCAAAAGACAGTAGAATATTTTCCAGTCAAAGGAAAAACTATCCTAACTTGCATGAGATTAAGATATTGCTCCCACTATCTGTCTAATCATGTCAGAATCAAGGCAGTGTGCATTATTTTTTCACTTTGTTTTTCCAGTGTGAAGAGTTATATTTATCTCTTTCTGTGATTGTGAATACTCTATAGTATTATAGGACTTGTTGAAATCAGGAGAATATCTTGTATGAACAGGAATATCTTTATCATCAAAAGAAATCTCTCTCCATTCAGACTATGGTGAGTACATATCTTCCTCTTTTATGTTTTGTGTGATGTTGGTACTTCATCACAGTTATCTCTACAGTTGTATATAATTTTAGGATCATAAAATTGGAGCTGGCATGGATCTTTGACACTACAATACCCTTCATTTTACTAGCAAAGAAACTGAAACCCAGAGAGGCAAAAGTACCTAAGATCACACAGTTAAGGACAAAACTTGAATCCAATGTCTCCAATTTGGAATCCAATGTTTTTTTCCACTGTGTCATTCTGTACCTTACATATTGTGTTATTTTAACATGCATGGGAGATACCTTATTTTGGGAGAGACCTTTAAGACTATATTTTGTCCTGCTGAGTCTTTTTTTTTTATCAATAAGCAATAGAGTAGATTTTTATTTGTTCCATACAGCATAGTCAATTCTGAAACTATAAAAGATGAAGCCTACTATTGAAAGTCATTTGTAAAAATCTTTTTGTTCCCTTCTCATGTTTTTCTTAAGGATATTTCTTTCTACATGGATAGACCATTTTCATAAAGATGATATTATTCAGATAAGAAAGTAGATATATGTTTTGGTAGTTGCTGATTTCTCCTTATCTTGTCTCTTTGTCTCCTTTTCTTGAAATGTCTTAAAAATTGGTCCCTTAGTCTCCCAAATTGTGACACCATTAGCATGGAATTCTCCTCTACCACTTGAAATCCATCTGTTCTCCTCCATTTCATTTTCTTAAGTACTCTTGCTGCTCTCTCACATAGTACATTAGGTACCAATGTACCAGAATCCAAATGGAGTGAGTCCATTATTGTCACTGATGAGGAGATTGCCATGGAAATACGCTGGCAAATCTTTTCCATTTAATCTCTATTTCTTGTTTTCCTTTTGGTTTCATCTAGAATGCTATTGGAACAAGTTGCCTAAGTTGGGTGTTACAGAAAACTTTCTTCAGGCTTCTTTCCCCTTCAACATCATTTCCCTAGCCTGTGAGACAATGCTTCTTGTAATCCTTCATATTACATCATTCTCCTTGATGATGACAAAATTAACTTTCACTCTAAAATAGTGCTGGCTGCCATGAGTTTCTACTTAATAATCCATCATCAAACATTTATTAAGAATTCTATCTCGTGTCTAACACTATGTGAAACACTGGGAATACAGAGACAAAAATAAAAGAGCCCAGCTCTCAAGAAGAATTCACTCTATTAGCAAAGTCAACGTGTGTGTACATATGTATGTATACACATACACATATATATGTGTATGTATATATGTACATATATATATATATATATATATATATACATACATGCAAATGCATACATACTGGATAATACCAAATAGTTGAAGGGAAGAGGTCAGTAGCATCCGGGAGCATTATGATGTAAGTCAATACCATCAAATATTTGCTGTCAGAAGTATGTTGGCATTCTTTTAACATCCTTGTTATGGTATCTCTGAATTAAACTTTTCTAGGAAATGATGATAGTATTAATGTCATTATTTTCTCCATTTCTCAGTTTTAAAAAATTGTACAGACTATTTAATTAGATCAAATTGGAGTTGCTGTATATACTGCCTTTTAGTTTTAGTCTCTTTTAATTTGGTATTGATTTTGACCTTTGTTCTCTCTCTGTGACTATATACCAAAAGCTGATTCTGCAATAATTCCCATGTAATTAACTAATTTGTTTTCTATTGATGTAATCAATTTCATTTTTGTGATATTCAGTGTCTATTATATCCCATTCCTCCTGACTATATTCTTGAAGAGTAATGATACATAAGCTTGTGTAGGCTTTCATTTCTTAATTCAATTATATGTATAATTGAATTGTATACTCTTTCATTTCTCTATTCATTTATTCATATATATACAACTTATATAAATAATTGAATTAAAAAATTAAAGAGGATACAAACTTGTGTACATATCCACATATAACTGAATTAAGAAATAAAAGAGTACTTAAATTTATATATATATATATATGTATATATACATGTAATTGAATTAAGAAATAGAGTGCATAAACATATAGATACATACAGATATATGTATATATATATATATATATATATATATATATTTATATATAAAACTTCTTGTTGTTTATCCTTTGTGCTCAAAGAAGATCAAAATGACATCATCATGGTGGGGTCATTGTACAGTAAGGTCATTGTACACTGACTGTTAATCAGATCAAAATGAACTTGAAAAGCTCTACAACAAATAAGGCACATATAGTCTATATGAACATTTTGGGACGAAGACGTCTCTAAATTTGCATATCTTACATTTCTTTTTAACTATTTTTATTCTGCTTTGCTCAGAGAGCACAGTGCTTTCTTTGATGCAGGCATACCATATTAATTCTCCATAAAATTTCTTTGCTTCTTTGTTGATACATGAGATGTTAACACATAAAGATGTTGATACATACAGTTATTGATACATAAATTACAAAAATCTTCCTGGTAGTTGTTGACTTATATTCATTGTAAGCATTCTAAAGGAAGAGAAAAAAATGTTTCAGGAAATGAAGTTTCTTATTGTTTTGAAGATGAAAAAATGAATTCCACCGATCCTTTACCTTGTCTTCTTAAAGAGAACCTGTGAGCCACATTTCATTTATCTTCAAGTAGACCTTAAGGGTCTTAAGACCTTTGTTCCCTCGTCTGCCACCTGATTGGTTAATTGATTGTTTGCTGCCCTTCGTACTGGAAGGACATCACTATATTAGAATAGAGCTTCAGTGTCAACTGTGGCTGATCAGACCAATAAGACTCAGAATGTTCTGCCACAGGTCAGATACAAATAGTTCCTATGAACATTTGGGTTGGCTTCTCTAATTTTAGAAAACATCTCGAGTTTCTTCTGAACTAATTCAATTCTGCTTTGCTCATAGAGCACAGCAACTTCTCTGATAAAGGTATGCCATACTGGGAAGTCCTGTGCCATGGTCTCCCATGTCATCCAGTAAGAGAGACCTTGACAGTGTCTTTATATCACTTTTATTGACCGTCTTGTGAGCACTTGCCCTGTGTGAGTTCTCCATAAAATATTTTTTTTTGGCCAGCCTGCAAGGGGATGAGATGCACAGGACCAAGGCCAAGGCCAAAAAACTAAGTACCTGCCATTCAGTGTTCTTGGAGGGTAAGCCTCTGCACATCTGCCTAGGCTAGTCTTCTGAGAGTAAACATAGCATACTTTCTATGTCTATAGGTTATGCTCAAAGACTTTCTAGTCTGATAGAATCTTCCAGAGTTTGAATTTTAATGCTTGCCTTTATCTCTACATCATGATGAGGCATTAGTTGTTTGGGGGGTTTTTTCCTGTTTTTTCTAGTAATTAAAATTAAATCTAAAACTTCAACTGTCTTCAATATAAATTTGGCTTATTTACTAGTTACAATTCAAATATTTCATCTATAGCAATTTCAGGAATAATATTATTAAGCTTAAGTGGCTATAAGTGTCTTGAAATTCTGATTAGCTGGCTGCTACTTGTGCTTATAGTCACACAGTCTTCCATGAGAGAAATTATTCTCCCAATTACAATATCTGTTAGAGTTCATTTGTTGGAGTAGTATCTTCCTATAATCTCTCCATTTCTCCTCCCCACTAAGTAAATAAAATAAAGAGAATTATAGAATTGCAGATTTATAAGGGACCCCAGAGGCCATCTAATCCAACTCCCACCCAAGGCATACCTCATAAAAATTCTTTGATAATTTCCTCTGATAATAGTCAATAAAGGATACCATGGGAAAAAAAAAAAAAAGAATTGAATTAAAAAATAATTCATGCCCTAAGGCAAGGGGCATACTCAGGCTATGGACAGCAGGAAAACTTCCTGCTAGAACAGATTTGTGGATTCAACTTTTGCTTGGGAAAAAGGGAAATTCTCAGCATCAGAGTCCCCTGCTATCTAGCCCTTTGGGGTCATGAATTCATTCCAGTTTCCTAATGTTGTTATATTTATATTTGATTTTAGAGGTTATAGGAAGCCTCAGAAGTTGATTGAGTAGGGGAGCCATGTGATCAGATGTGCACTTAAGGAAAATTACTTTGGCAGCAGATTATAGGATAGATTGGTGTGGTAAGAGTCTTGAGGAAGGAGACCAATTAGGAGGCTGTTGCAACAATCTAGGTAAGGGTGATAAGAGCCTAGAGTGAGAGGTTGTGAAGATAGAAATGTCAAAATGTAAGTTCAAAGAAAGTGAAGATAATACTGAGGTTATAAACCTGAGCCGTTGGAAGGATAGTGGTGCCTTGTTAGAAAAAAAGGAAGTTTTGAAAAGAGGAAGATTTAGGGGCAAACAAAATTATTTTAGTTTTAAATATATTGTTTAAAATGTTTCTGGAACATTTAGTTTGAAATGTTCAATAAAAAATTGATGATCTAAGACTAAAATTAGGGAGAGAGACTAGGGTTAGATAAATCTGGGAGTTCCTATATATGGACAAGTGGTTTAACCCATTGGAGCTGATAAAGTTACCAAATGAAAAAATATAAGAGGAGAAAAGAGTACTGACAGAACCCTGGGGAACCCCCACAGTTAAGGGATCAAAGGATATGAACAACTTTAATTTTTAAATAATATTTTATTTCTATCAATTACATATAAAATAATTTTTAACATTCAATTTAAAAAATTTTTTGAGTTCCAAATTTTCTTATCTCCCTCCCTCACATCTTCCTCCCTAAGATGATAAGCAATTTGATATATGTTACATATGTACAATCATATAAAACTTATTTCTATATTGGTCATGTTGTGAGAGAAGAAACAGACCACAAGAAAAAAAAACCACAAAACATGAAAAAATAGTATGTTTCAATCTGCATTCAGACTCCATCAGTTCTTTCTCTAGCTATAGATAGCATTTTTCCTTATGAATCCTTTGAAATTTTCTTGGATCATTGTATTGCTGAGAATTGCTACATTATTCACAATTCTTCATCATACAATATTGTTACTGTTTATAACATTCTCTTGGTTCTGTTCACTTCACTTTGCATCATTTCATGTAATTCTTCCCAGATTTTTCTGAGAGTATCCTGTTCATCATTTCTCACAGCACAATAGTATTCCACACTACTATTATATCCACAACTTGTTTAGCCATCCCCCAATTGCTGGGTATTACCTCAACTTCCTATTCTTTGCTACCACCCAAAAATATAAATATATTTGTACAAATAAGTCTTTTTTTTCCTTTTTGAAAAAAAATCTATTTGGGATTCAGACCTAACAGTTGTATTGCTATATCAAAGAATATGAACAGTTTGATTGCTAGTATGATCATAAGTATGGGCATAGTATGAATAGTTTTCAAAAGAAAAATTTTAAACTCTAAATGAGCATATCGAAATATGCTCAAAAATCTCTAATAGAAAGAGAAATCTATCAATTTTACCATTTCACCTTTTACTTTATAAACTGTCAAAGAAAATGAAAAATGACACTCGCCAGTGTTGGAGGGACTATGAAAGACTGAAATCCTGCTGTTGAGGCTGTGAATTTAATAGAATTGAAGCTTTATAGAAAATGCTTTAAAATTTTAAAATTTGAATTCTAGCTATCATTTTGGAATTATGCAACATAAGTGACTAACATGTTCATATTCTCTGATCTAGTAATCTTACTAGTGAGCATATAACCCAAAAAAGCCAGAAATGAAAACTAAAGGTCCATATTGGTAGCAAAGAATAAGAAACAAAGTGAATATTGATCAACTGGATATCCTAAAATCTGTGATATAGGAATATAATGGAATATTTTGAGGTACTAAGAAGTGAAATGGAAGAATTCAGAGATACATGAAAATATTTATATGAACCAAGACAAAATGATTTAAATGATATGATATTCTGCATTTATTCTCCTAACTCACACATTTACTAGCAGGTTGGTTTCCCAGAGAAAGGCTAGTTACATTTCTCCTATTTCTTTCTATGGTTATCCTGGAGGGAAGTAGAGGTATCTTTCTCTAATACTGTTGTTTTGATCCCCCCCATTCTGGTTTGTTCTTCCTAATATTGTGAGTAATTGGTATCTCACTATCATGTAATCAATGAATAAAAATTAGCTTTTACAAAGAGATATTTCCCTCCAACACTTAGAGGTAACAGTAATAGCTAATATTTATTTAGTATCTACTATGTGCTAGTCACTATCTTAAGCCCTTTACAAATATTATTTTATTTGATCTTCACAACAAGCCTGGGAAATGGTGATATTACTTTCATCCTCATTTCACAGCTGAGGAAATTGAGAAAAACAGAAAAACAGAAATTGAAAAACACAGAATTTTCCAAGAATATAAAGTAAGTGCCTAGATTTGAGCTCAGGTTCTCTTGACTCCAACGCCAGCATTCTATTCTTTGCACCATCTAGGTACACTCTCCTTGTTTTTGTTTCTACAAAGTATCTTCACTACCAAATTCACTTCCAAATGCAGTAGAACTAGTGCATGTATCTGTGTGTCATGTGTATGCATGTGTGTGCATGTATATATGTGTACTGTACTTGTGTATTGGGTCAGGCAGGTCACTCTTCATGGATTTTGTGGATACTTCACTAGTACTCATCACAATGGCATCCGTTCATATAAACATTCCCATATTTTCCTAGATTCTTCATATTCTTCACTTTTTCTTGCCATCAAGACTTTGGATTCTGGGTACTCAATAGTCTCTCCTTTCAGAGTTTCCAATGTCATAGCTATCTCTAGTACTCTAAACCCTACAGGCAGGAAAAAATAGACATGGTAGAAACAACAACAGAATATATATGCTCACAGGACATAGTGCAATGACCTAGAGATTTATTCTTTACTCACAAGAAGCCAGGCAAGAAAGAGGAAATACTCTTATAATTGAGGATTTTGAATACACACCCAGTTCCACCACAGCAACCAATCAAAAGGTTCTTCTTCTCAACATGGTAAACTGACTTGAAGTAATACCTTCAAAGTGCACGTGTTTAATCTATATTGGATTACTTGAGGTCTCCAGAAGGGGGAAAGGAGGAAGAGAGAAAAATATGGAATACAAGTTTTTGCAAGGGTGAATGTTGAAAAATATATTTGCATGTATTTTGAAAATAAAAAGCTATTCAAATAAAAAAAAAAAGAAATAAGGAAATAAGACTTCAGAAATGCTCACATCCACATGATAATTTTACACAGATCCCTAAGAGCTAGACTCTCATTGGCAATCCCAGTAACCACAATTACATAAGCAGGACAAAAAGAACAATATATAAACAAACTACAACAATGTAAATAAAAAGATCATTTAAAGGAAGTCAAACGTTGAATAATTTTTTAAAAGTAAAAATAATGGCAGAGAGCAAACATTAAAATAAATGTCTTCTTAGAGTAGAGATGTAGGATACTACTGAGATAGAGTGTTTTATGTGTTGCTAGACACAGATCATTGTCTAAGTTGTTTTAATTTTGTTTTCTTTGTTAAAAGAGAAAGTTTGATTCAAGAGTATGGGGTTGAGGTGGAAAGAGAAGAGATGTAAATATTTCTCCAAATGACTATTATGTAAAAATAAAATTCAACAATAAAACTTATTTTTGAAAAATAATTGACTTGGGATAAATGCCAAAAGGTTGAAGTCCTTTCAACTTTAAAAAAAAAAAATCTTTTTAATTTTTGAAAAATCATTTTGTGAACCTTAGAAAAATAGATCTTAAGACAGGATAATCTGCTATGATACTACCTGATCAGAGAGAAGAAATACAAAGGAAGAGAGCTGAGACATACCTCAATCAAAGCTTTTATATTTATTCCACTGATTCCTTTCCTTATCGCAGTCTGAGAACCCTCCCTGATTTGGAGGAACAGAAATCAACAAGACTAAGCAACATAGAAGTTACAAGACAAAAAAAATTTTAACAGGGAATGAATGTACTACCTTTTATATGTTTATAAATCTAATGACTACCAATAACTAGAAGACCTTATATATGTGTATATATATATATATATATATATATATATATATATATATATAGCCTAAGCTGCCTGTTCCTCTCTAAACAACTAGATATCTCTAAGTTCCATCTCACAAAAGTTTGTCTTATTCTGATGTCTATGTCTGAGGTTGTCTTTCCACAAATCGAATCTCTCAGCCCTACCCACCTCCCCATTTGCTTCTCTTCTTCCATACTTTCACATTTATTATGTCTTATTGAACCAACTTTAAAATCATTGTTTTAGAAAGTATTTAATCAAAGTGGTAAGAAAAATGAATACCAAAGCATCCAATATGTATCCTGCATCTCTCCTGAATCCTGTCAGCAGTAGAGGTGAAAACTCAGTTCAGTCCCAATGAATGCTGTGACCTGTTAAATTTGTCTTTTAAATGTTACTAGCATAATACACTCTATCTTCCATCTCTATGCCTTTGCCTGGGTTATCCCTCATTCCTACAATTTACTTCCCCTGCCTTGTAGACTCTCTTACGTGCCTTAAAACTGTGCCCAAATATCAATTCTTACATGAAGCATATCCATGGTTTCCCCAGATGACAGTGCCATGCATCTCCCCAAAAATTACTTGGTACTTATTTTGTTTATATTTGTATAGGTATAAGTTATCTCCCAGGAGAAACACCTCCCCACCCACTTCCCATTGCCTGGTCTATAGTAGATACTTAATAAATACTTATTGATCTGTTTAACTCATGGCATGCCTTATTCCTAATCTTTATTATTGCTCAACTGTGCTGATAAATGTAAAAACTGTAAAGTACTTTGTATCTCTCTCCAATGCTATGTATTCTAGGGCAATTGGGGAAACAACTAGAATCGATTTCACTTTACCTAACCCTATCAGTAGTTTCACATTCCATTGCCTCTGCCTTGGTTATCAACCAAATAAGATCAGATACATGCATTAATCTATACTAATGTCTCTTTAAAACTAGAATAAGATATGTTGGGTTTCTCCAAATGGAGGAGCTTGCCTATCTATCATAACATCTCCAAAGGAAAAAGGGAATACGGGTGGTGAACTGTCTGGTTCACATTCTACTATCACTATTCTGCTCTATTATCAGAATTTTCCACTATTTTTCTTCTTCCCAGCCTCTACATTGTTCTTTTTTTTAAATAACCCACTCTTAAAACATTACCATCTTAGGCACACTCTGAGTCTGGCTATGTATATCACTGACTCACTACCTATCAGTAAACTTGCTAAACAAAATTAGTCTGATAGATTTTTAAAAATCTTAGAGTTGTAAAGGTTTTAGTCCATCTCCCCATCAGATTTAGGAATTTCTTTTATGAAATCTTTTCCTTGTTCATTCAATTTCTGACTAAATATTCCTAGTAATTAGAAATTCATTAGTTATTAGAGAAACCCATTCCATTGTTGAATAGTTCTAGTACATAGAAATGTCTGCATTAATTTATTAATCTTAATCAATTCTAAATTTTATGTGGAAAAAGAAGGCCTGAAAGCTCTATTGTCTTTCCAAAAGTCAACCAAGTTAGTAAGAACTGGGAACAAAAATCAGAATTCTAGGCTTGTCTGAGGGACTCCTTTTAAAAGTAGCAGCAGGGACTTCTAATTTGTGCTTTACAGCTACTCACCAAAAATCAAGAATCAGCTTGATCAAAAAAACCAACAATAAGTAATAATAATAACCATAATGTTCAAATTTGAGGTACCTAAAATATCTCAAATTGTTGCCATATCTATTCATTTACTTAAGACCATCTTGGAAAAAATCATTTTTAGAAAAGATTTCCTCCTTATACCATCCTCCAACTTTTTATATGTAAGATGGAGAGATATAATTCTCATATACAAGTCTCACTATATATATATATATATATATATATAGTGTATAAATATATATATTCACATATCTCATGAATATGAATATATAGATATAGCTATATTTCAGTAAAGTGGATATAAGAATTTGGTGTTAAACAAAGGTGAAAGAATTTTTTAAAATTTCCTTTCGCAGACTGTTGAAATTTTTTTGCATTTATGTCATTCAAAAATGATTGTTATAAACTTCAAACTTGGCAGGAATGTACTCCCAGTGGAGGAAGGAAAAAAATCAAGCCAATCTAAAGTCATGAAGATTTAAATAATGTGTTTTAAGAACATGCACAAATAGAACATTTTATGGGTTTTTGAAAGGACATTTGACTTAAGATTTCCTGGTTCAAAAAGTTGTCTTTTAAGAATTTTGTTTCAGTTAAACCATCTCTTTTTCCTTGAGTTTCTCTACTATAACCCAGAAATTTAGTATAAAAATTTATTAATGAAACATTAAAATTAGGAATGTGCAGAATCAAAGGATATGGAATTCTAAAGTTTCTCATAGCAATGTTAATTTAACTTCTCTGCCCATAGGTCTTCCAGTTTTTCATGAAAGGTATACAATACCATACTATATCGTGGTTTATATATATTTTAGGTCACATTATAAACTTACTATGCAAGATAGCTGAATCAACAGAGAAAATAAAAACCTAAACTACAGAATTTCCTGACTCTTGAATTCCTAAATTAACAGTATTGTTTACTTAACACAATTACATATAGTTTTATTAAAAAAAAAAAAAAAAAAAAAAAAAGGTACCACATCCCAGGTTTTGCCTTTCAGCATCTGCCTTTAGCACTTCCTTCCACACCATGGACATGTTGGACTTCTTAGTATAGTCTCAAAAAAAACGTATTGACCAAAGCAGCATCAAGAAAAAAGGGGCAGAAAATAAATTCTGAACTTGAACTTCTTGTTACTATTTTGAGAACATTACATCCAATTAGTCAAATGATAACATTTGTTAAGCACCTACTATGTGTCAGACATGTGCAGAAGCAAGATAGTTCCTGCCTTCAAGGAAATTATAATCTAATCTATCCAGCATAATTGTGTTTTAATTTTTTTCATCCTCATTACTATTACTCACAAAGAATGCAGTGTTGATATTAAGAAAACATTTGTAAAGGAAAATTAGGAGACTACCTAAAAGTCAGCATATTACTAAGAATAAATCCTCTGTTTCTCTCTGGCAAATCTGCAACTGAGGAAAGAGGAAAAGTTAGACATTGTGGTTCCCCACTTTCAAATCCATCTATGTCAGGGAGGGGTTCTTGATCTTTTTTATGTCATAGTCCCTTTTAGCACAATGTTAAAACCTATGAATTCTTTCTCAGAATAATGCTTTAAGATGCATAAAATGAAATACATATTTTTACAAAGGAAACTATATTAAAATAGTTATAACAAATGTTTTTAAACAAGTCCATGGGTTGGTAGGATAAGAACCCTTGAATTAATGAAAGCAGAAATGGAATAGGAAGGAAGATATCTCATTCTCCTTTGGTAATTAGACAAAACTACCTATACTCTTTGATCTCAGTTGGATTGTCTTCAAAAAGTTAAAATCAGACCATGATACAGGAAACCTAAGGAGTCAGGATTTGAACATAAAATTTTAAATTTTGAATCCTGACATTAGTACCTCCTAGCAATGAAGTCAAAAACAAGTCATTTCATCTCTGCAAGCCTTGGTTTCCTCATCTATAAAATGAAGGAGTTTGCCTACGGAATCTCTAAAGTCCCTCATGGCTTTAAATCCTATGATTGACTGCTTTCATTCCTCTTTGCAGCCCCATATACTTATTTTTACTTGTTCTTTTCTGTAAACTCAAGAGTAGTCATCCCCTGTAATTAGCCCTGCCTTAACACGAAATCTGTTAAGAAACTTCTGGCTAGGCTAAAACCTTGTCTTAGTGTCAGGTTGCTCCTTGTGGTATTGGCTGGGACTTTGTATTAACTCTTCTGAAAGTGTGTCATGAATTCATGACCTGTTCCCTTCTCTGACCATTGATACCTGTGTTTTTACTTTTCTTGCGGTCTACATTCTTGACCTAGCCTAACCCTGAATGACTGGCAGCTATATCTACTTAGCCAACCCTGTTCTGCTGTTGCTTAGGATCCCAGTACAACAAAAGCAAATAGTGAAGCTGGAGAGAGTTGGGGGATGAGGGAGAGAGAAATAGGATAGGAAAAAAAAAAGGAACTCCATCTTTTTAATTGATCTACTATGAAGCAAAAGTTAGAGACTTCCTTGCCATTCTCTGAGTCTCATGGCCTTTTTTTTTTTTTTTTTAATTTCTCTTGTGGAACAAATTGCACAACATTTCCTATTCCAGAAAACTGTGGTTAATTGTCTTTGTACTCCTTAAAAAATAGACATGTAAATTAGTTGGTACAGACATAAAGCTAAAGAAGGAAGACAATGTGAAGTTCTGTCATGGATATGGGATAGGGAATTTTCCAGACTGAACCTAGACCTGGTCTCTCACTATGGCTCCATGCTTACTCAGACATAGAGGAGAAGAGCAGAGCATGAACAACAACAACAAAAAATTATGAGAAAAGATGTTCTCTACAGTTAACTCTGCTGTTTTTTAGCAATGCGACGTGATCTTGGGGAGCAGAGCAGGGTTATTGCTCTAATCATAAAAATGCTGGGTGTTTAGAAATAATGCTTCAATAGGATTTTGTAAAATCTTTACTCCAAAAGTTGGAATTTGTGGTCTAGTAAGGAGGAGTGTGTGGGTGACAGAGTGATGACTGGTTTGGGGTGTGTGGAGCTCTTTAAAGAATTAATCTGATGTTAGTTTAGACTGTCTATCATACACCCTAAGATTAGAAACACAGTCCAATACTACACAACCACAGTGAGGGCTATTTAGGGATGTTTGGAGTTCTTGGGTTTCTTGATAGTATTTAAACCTTATGGCATGTTGAGTAAAAAGAGCTGAGCTTTCCAGAGCTACTCTATTTTATGAATACATTACTGTCTTTTGAAAAAGACATTTCAACTTAAAAGAGAATAAAATAAATAAGATGAATGTATCTAACTATTGAATTTGCCCTGGACCTATGGTACAAGGGAAAGAACATGTGAGGGATTCAAATCCTACAAGTGATATGGCTTCCTATGTGACTTTGGGCTGATTACTTAGTCTCCATAGACATTTATTTTCCTCTTCCATAAAAATTAAGAGGCTAGATTAGATGGCACTTGACATCCCATATTGTTCTAGCTCTATGATCCTATGAGAATAAAGTAAAGAAGGTAAGTGAAACCAGTGTCTAGGTTTTTCCTGGACTTGAAAAAAATATCCATGTTTTTAACACCATTATTCTTACAGTGATAACAATGGCTGCAAATCATGGAATGCCAGAATCTATGATGAATCAAAATTATAGGCTGCTCAAAGTGCAATAGAGTTACAATGTGAGACTGCAGCACATTATAAATGATGAATTCCACTCATGAAGCAGCATGAAATGTATGATTGAAAAGATGTAGAACTGGAAGAGAAAAATAATGAAGCAAGAATAAGAGATAACAAATATACAGGCTAAGGACTGTACTGGTACCCGCATAATGTCAAGAAATCAAGAATAAGTATACCTGGGGAGAATTTACAGGAAGACATGGGCAAGAATTGCACAGAAAGAGAAAAGACTTCAGTATTTTGTAAGCCACAATATTGGGGGGAATACCCACATTTGTAAGGTCAGAGATCCACTGGAGTATATAATAAAGGAGACTGGGAGGAGAGTGCTTTTCAAAATCTTAAAATGTTGTCACTGTGAATTCTCAGTAACATTCATACTAAAAAGTTAGGGATATTGTCAAGGAACAACTTGAAATAATTGAAAATACTGAACAATTTCCAAAATGCAGTCTACCTCCTCTTCCTTATATTCGACTATGAGATCAACTTACTGTGCCCGTAGAAGACACTAACAGAAGCTTCAATAGCTGATCAAACTACAAGTCATAGTCTGAACAATGGGCCTCCTTTATCCACTTGATTCTTCCCGAGTGGACTGCTAGACTAGAGTCTTTTCATTGGTTGTGAACTTACTTAAGAGGCTCTGCCCATAATCAAGACTTAATGCAATCACTGGAATCACCCACAAATAAAAACATCATGAATCCTTCTTCATTCAGATTCTGGCAGTCATGCTCCATGAAGAAAAATCTTTGGTTAGCACACACATCTCTGTCTTATGATTCACTTGATATTAATAATTTGAGGATATTCAAACAAAGTCATCTCTGTTGCTGCATCTATCAGGGAATCTTTTGTTATCTTAATGTATGCATGGGAGGAGCCTTTGAAGCTGAATATTGCTTTACTGAATCAGTATCTTTTTATAATCGACAATAAACATAGCAGGATTTTGTGTTCTCTGGACCTTCTAATAAATTGTGTGACTGTGGCAAGGCAAGAAACATTATTAAGCATTTAGTATGTATTAAGTAGTGAGCTAAGTATTGGATACATATACATGCAAAATGAAAGCCCCTGCCTTCAAGGAGATTACATTCTAATGGGGGAAGATAACTGAAAGTGAGCTGAGAGGGGAAGTTTTTCAGAATGGGGGATGACAGGGAAGTCTGGAGAGTCCAAGGCACAGACAAAAAGGAAATGAAACATGGCATTCCCATTTCCAAAATGGAGGTCCCAGTAAGAAAATCACCAGTAGATGAATATAAAATGATAATAACAATAGCATTTATGTAACATCTACTCTTTTGCCACACCCTATGCTGAAGTCTTTATAAATATTATCTCATTTACTCCTCACAAAAACTCTGAGAGATAGGTGTATTATTGTCCTAATTTTACAGTTAAGTAAGCTGAGGCAAGCAAAGCTTACTTGACTTCCCTAAGGTCACACATTTAGTAAATAAATGAAATCAGTTTTAATTCAGGTCTTTGTGATTTTATGCCCAGCACTCTAAATACCGCATAAAGATACTTTGTTGTTGAAAATTGCTTGCCAGGCCAGAAATGCATTGTACAGAACAACAGCAAAATTGTCTGATGATCAACTATGATAGACTTGCTCTTCTCAACAATTCAGTGATACAAGATAACCCCAATAAACTTTGGTTGGGAGAAAATACTTCAAAAACTACTGTTCTTGCTGTCATTTGAATAAATGCTTCTGCTAATATTGGATAATGGTTAAGGAGAGTCACAATAGTGGAGACTTATAAGGTACTATTAGTAGGATCCTTACAGAGTAACTGCAAGTATACTGAGAGTTGTAGGAGCTTCCCCTTTGGGGACCCCACCTGCTGAGCCAGTAAGAATTGGAGGAGTGGATCTTAAAAGAGTAGTTCCATCAGATCTCATGAAAATAGATGTCTCACTTTTTTTCTCAACATTTTCATCTCCAGTTTGGGTTTTTTCTCCGTATTTTTGGTCTGTTCCAGCTGTTCTTCTGGATTTAATTTTCTTGAATGTCATTTTCCTATCCTCCTGTGCCACACAGTATATTAGATGTTAAGACTCCAAAATATAGTGGTAAGCCTGTCATTAATCAAGTATAAACTCTTCTGTTTGACATTTGGTTTCCTTCACAATCTAACCCCACCCAACTCTACCTTTGCAGACATTCCATTTTACTCCTCTTTTAAACTCCCTGTGCTCCAAACTACTCTATTTTTCTATTCTCAAAAACTATTTTGTTTATATGCCCTTTTATTAGTTGTTCCACATGCTTAGAATATATTCCCTCTGAAAATCCTTTTTCTCCTTTAAGGTGGCCCAAGTTCCATTCCCTACTTGGGGCCTTTATGTTAGCACTCTATCTGCTTGTACTCCCCCCCCCAAATCAGCATGAGCTGATTTTGCCTATACTTAGGTATGACCATGCTGTCTCCCTGATAGAATGTCAGATCTCCATAGGAAAAAGAAGGTTGTTATGAGTCACTTGACCACTTCTAAATAAGGAATCTTGAGCTTCATACCCAGTGTGGTTAGACTCTAGCCTTCCATCTTCTCCCTGATATTATTTTAACTTGTATTCTGTACTGGCACCCAATGACCTGCTATTTGTAAATTCCTTAAGAACAGGAGACATGTTTTCTCTTTCTGTTTTTTACTTCTTCCCCCTCTCCCTTATTGGGTTATTGGCTTTAATAATCTATGTATGATATATACCCAATAATAATTATTGACCATTATGTTACCAATAGATTAAATTCATATTTTATTATATATATAAAAAATCAAAGCTTTCCCCATAACAATCTTATGGAGAAAGTAGTACAAGTATTATTATTATGATTTTACAAAGGAGCAAAGTAAGGCTCAGGGATTGTTAATGTAGTGTCCAAGGTCATATAATAAGGGATGGAACCAAGACTTGAATCTATTAGGCTTCCTTACTCTAGATCAGTTATTCTTTCCACTAATATTTTGACAACTTCTTACCACTGACCTAGTACCATTACAATATATTCCTATAAGTAATTCATTTTTAAGAAGATCGATTGCTTTCAGGCCTTTGCAAAAATTCATATATTATATACTCACTTGGCATATTTTGCATAAAGGTAGATCTTTTTGTTATTGTTGCTCAGTTGTACAGTTATATCTAGCTCTTCATGTCTTCTGGGCCATAATACACCAACACTATCTTGGCAAAGGTACTGGAATGACTTGACATTTCCTTGTCCAATAGATTAAGACAAACAGAGCTTAAGTGTTTTGTCTAGGGTCATATGATTAATAAGAATCTAAGGCTTAATTTGAACTCAGGTATTCCTGATTTATAGCCCAGAGCTCTATCCACTGGCATATCTAGCTGTCTCTCTTTCAGGGGTCCTCAAACTACGGCTGAGGGCTAGATGCAGCAGCTGAGGACAATTATCCCCCTCACCCAGGGCTATGAAGTTTCTTTATTTAAAGCCCCACAAAACAAAGTTTTTGTTTTTATTATAGTCTGGCCCTCCAACACTCTGAGGGACAGTGAATTGGCCCCCTATTTAAAAAGTTTGAGGATCCCTGGTCTAGATGTTTTAGCCTGATCAAATGTGGCTTGTTACTTTCCCTCTCAGAGAAGTACCACAGCATTGAAAACCAAGAATTAGACAGACTGAAATGACTAGGAATATAGTCCAAGAATTTCTACTAATTAAATACGTGTTTCTTTCAATTCTGAAGTTTTACATTTCCAAGTTTAAAAGGCAGGAACCTCTAGAGAAAGTCAGAGGAACATTTTAGTCATTTATTTGTCAGAGACTACTTAGCTATTGAACTATTTCCTCATGCTGAGTATAGTTGTCCCCTTCCCTCTCAGATATAAACTAAAGGTCTATCTGTCACCTAAGCATGAAGGACTCTCTGTTTATGGCTCTCTACTTGAGATCCTCAGTCCAGGGTGCTCATTTTGGCCTGAAGTTTCAATTCACCTTCTGTGCCCTTCTAAGAAATTGAATATTCACTCCTCAAGTTGCATCAAGGTACTAGTTCCTTTCATTAACGTCTGTAGCTTTCAACGTTTAGTAGCTAATGTATGACGTTCCTCAGCCCTACGAATTTAGAAAACTCTTAAAATTCTATGTTGTTCTTATCTTTTTATATATTTTAGGCTTTATTTTTGTAGAGAAAACAGGTCACCTTACTGCAAGGAAGGAAGGGAAAAGAGTATACATCCCTAAGGAAATCCTCTTAGCCCCTCTAAATGTATTTGCTGTCCCAGCCCCAGACAGCCCTCTTAAAGGACCATCTTCTGCAGGAAGGTTGAAGACTCCCAAATAGAAACAGGGTTCTTGGAAATCCGTCTGAGTTTCAGGTTAAAGTTCCCTTTAAAGAGAACAATAAGACCAGACCCAAAGATAGCACAGAACACCTAGCTGTTTCCTCATACCTAGAACTCATATGTCTCAAGATAAAGCTAGCTAAGAATTTAAAAATCACTGTTCCAAACTATCAGCCTTTTTCCTTGTCAATTAAGTCTTCCAACCAATCTTGTTTGGAATCTGAATAGTAAGTTAGTGGGAAGCCTTTTCCCTCACCTCCAAAGGATACTACACTATTATCATACAAGACTAATTTGTGGGCAGGGAGAAGGAATCAGGTGAACCTGAATAAATTGATGTCCTATTAAAACAGAAATTGTTTATTTTTCTGTTACCGTTTAGTACTCCCCAACTATCTTCTCTTTTGAAAATAAAGGAAAAAATGGTTGACGTCAGACTCATTCCTAACAAATTATTGACAGGAATCATTCCTAACAAGTTATTAACATGTTCAAAACAGAAATCAGTATTTTCCCCCATAATTGTCTTTTTTCCTGAACTTCCCTATTACTTTTGAGGACATCATAATCTTTTCACTTACCCAGGTTTACAATCTCAGTGTCATCCTTAAGTACTCTCTGGATCTCTTCTCATATTAGGTACCAAATTTTGTTATTTTTTCTTCTACATCTCTTATATGTGTTTTCTTCTCACTACTCACTGTCCCCATGTGTTTGCACTTTGCCTGTAATTTTCTTCTGGAATGCTCCTAACCCTCCACCTCTCAGAATTCCTGGTTTCTTTTTAAAAGGAAATTTAAGAAGGAGCATGGCTCAAGTGCCATTTTCTTTTTGATTCCCTCCCCACCTCTTTATTAAAACTATCTTCCACCTACTCATATTTATCTAGCAAGGTTAATCAAGCTAATCACTGAGTGCCTCAGCCCTCTCTAAAGCTGGATTTGAATTCAGGTCTTCCTGACTCCAGACTCAGCATTTTATCTACTGAGCTACTTAGCTGCTTTAATTAGCCCAAGAAGGACTTAATAAATGTTTGCTGATTGATCTGATTCCTCTGTCCCTGTTTGGTTATTTCTCTCTCTGACTAAATTCAAAACCAAATGTGAAGACCAAGACCTAGTTAGAATTCTAGATTCCCTCTAAGTGTCTCATAAGGTCCTGAAATCTCTAACATATCTCTATCATTCAAAACTCCAGCTGTTCAATGAAGGAATTTTGAAATCCTGGCCCTAACACTTATTGTTTGATGACTAAGAATATCACTTTCTACATCTGTAAAAATGAAGGGGTTCTTATCCCGTGAGTCTATGAACCAAAATCCTGTATGGAAGTCATTCAAAGAGGAGCTCTTGATATCTTTTATTCATCTCTCTTCAAGTAAATAGGAGGCTCTCCATATAGGTTTAAGATAATTAAAAACAAAATGTCCAACATACAGATTATAGGTTTGAATCTGTACTCTTCCAATGTAGAATCCCATGCTATTTTTCTCTCTGATCAAAGTTCCATTTGCTCTATTCTCATGTCCCCAGAATTAAAATCATAGAATTTTAAGATTGGAAAGAACCTCATATGAAAAAATCTGTAAATGTAATGTGTTTTGCAAACCTAAAAGCACCACCTAAATACTATTATTATTATCATTGCCTAATCTATATTATCTAATTATAATCTCTCTAACCCATACCTTAAAGAAATTTCTACTTTAGTACACACACACACACACACACACACACACACACACTAACAAGCAGTCATTCAGTTTCTAGTTAAAAACCTCCAACTGGGAGACTTCACTATCCCTCAAGAGAAGCTGTTAGAATGGCCTTATTAGGTGGCAGCTAGATAGCACAGTAGATAGAGCACCAACCCTGAAGTTGGGAAGACCTGAGTTCAAATGTGATTCAGACACTTAATATGTCCTAGCTGTGTGATCCTGGGCAAGTCACTTAACCCCAATTGCCTCAGCAAGAAAAGAAAGAAAGAACAGCTCTGTTAGTTTTTTTTTCCCCTGACATCATACTTAAATTTGCCTCGTTGTAATTTTTTTTCAGATCCATTTGTGGAGTCTCATCCAATAACAGTCTTTTAAAAATATATAACTTATAAGTTTCAACATTAAATATTTTATTTCTTTTTGCTTTTAAGTTCTAACTGAAGGCATCTGATAACAGTAATTATCCTTCACTGTTTGTAGTTTTTTTCCCCCCTACCGGTTCTACTCTTTATGCTATACCTTACTTAATTTCATTATCCCTAGTAATTAAATATAAATATATATGTATGTATGTGTGTGTGTGTGTGTGTGTGTGAGATTTTTTTTTTGGTCTGGGCTTGTGTGAAAACTTGCTTCACCAATCAAGACCAGTAATTTTTATGTAAATTGGTTAAGGACACTTATGTAAATTGTAAGGACACTTTACAATTTATTTTATATTATCTAAGAAGCCATTAGCTGACATAATAATTTGAAGAGATTTCCAGGTCAGATTAGCGGCGGTTCAGCCAATGTTTGATCTATAGGAAATATGAATCTAAAGAACTTCCTGACCCCATTCCTTTCCTTCAGGGATAATTTCTTGAACCAGAGGAAAGTATCAGTCATTTATTGTCCCAATTATATAAACTCTCTTCCTTGGTCACCATTCCCCAATATATTTTGTCCTTTTATTCAAATACAAGGACAGACTATCTCATTTTTGTATCTGTTATTTCCAAGGCCTAGAAAATTGCTCAACACATAACTTGTTAGTTGGTTGATTGGTGTTAAATAGCCTCTAACGTACTTTTAGGAAAATTCATGGACATCTCTAACCACAGAGTTAGTTTCATTAGATATTTTATTATTACTCCTTCATTGCTATTATTATGTTCTTGGTTCCTACTGAGCAATGAGTAGTTTTAGACAAATTATTTGGTGTCTACTGAACCTAAAAACATCATCTCAAACTAATTCTCATGGTGTTAGCTGGACCTATACTCTAAAGTAGTGTCCCAGTCCAACTCAAAATATCCTTTGGGGAAGCACACATACTTCCCCACTTTTGACCACTAAGAGTATTATAAGAACATACACATACACACACACACACACACACACACACACACAAAGGCAGACATCTTTGAACTCTAAAGTTTCCCTTACTGTAACTTGATCAAATCAATTCATCAATTAAGTATCTACTATGTACCAAGGACTGTGCTAGACTCTAGGGATACAAGACAGAGATATATCTTGCCCTAAGGACTAATTCTACTAAGACCTGTCAGTCTCCATGTTTTACACACTATAAAATTTCTTTAATCTTGGAGAATGATGAATATATAATTTATAAGTTTCAACATTAGGTATTTTATTTCTTTTTGCTTTTAAGTTCTAAGTTTAAGTTCTTAAGAGTTTAAGTTTGGTGAAGGCATCTTCACCAAAGGAGAGAGGTTGTGCATACCTCAAGATTATTAAAAACAATATACTGCTTCCCACCTTCATCCCCAGCCAGGATCTATTGTACTTTCTTTTTCATGGTACTGGCAGTATTCTTATTCTAAGATCATCTTTCCTCTCTTATGTTTAGTAAAGAAACAAGATCTAGCCATCAGATACATATATAATCCATTCAAAGATATTTTGTACCCATGAATGCAACATAGCTGGTACCATTATCCAGGTCTCAACCTATGAGATTCTATCCCAACGGGCACATAGCAGGTCACTGCGGGTAAGTCAACATTTCCTCCTTTTGCTAATCTATGCAACTTGTGGCCTATGTGGTACATTACTTTGGTCTGTTATGAAGGCCTTATTTCTTATGCTTGTGGGTGCTATATTTTTCCACTACAGAGAATGTTAGGAGATAGGGAATCTGCCTTTTTCTGTTTTTTTTTCCTAATTTTTCTCTTGCTTCTCTCCTAGTGTGCTGGGCAGATTTAAGGACCACTAGTTATTTCGACATCTCTTCTATGTCCAATAGGGGTTCTCTATCTAATCCTCAATCCACCTTTTTAAAAAAATCTTCCTTTGGCTTTCCAAACTATATCTGAGGATTAGCCTTAAAAGTTTTCCATCCAATGTGGCTCTCTTCAACAATGAGATGATTCAAACCAATTCCAATTGTTCAGTGATGAAGAGAGCCATCTACAGCCAAAGAGAGGACTGTGGGAGCTGGGCATGGACCACAACATAGCATTCTCACTTTTTTTGTTGTTGTTTGCTTGCATTTTGTTTTCTTTCCCAGTTTTTCTTCTCCTCAATATGATTTTTCTTGTGCATCAAGATAACTGTAAAAATATGTATACATATATTGTATTTAACATCTATTTTAACATATTTAACATATATTGGACTACCTGTCATCTGAGGAGGGGGTGGGGGAAGTAGGGGATAATTTGGAACAGAAGGCTTTGCAAGATTCAATGTTGAAAAATTACCTATGCATATGTTTTGTAAATAAAAAGCTTTAATATAAAAAAAGTTTTCCATCCTACTTCTTACCTAAGAGACAGACCGAAAGAGAGAAAAAGAGAGAGGAGTGGAGGAAGAGGAAGAAAGGCAGGAAGAGAAGGTGGGTGGGAGGGAGAAATAGAGTGAGGGAAAGAAGGAGAGAGAGGGAGAAAGAAAAAAGAAGAGGAGGAGGAAGGAAGGAGAAGGCAGGAGAAGGAAGGAAGGAAGGAAGGAAGAAGAGGAAGAAGGAAAGAGAGAAAGAAGAAGAAGGAAAGAGAGAAAGAGAGAAAGGGAAGGAAGGAAGGAAGAAGAGGAAGAAGGAAAGAGAGAAAGAAGAAGGAAAGAGAGAAAGGGAAGGAAGGAAGAAGAGGAAGAAGGAAAGAGAGAAAGAAGAAGAAGGAAAGAGAGAAAGAAGAAGAAGGAAAGAGAGAAAGAAGAAGGAAAGAGAGAAAGGAAAGGAAAGGAAAGGAAAGGAAAGGAAAGGAAAGGAAAAAGGAAAGAGAGAAAGAAGAAGAAGGAAAGAGAGAAAGAAGAAGAAGGAAAGAGAGAAAGAAGAAGGAAAGAGAGAAAGGAAAGGAAAGGAAAGGAAAGGAAAGGAAAGGAAAGGAAAGGAAGGAAGGAAGGAAGGAAGGAAGGAAGGAAGGAAGGAAGGAAGGAAGGAAGGAAGGAAGGAAGGAAAGAAGGAAGGAAGGAAGGAAGGAAGGAAAGGAGGGAGATAGGGAGGGAGAAAGGGAATGAAGAAATAAGGAAGGGAGGGAAGGAATGATGAAGGAAGGGAGGAAGGAAGAAAGGAAGGGAAGGAGGAAGGAAGGAAGGGAGGGAGGAAGGAAGGAAAGAAGGAAGGAAGGAAAAAGGGAGAAAGGAAGGAAGCAAGCAAGGAAGGACGCAAGACTAATTCCTGCTCTCAAGGAGTTTATAATCTAAGGGAGAGACAACCTGAAAATAATGTACAAACATGATATTATGGATTAAATGAAAGATAATCAACATAGCCAAAGCACTAGAATTAAGGTAGATTCAGGGAAGGTTTTATAGGACAAAGGTATCAAGTAAAAACCTGCCTGTATGAGGTCCACAGTACTCCTGTACATTTTGGGAATCAGAAATCTAATTGGGAAATAGTAAAATAAAAATACAATAAAACATGATAATATCATCAATATACAGTTTATTAGTCCTTGTTTTACCACTGCTGTAGAAAATCAGGTTTTAGCTGGGACCTTGGAAGCCAGGAAATTAAGAGGGAGAGATAAAAGAACATCTTCAATGGACAGAGAATGATCAGGCATAGCCCAGTGACCTTTCAAAGATGCAAGAACTTGAGATGGGAGCCAGCAGCAGGGGGAAGAATCCAGCTCTACCTCTTAGGAGAAGCCATAGGTTCTAGCAGAGAAAATACTCAGGAGATACATTCAGCAGTTAAGATTCTTCAAGGCACAGCTGAAACACATGGATACAAAGAAGCAGAGCTTCAGCATAGGACTAAGTGGTATCAGAGGCTCCATTCAACTCTGAGACTCTGAGATGCTATGATATGATTTAATGTGATGTCCTCAGCTTTTAGAGAGTTGATAAAGGAGCATTCATTTGAACAGTGTTTCAGTATCTTTCACCAAGCCATTGTGGAAGGCATTGTCCACTCTAGTATCCTATACCCCTTATACAAGAACCCACCCGATACATCCCCACCCTTGAGTGGAGTAGCAGGAATGATTTTTTTCTGACAGTGAACACTATGTAACCCAAAGTATTTCTCTTTTTTGCTTTACTTAGGTATCTCCCAAGAGCTTCAAAGTGTCTAAATGTAATGATCAGTTCATGTCAGGGACTTATTTACAGCTTTAATGGCCTTTAATTGTTTTCATCTTGAATTGTCAGTTCTTAATATCATTTGCAAGCTACCTTTTCCTTTTTTGGACAAGGGTGAGGAAATCAATTCTAAATAAATAACATTCATATAGCAAATAGCATTGAAGACAGTGCCCTACAGTAATAGATATTTAATAAATGTTAAATTTATGTGAATGGAAAGAAGGATGTAGATGAAGTCAACACTCTCAAGATTGGGTTTTGATTACTCCAATAAACAAATTCTTCTTGGATCTTAAATATTATTTTAAAATAAGCCTTTTTCCCCCAAAGTGAAATTTCACTACTCTAAGACTTAATCTGACTGAACAATGGGGGAAAAAAGGTAAGCTGATCAGCTAAAATTAGCTACTAATTATTTGTGAAATGCTTTTCTCTCAAGTTCTGCTAGTGCCTGCCCTACTTTTATTTCCTTGTCCCAAGTTGTAGAGGCCATTCAGCCTTCCTAAACAATTGCAAAAGCACAGCAGGACCTCTGGCCTCGAATTAAGGCTTCTGTATCAGTCCTAGCCAAACCCTGCCCTTTGAATGAAATGTTAAAACCAAGACCCACCCTCGTAGACAGTTCTTGTAAATAAAGGAGGGAACTGTGTGGTTCTTGGCCAATATTTTTCCTGTCAGTAGAATGAAGCAATTAGATACCCATAGAATCATTGAGCTTAAATAGAACTCAGAAGGTAGATTGGTCTTGTTCTCTTCATATCTTTACTATCCAAAGCAAATGTTTTTATATATATATTTTTTTAAAGATTTCTAGAGATGGGATTCCATAGTTGCTTTCTTTTGCCTGTCTTTGTATTTGATCATTCTTACCAAAAAGAATTCTTTCTATTTAGCCAAATTCTGAGTGCAATTTTCATTCATTTTCTCTGGAAAGTTAGTATCCCCTTTGTAGTGACAGTTTTCCAAATAGGAAATGTGATTATTTTTCCAAATAGGCTTCATTTTCCATTCCTTTAATCATTGCTTTTGATTTTCTCTGCACTGTTTATTTTTTTCAAGTGTGGCTATCAAAACTGGACAAAAACTGCTGAAAAGCACCCAAACAATGCCAAACATAGCAAAGAGATTATTTTTGACTTTATTTTTGTCATATTCCTTATGTGTATGTATACACACACACACACACACACACACATATATGTATATGTATATACACACACACATACACATATTTAAATAACCCAACCTATCTAAGGACTAGCCTGAAAGGCAGGAAGACTAAGTCCTCCTGATGTATATTAGCATCATGATCAAAACTCTATGGATTTATTACTGACCTTTGTCAGTGGAGAAAATTTCTACACCAAGAGTTTGCAACAGCAGTGAAATCACAGGTCTGGAGTCCCTAAAACACTTCACTAATTCTTGCTCATAGTTCACTAATTCTTGTTTGTGGACCAACCATTATGCATCTAAATAATTTTCTTTTTTACTTGAGTTTAGTTATAAGGCAGTTTAATGTAAGAAAATAACATGGATAAAGCCTTTTGTAAATCATGAAGTACCATCCAAATGTCAATTGTTATTATTAGGAGTCATTCTGCTGACATCTTGTATCTGTACTTGGGTTTTTGTCCCTCTGAATGTTAATGTGCTGAATAACAGAATACCATCTTATGCTTTATGTATCATCTCTAATTTTTCAAGGCCATTTTCTTTTTTCCCCTTCAATTTTTAACATTTTAATTTAAAGTTTTGAGTTCCAAATTCTATCCCTGTCTTCCCAAACCCCTTCCCGAGATGGCAAGTAATCAGATATAGGTTATACATGTACAATTATGTAAAGCATTTCAGCAGGGAAAAAAAAAGAAAAAGTGAAAAACAGCATGCTTCAATCTGTTTTCAATCAATATCAGTTTTTTCTCTGGAAGTGATGGCATGTTTCATTATGAGTCCTTTGGAATTTTCTTCATTATATAGTTCTTCATCAAACAATTTTGCTGTTACTGTGTACAATGTTCTTTTAGTTCTGTTCACTTCACTTTGCATCAGTTCATGTAAGCCTTTCCAGGTTTTTTCTGAAATTATCCTGCCTGGCACTTCTTATAGCATAAGAATATTCCATTACAATTATATATCACAGCTTGTTTAGTCACTCCACAATTGATGGGCATTCATTTGATTTCCATTCTTAGTCATCACAAAAAGAGCTGCTATAAATATTTTTGTACAAATAGGTCCCTTCCCCCTCCTCCTCCTTTTTTTGGATGTCTTTGGGATATAGACTTAGCAGTGGTATTGCTGGATCAAAGGGATGAATGTACAGTTTAATAACCCTTTGGGCATATTTCCAAATTGCTCTCCATAATGGTTGGATCAATTGATAACTTTACCAAAAGTGCATTAGTGTCCTAGTTTTTCCATATCCTCTTCAAAATCCAACATTTTCCTTTTTATTTATTTTTTTATCATATTCGCTATTCTGAGGGGGGTGAGGTAGAATTGTTTTAATTTATATTTCTCTGATAAGTAGTGCTTTGAAATATTGTTCCATATGAATATAGATAGCTTGATTTCTTGTCTGAAAACTACCTGTTTGTATCCTGTGACCATTTAAAAATTGGGGAATAATTTGTGTTTTTATAAATTTAACTCAGTTCTGTATATATTTGAGAAATGAGACCTTTATCAGAGATACTTGTTGCAAAAAACTTTTCCCAGTTTTTTGCTTTCCTTATAATTTCAATTGCATTGTTTTGTAAAATTATCTATTTTTACTATTTGTACTATTACTATTTGTAATGTTCTCCGTATCTTCTTTGATCCTAAATGCTTCCCTTATCCATAAGTCTGACAGATAAACTATTCCATGTTCTCTTAATTTGCTTATGATATTACCCTCTATGTATAAATGATGTACCCCTTTTGAACTTTATCTTAGTACAGGGCTTCTTAAACTTTTTTCACTCATGACACTTTTTGCCTGAGAAATTTTTATGTGAACCTGGTTATATAGGTATATTAAACAGGCATACAAATCAAACTTTTACTGATAATAAATCTTAATTTTGTGACTCCCACTTATAGTTATGCAACCCCATGTGGGATCATGACCTACTTTAAGAAGATTTGTCTTAATATATGGTACTTATACCTAGTTTCTCTCAAGGCCAATTTCAATCCAATAATACAATAAGCATTTTATTAAGCAGTTATTATGTACCATGAACTGTATGAAGCAATGGAATACAAAGTCAAAAAATATGCCCTGCCCTCAAAGAACTTATAGTCTAGTAAGGGAAAAACATAAACAAGACAAGTAGCAGCTATATTCAAAATAATTCAAAGATGGGAATTCTTTTCCTTACATCTAACATGTTAGTTGTGCTGTCCAATTTGTTTTCTACAATGTTAATAATTGTTATTTCTATAGTTCCTCCCAAGTCAATGACAATGACAATAAATAACTTTTTCTCTGACCATCCCCTGAGAAGGGGTACTTCCCAGACTGAGCTTAAAATACTGACAGCTATCCCTAAGAACTTCTCCTATCACTCTAATAGTTCCTATATGATCTTAGGCTCTATAATCATATGGGGGGGGTAATGAGAATGCCTGTGAGATAAAATTGAAATCCTTACCCCTAACTAGATAAGCTGTCTACATTTTGCCTTGCCTACAAAGCCTGACCTTCTAGTATAAAAAGAAAACAAGGAGTACTGGCTCATTTTGCCCTTTATGAAGTCATGTCTTGACTTTGAAAATATGAGAAAAAAATCTATTTTTTTGTGCGTCACAGGCAGAGCCCTCTTTGCACCAAATGGCACAGGGGTTTTGAGCAGCACTGAATATGTGGAGCAAAGTGCAGGCTGAGTTATTGGAATACCAGAACACCACAAAGGGTCAGACATTTATTAGCAAAAGTGACAGAAATGATTCCATACTTGAGGTTACAGAGTTCTCAGCACAATAGATTGAGAGGGCAAATAGCCACCCTGGATAAAATCTGACCTTCCACTAACCCATTTTGCATTCTCCTGGCTAATAATATATGAGGGTAGCAAAGGAAAATTCCCAGTTTCCTTAATATTTGAAACAGAAAGATAGAAAACCATCAAACAAAGATGCCTATGGGAGAAAAAAAACCCTACATTTATTACACTGAATTATTTATCATGGATATAAAAGCAAGAAATTCAGAGTCAAGATTATACTGCTACTCAGCTTCAACTTGTCCTGATAGTGTATTTTGGAGGTAAGATCCCCTGGAGTCCTAGGAAAGCTTGAGGCATTGTTCTTACATTCTAAACCCACCTCCTTTCTCAGTTTATTCTTTCTTGGCTTTCCCTTTCTCTCTCTTTCCTTCCTTCCTTCTTTTCCTCCCTCCTTCCTTCCCTCCTTTTCTCTCTGTCTCTCTCTCTCTCTCTCTCTTTTTCCTCCCAACTGTGGAATCAATAAAATATGGAATAATTTGTGAAAAGTAACCCAAATATAGAAAAAAGTCATCTCATTTTCTATGTCAAAAGCTAACGTGTTACAAAGACCAGCTTGTAGGGATAACTACAACAGCAGACAATCTCACCATCACTTTCAAGTGACATTCTTGGTCTTAAAATAGTTAGTAAGAAGGTCTAGCATTAGTGCTACCAGATATGCCTCCCATCATTTTCCTCAGTATTAGTAGTTGAGGGATATTCTAGAGTGAAAAATTTCCAGGTATTGAGGGAAATTTCCAGAGTGAGAAAGTAGCTGAAGAATGATGATAAAATTCAGAGATCAGAAGCCTAGGCAGGAACAGTATGAAGGAATTGGTCAATGGAGGGAGGTTCCAGTGTCGGAAAGACCAGACATTGAGGGAAGATGATTGAGGTGAAGTCTGGAGAGTCACAAGCTCATTCAGGAACTGAATGAAGTAAAGAAAGTAATCTCAGAGATGACTTGTCAGGAGAGTATGGACTTTTTTCTCAGAATCTGGCCATTCCCTTGATCTTTCTTTCCCCAAATCCTATTCCTCTAATCCCAACCATGCTCTTTATGATATCCATTAACTCACTCTGTTTTTCTAATTTCTCCTGCAATTCAACAAACTCAACGAATATTGAACCAATTATATATAAAACATTAAGCTAAACATTTTGGTGAGAAAATAAGATTGAATAAATATAACTTACCTTCATGTAACCGTATTAGAGCATACCTCAGTTTGGGGGCTCATCCTTTCCATCTAGAAAATCTAGAAACTTTGCTCTATACTATATAAATATTAACCACGTGAAACCACCCAGTGTGCTGTTACCAGCTCCCCTTGCAAGAACATGGAGCTTCTGAAGCTTCTTGAGCAGGTGAGAAACATGATCAGCCATATGCTTTAAGTACATTAATTTGGCACCTGGGCAGAGGGTGAATTGAAAATGGAGAAACTTGAGGCAAGACCAGTTAGGGTCTATTACAATAGTACAAGGAAAAGATTGTGAGGTCCTGAATGAGGGTAGTGATCATTTGAGTGGAAAGGGATAAATACGAGAGGTATCGTGGAGGCAAAATCAAATATATGGCAATTGGATGTGTATAAAGACTAAGAGAGTGAACGATCAAGAATGATTTCTAGGTTGTAAATCTGGTTAAGTGAAAAGATCATAGTGGCTTTGACATAAAGAAGTCTGAAGGAGGAGTAGAGTTTTTTGGAAGGAAGGAGAGAAGAATTTTGAGCTATACTTTAGAAATGTTAACATTAAGATGTCTATAGAATATCTAGGTTGAGATATCCAACAGGAAGACAAAGGAGCTTCCTTTCTAAAGCGTCTACTACTTTATAGTTCCTGACAAACTTTTGTCTTATACCAAACTTAGCTCAAGAATAATATTGTTGTTTATTTGGTTTTCACTCATGTCCGACTCTTTGTGACCCTCAATATGGGGTTCTTGGCAAATATACTGGAATACTTTGCCATTTTCTTCCCCAGCTCATTTTACAAATAAGAAAACTGAGGCAGACAGAGGTAAGTGACTTCCCTTGATTCTCTTCTCCTTCCCTCTCCTCTCCTATATCATCATATGACATGGACTCAAGGTCATTCACCACCTTGATTGTCTTCCCGTGGCTTATTAATGTCTTTAAATCGTGACTTTCAGAAATAAACATAATATTTCAGATGGTGGTCTGACCAGGACAGAGTAAAAAGAGACTATCCCTTCTCATTCCTAGAAGATTTATGCCTCTTTAAATGCAGCACCCCGACAATAACAGGCAGCAAGTGAAGCCAAATGAAAGCCTGATTCATTCTCAAGTAAATCGCACTTTTAAAAAGCAAGTTTTAGGCCCTGAAAGGTTTAGCAAACATATGGAAAACATTTACCCCATATTCTTTGCCACATGCATCCTGCTTTTCAGCAGACAGATTTGCCCAGAAATACTAAAGTCTTGTCTATTAACATAGTGGGATGTTATGCAGATGTTGGTTTAAATTCATTTGGAATCTCCGAGGCTTGTTGTGGTAGTTGTGCTTTGCCTCTGTGAAATGTGAGAAGACCTTCCGGGTCTCCAGCTTTATGATATTTTTGTTATTTGGTGGCATCTATGGAGGGACCAGATCAGAATGAAATTCCACTATCTCCAGGAGATGACCTCTGCTAAAGACTGAGGGTGCACTTTTCATAGTTCCTCATTGAGTGAATGCTTTAAATCCAACATTTTTCATGTATTAATCAATCAACAAACATTAGTAATATTATGTGCCAGCCATTTGCAAGGTGCTGGGGATACAAACAGAAAAATATCTCTGATATCAAATCAGAGTTTACATTCTTCTCAGGATATAGCACATAGAGAAAAGTTCTCAAACTTTTGTTTTCAGTATCTTTATCCTATTAAAAATGATTGAGGATCTCTCCAAAGCTTTTTTGTTTATCTAGATTATATTTATAGCATTTACCATATTGGAAATAAAAACTATTTTTGAATTTGTAGACCCTCTAAAAGAGTTTCAGAGATCCCCAGGATTCTCTAGACCATACTTTGAGAACCACTGAGTTAGAGCCAGTGGGGAGGTGGGGGTGGTTTAGGCTGTCAGGGCTTGTGAATAGAGATAGAAACACTAGATTGAGAGCCATAATAGTATACTAGATGGGGCTCTGGACATGAAAGATGAGTTCAAATCAGTTAGTAGATCTCTGATCCTGAACAAATCATTTAATCTCTGCCTCAGTTTCCTCATTTGTAAAATGAAAGGGTTTACCTCCAGGGTCCCATCTAAAACTTGCAGACCTCTGATCTTATGATGATTACACCTTTCCTAGGAGAAACAGTAATATTAATTTGATTATCATTCCCTGAGAAATAAGAGAGAAAAATAATGGAGAGGGATGGGTAGAAAACAGGAGATGAGGTTTGTTTGGCATCAGGGCAAATGGCAAGATGCCTAAGCTGGCTAGACCCTGCTGTCCTGGCTCATAGCTGGATGGGATGAAACATTGCCTAAAGGTTTGGAGCCGACTAGAAATAGAGGATTGAGGTGAGGATTGACTCACCCTCCAATCCAGGCAATTCTACCCCAGGGCAAGTCCCACTGCTGAGTGGATAATAAGCTCTTTGAAAGAAAATATTAGCTGCCACTATATATATATATAAATCCTCTCTGTGCCAGTGCTGGTCTACTTAAGCCCTGCTCATTCTACAAATAGAAGCTAGAGGGGAAAAAAATATACCTCTCCTCAAAATGAGATCAGTTCATCTGACCCACAAAGAAAAAAAAAAAAACCAATTAATTTATAATATCCTGTTTAAGACAATTAAGGCAATTCCCATGGAATAAGCTAGCTGAAGGCTTTAATGAACATTGGGTGAAACCTGGAAGCTGTGTTGATTTTAGTTCATCCTTTAAACATATGAAGGCTTATTTGAAGTTCATCTGAATTTGCTCAAATTCTTGGGTCAAATGGCCAATGAGAAATTTTGTTTTGCTAGACTATACATGTTTGCAAAAGGAGTTTTGTTTTTCTTGATTTCTCAGTGGGGGGCAGGGTGAGGGAAGTAAGAAAAGAGAGAAGTCTGATCTTTGTTTGAAAATGAAATAAAACAAAAATAAATTCTTAGGTCAAGGATCCCAAATCCTTTCCCAATAAGTTATTTTTTATTTTCTCAAAGTCTTATGATCTTCATTGGGGTGTAGGGAGTAGGGGTGAGCAGTAGGGAATACCAGAAAGTTTTGTGAAAGTGCAAGTTTTAAGCAGAGGGTGGCCAAAGGTATTCCTTTACCAGTGGTCCCTTCAAAGGGTGGAGCCATTCCTGGCTACACTCCTCTCTCTACTGGAAACCTAAGGAGGGGGGTGTGGTGGTGAAGACTGCTTTTAAGATCTACTTTGAAATCACAGTTTACTGGGTGTTGTTTAGGAGTTCAGCATAGTTACATAGGATCATAGATTATAGGATCACAAAATATTAGAGTTTAAAGGCATACTAGAGACTGTCTACTCACTCTCCCTTTCATTTAATAACTGAAGAAATCTAGGCTCAAAGATGTTCAGAGATCACAGGGATAGTAATTGTAAAGGTAGGATATGGAGCCAGGTCTTATAATATATAATTTTATATAATACATCATGTTGCTTCTCGGAGTTAGGAAAGCTCATCTTCCAGAGTTCAAATCTGCCCTCAGACACTTACTAGCTGGGTGAGCCTGGGCAGGTCACTTAATTTTGTTTGCCTTAGTTTCCTCATCTGTAAAATGAGCAAGAGAAGGAAACAGAAGGAAATCCATTCCAGTAACTTTGCCAAGAAAACACCAAATGAGGTCATGAAGGATTGGCTACAACTAATCGATTAAACAACAATCATAGGATTCAGAATATTGAATTACAGATTTGCCCCAATGACATATTCTTCATTTGGCTGTCCCCTTGTGTGACTATGAGATTTCCTGTGTCCTTGGTTCAGTGTTTTACTGAGATTCTGCTACTTTCACAGTTTAATTATTTTGCTTACCAACCCTAAAAGTGAGAGCAATAAAAACACTGGAATAACGGTGAATCGGAGAAATTAGGTTAAAGAATCACAGATTTAAGAGTTGGAAGAGACCTTAAAGGACATGGGATTGTAGGACCACAGATTCTGAGTTGAAAGGGGCTTCCCAAACCTTCTAATCCAACCATTCCATTTTATAGTTAAAGAAGCTTAGACCCAGAAATATTAAAAGACTTGTCTATTCCAACACTTCTCTTGCTTTGCAGATAAGAAACTGAGAAACTCAGATTAAGTGAGTTGCTTAAGGTCACACAGATAGTAAGCAGCAGGGACGATTTGAACCAGCACATCTTCCATTATATTACCATTGTCCTCAAGGGTGGCCTAGAAATCCAAAAGAAAACTATTTTAAAATTACAATAACATTTTTTCAAAGAAACAAATGTATTAAATTGTTTATTAGATCTGAAACTTGTCCAATGCCTAAAAATGGAAGTGTCAAATAGTAACAAACTATATGTAAATTAGTTAATTCACTAAAATGTCTAAAGTTCTGACCATTTTCAATGGTCAGGTCTCAAAGGAGGCCTGGAGAATCTTCTACCATTAGAAGCAGACCCAAAAGTTCTAGTATAACTATAGAGCATGAAACCATTCAGGGATCTCTTTTAAATAACAATTCAGGAGTCATTTAATAGGGAAAACTCTGGCTTTCTTAGGACTTCTGACATATCTATAAGTTAAATTTAAATCATCCTCCAAGATACCAAATAGCCTTTGATTATCTCAGGAATTTGAGGTCCCTTTTGTCTGATTTTACTAACAAGAAGTTTGTATGTGGTCAGCACCTGCCACCCACACAATTTCCTGGTGCTCCTCCCTTCATAATATTTTTCCTGCCCTACTCTGTGCTTATTTCCTCTTCAGTCTGGATCATTGCCTAAACCTTTGGACCACCTTCACACCCAGTCTTTTGAATTTAGTTCCTGGCAAACTGGCTCTACTGGGCACAGCATTCTGTTTACATTTTCTTTCAGTTATGACTTGAGTCACACCCTCTTGTTTCCCTCAGGCGCCGTATATTTTCCCAATCATCAGATTTTAGCCTTATCCCCATAGAAAGCAGCATCTGACCTTTGAATGATCAAAGGATTTCATGTGTAGCTCTATTTTGTATTACCTTTATTTGTGTATTTGTCTCTTCCTCATCTCCCCAGCTACTAATGCTTCCTTCTGCAAAAAAAAAGAAAAATTACTTTGAATTTACTATATATATCTTGCATATATTTATATTATTTATTTTTTTTCTCTATGCAACGTATACTCTATAAGAGCAGAAAGTATTTCTCTTTTGCCTTTGTTTTCCCAGCAGCTGGCAAAGTTCTTTACATATAGTAAGTAGGTTTTTGATAAATTCTTTTTGATTGGTTGATTGATTCTTAGCTTCCACTGGATTGTAAACTTTCAAAGGGCAGGAATATGGTTTATTCATTCTTGTGTCTCTTTCAGGACCTAGTATAGTACTTCATACATAATAGGTTCTCAATAAATATTTATGAAATTAATAGAATATGTTCTAGGACATGTCCTGAATCCACTACTCAAGAGTCTGACCACAGACAGCTTTATTTCAGAGTATTTCTTGTTGGTTGGAGGATCTGCATAGAGCCATCTTTAACTCATGAAATATAGAAGCCTTTCTCTCTTCTGGTGACCCTGGGTGAGTTACTTAATCCCAATTGCCTTGCCAAATAAAGAAAAAAATAACAATAATTTGGCTGTTCTCTCTCGGGGGTCATAACAATTCTCATGAGTGCTTCTGAATTGTCTTGAACCTTAGTATTGATTAGAATGGCTAAGTCTTTTCCAGTTGATGATCATTACAGTATTATTGTTGCTGTGTATAATAATCTCCCTTCTCACTTCACTTTGAAGCAGTTCAGGTCTTCCCCGATTTTTCTTCATTATTTCTTCATTACAATAACGTTCTATCACAATGATATACCACGAGTTTTTCACACATTCCTCAATTGATGGGCAACCCCTCAATTTTTTCATCTCTTTAGGATACAGACCTAGTTGTGATATTGCTGGGTTAAAGATGAAGAGACTCTTTCGCTATTTAGTATTTTGTTTCCCCCCACCCTTAATATATAAAACAATTTTTAACATTTATTTTTAAAACTTTGAGTTCCAAATTCTCTCCCATCCTACCTCCCACATTGAAAACATACATGTGAAGTCATACAAAACATTTCTATAAAAGGCATGTTGTGAAAGAAAGCATAGACACCCCCCCCCAAAAAAAGAAAAATTTAAGAAAAATAAAGTTTAAATAGTATACTTCAATCTGTACTTAGGCACAAACAGTACTTTTTCTGGGTAGGAATATATTTTTCATCATAAATCCTTCAGAGTTGTCTTGCACTCTGAGAATAGCCAAGGTGAAGAGACTTTGTGATTGTGTGTAAAACTAGAAATGGGGTACATTCAATAGACACTAGCAAACCAAAGTAAATCTCATGTTATGGCTCTTTCTTGTCTGGCTACTATTCAGTTGAAAAAAACAATATTTTAGAGGGTGAATTTTGCATCTTCCCCCTTCTAAGGTTGGCATGTGGTCCTTGGGAAAAGGACTCCTATTCTTTGTGTCCTTATGTTATTCTTTCTTGTTTTAGGTGAAGAAATGTTGGAAGCAGCTAATAACCCTAAGAGCTTCAAAAAGTCAGAATGGTGACCCACCAAAGTATTTGAGTTAGATTCAATTTGTAAGAAGCCAGAAGATGATGATCAAAGTTCCAAGTGAGTTGCCAGAACAGCAGTAGCAGATATGTTTCTATCTGACAGTTATGCAATATTTAGAAGTGAATCTGGTAGAGCAAATGCTGGTAGGGACTTCCTTAAGTTTGAGCCTGATTAAGTGGTAAGAGGGAGAGCATGGTCCCCAAGTACTGAGAAAGAGGAATGGTTGCTATTCTGTCCTCACTATACCTTCAAAGTAAATTTCCTTTTATAAAAGCATATTTATATTCTTTGGTTAAATGGAACCGGGATAGTAATCACAAGTGATTAACAGTAGATAAAACATACCAATAATGGAAGCTCAAGACAATAGCACTGAAAAAAGCCACCCTACTACCCCTCAGCAGTTCCCAAAGTTCTGGAAACCCAAACTGCTAATATAAGTATATATTGGGGAGAGATTCTAGAATCTTTATATACTCTAACTTAGAATCTAGCAAATAATGAGCAGCAATTATGCTGATTAATTAAGTTGAAATGGTAAGGAAATTAAACACTGGGAAAGAAACATTCAGAGTATTAAGAAGAGGCATTCAATAACCCAGACCAGAGTAGAATTCTGGTGTGTTAAAAAAAATGCATATTTTGTGTTATTCATTTCATCAGTGAGGAGCTTTTCATTTTATAAGTCATTTGGGCAGTAGGCAGAGCCTTGGGTGTAGCTGCATATCTGTGAGTTAGTGCTAGCCCATCAATTGGATTTTCTCCCTTCTCTGAAAGCCTTTAGCTGTAAAATAATCTGTAAAACCTTATTTAATACTTAATTATGTCAGTTTGCTTCTGTTTGTTGACAGATCAGTTCTGAATAATAGTATTAGCCTTAAAAGCTGGTCACCCATAGTCCTCATCAGCATTAAATCACCATTCTGTCTACTTGCTGTGTTGTTCCCATCTGAGACCCCATTAGTTCCTGCCCTTCCTGGACCTGCATATGGATGACCTCATCCCTGGCTCCTTGCTAAGCATTGTTCTCTGCATTGTCACCAATGGATCTCTTGCTAAAAGGCCTGTGGCATAGATTTGGTGAGCACCCCCAGTCTGGTCTTCTTCCCAATGGACTTTTTAATCCAGTTTCCCTTCCCCATCACCCACGAGCAATTGGTCTCCAGGCTAAGGCTTTAAGATTTTGTTCACATCAAAAGAGAGTTCCCTGGTGAAAACTTGAGAAGGTTTCATTCCCAAACTTTAGGAGATATCTAAAAACCCACTTCAACCTGAGATCATAAACAGGTGTGTTAAGCAACTTCAAGGAAAGAGCTCAGGAGTGGACTTTGTTAGCATATTCCTTAGGGACCTAGTCTGCAATGAAGTAGTTCAGGGTGGGGACAATCTGACATTCTCTAGAATGATCTCATCAGGGTGGAGGTGGTCCCACTCTTGCCAGTTCTCATACAACTGAGTCTTTAGAGTAAGCAGCTCCAGTTGCAAGCCTAGAGGGCAGAACTATTCATTCTCCATACCTAGTCCGGAAAAAGTCCCTACCCTGACTCTTAAGAAACTATGAAAATTCAGAATGTGCCAAATTATTGCTTAAAACTGTTTTGAGGCTTCTGCTACTACTAGTATACTACTACTGTTCTGCTATTAGTATACTACTATTATTACTACTATTTATGGTACTCCTCTTCCTCCTGCTGTTGCTACTACTAATATAGTACTACTAATAGTAATAGTATTACTAGTACTACTACTATTACTGCTACTACTTGTAGTAGTGTCATTACTACTACTATTGCTGTTGCTACTACTCATATACTACTACTACTACTGCTTCTACCAGTATGCTACTACTGTTCTGCTACTAGTATACTACTATTATTGCTATTATTTATAGTACTACTACTACTCCTGCTGTTGCTACTACTAATATAATACTACTAGTAGTAAAAGTATTACTAGTATTACTACTATTACTGCTACTACTTGTAGTAGTGTCATTACTACTATTATTGCTGCTGCTACTACTAATATATTACCACTACTGCTATTGCTGCTGCTGCTACTACCAGCATACTACTACCACTACTATTGCTACTCCTTGTAGTGTTACTACTGTTGCTGCTGCTACTAATTATAGTGTACTGCTGCTGCTATTACTGGTGGTAATAGTACTAGTAGTAGCAGCAGCAATAGTAGTATAGTTCTAGTCATAGTGTAATTTTAGTAGTAGTAGTAGTAGTAGTAGTAGCAGCAGCAGCAGCAGCAGCAACAGCAGCAGCAGCAGCAGCAGTAATAGTCAGTCAACAAATAAGTGCTTAATATGTGTCAATAACTATACTAAGTACTAATGATACCAAGAAAGACAAAAATATGGTCCTTACCTTTAAGGATCTCACATTATAATAGAGTAGTGATGAATAAGCATTTATTAAGTGCTTCCTCTATGCCAGATATTATGTTACCACTTTGAAGATGATAACTTATATAACAACAACAACAACAATAACAATAACAATAGCTAATATTTATATAGTACTTACTTTGTGTCAGGCATTGTATTAAATGCTTTGTAATTATTATTTTATTTGATTCTCACAACAATGCTGGAAAAAGATTTATTATTATATTGATACATATATATCAGTATAATAACTAAATCAGTATAATGATAAAAATAAATATTTATAATAAATAAAAATAAGTATATATACATATATACACTCATACAGAGAAAGAGAGTTTTCTATAAATGAGAAATTGAAAGCAGATGTTAAATGACTGTTCAGGATCATATAGCTAGTAAGGGTCTGAGATCAGATTTGAACTCAGATTTTCCTGACTCTAAAGAGAAGACCTCAGTCTAGTTCAAATTCTGCTTTGTGACCCTGGCAGGTCATTATTCTCTAGTTCAGTTTCCTCATCCGCAAAATGGAGATAATGGTAGCACCAACCTCCTACTGTTGTTGTGAGAATCAAATGAGATAATAAGCATGACTCTTTGAAAAAATATAAAGCACTATATAAATGCTATATATTATTATATTGAATTGAAAAATGTTAAGGCATTATATAAATGCTAACTGATTATGGCACATAATATAATAATAATAGCTGATGTTCATATGGCGCTTTAAGGTTTGCAAAATCCTTTATATATACTATCTCTCTTTTGAACCTTATAACAACTTTGTGAAGATAGTGTCCAGTTGTCATTATCCAACTTTATTGGTCAGAAAACTGAAGTTTAGGAAAGTTAAATTGCTCATCTGTATACAGTTCCCTCAATGGAACCAAACTCTCCCTTAACTGAGAGTCAGAAAGACCTGGTTTCAAATACTGCCTCTGACATATATGATCATGGACAGGTCACTTTAATTTGGAGTTTATTTTCTCATCTGTATAAAGAGGCAGCTGAATTAAATGGTCTTGAAAGTTTTTGTCTAGGATCTTGTGAGTTTTTCAAATCAGGTCTGTGATTTTATTGGTGTAATAAATTTCCAGTAAGAAAACTCCCTCTTTTAACACAGATACACAACTGTTCTGAGACTTAAATGTCTTAAGAGAGTAGCCTTGAGAACTGAGAGAATAAAGGTCATATAGCTAGTACATTTCAGAAGCAGAACTTGAATCCAGGATTTTTTAACTCTAAAGCCAGCTCTCTCTCTAACAGGTAATGCTATCTATTATTCTCAGTTAAAATCTGGTAAGCAACTCATTTCTGCTCATCATACATGAGCTCCTGATAAATCAGGGCTTTGGAGTAGAAGCACTAGTTTATTCCTGAAGTACCAGGCAATCTGTGGACCCAAAACTGGTCCAGCAAGAGGGGCTCCCAAGCTAACCCTGAGTCAGTCTCATAATCATAAAACACTTGATGATAGGATGTTACATTCCAGAATGACGACCCAGGAAATCGTCTTATTATTGTTCAGTTACTCAAACACATACAAATTTTGTCCCTAGAACTCATTAATGCCCTCCTCTTCCCTGTAATACAGAGTATCATTAAAACCATTCAAACCTGCATATAAAATGGTGACTCATAACATGAAACTGTCATGCTGCCAATACCCAGTGGGTACTTATTTGACCACCAAACCTCTCCCACATGGGGCTATAGTACTTTGTAAAACAAACAAACAAACAAACAAAAAGGCAAGGAACTTGGGTGGTGCTGTGGTTGCCAGGTTCTGAATGAAATCATATTTGAAGATGGGTAACCTTTGTTCTTTATGGCTGTTGAATCCTTTTGCGAAGATTAGCCTTTTCATAACATCAGACTTACAACTTGATCTGGACTTGCTATACTACTGGGAATTTCTTCCTGATACAAAACCAGGAGGAGTTCGGAACACATCATTCAGAAATGTTTGATGAAACAAAATCTAATCTTGTAACCTGAATTACACACTCCCACTATCATCTTCTCTCCTCCCCTCCCTCCCTTTTCTCTCTTCCCTTCTTCTCCCTCTCCTCCTCCTCTCCCCCTCTCCTCCTCTCCCCCTCTCCTCCTCTGCCCTCTCTTCTCCCCTTTCCTCTACTTCTCTTTCCTCCTCTCCCCTCTTCTTCCCTTTCCTTTCCTCTCCTTCTCTCTCCTGTCTCCTCCCCTCCCTTCTCTTCCTTTCCCTTTACATCTACTCCTCTTGCCTCCCCTCCCCTCTGTTCCTTTCCCTTCCCCTTCTCTCTCTTTCCTTCTTTCTTTCACCTCCCCCTCCCTTTCCCTTATTCTCTCCTCTGCTTCCCTTCCTCCCTTCCTTCCCCTCTCTTCTGCTTCCCTTCTCTTCCCCTCCCCTCTCCTGTCCTGCAGTCTTATTAAGGATCTAAGGATGAAGATGTAGCCAAATAAAGTAGAAGTCACACTGCTATGGTAGTGCCCCATCTATATGAAGGACATATTGTGCTTTGGAGATTAAACTTATTACCATCCATTCATTAGATTTCCCACCTTGATAACTCACTTCCCTACACTATTTGAAAAACCCTTCTGGTGGTCCACTGCCACAGAGGAAGCAACTTGAGAAGTGAAGAGCCTGATTCCCCTCTGATTTCTTCTATCCTTCTTGACTTACCCCTTTATAAAAGTGGAAAAGTATTATGTTCTAGTATGGGGGTATTACACTCAAAATAAAAATAGATTTCTGCACCCTCGTATTGACTTAGAAAACCACAAATTAACATTATCCATGTTGTTTTATATTTTTATTTTGTTAAACATTTTCCAATTATAATTTTATCTAATTCAGGAAATTTTGAGTGTTTTGAAGTCAGTGAGTTCAACCTTTGTACAGTAAGCTTTTTTTTAGTATCAGTAAAACCTAGTTTCAAATTCTGCCTGTGACATATATTAGCTGTGTGACTTGACAAATCACTTGATCTCCAGAGAACTTTCTAAATCTACCAGTTGCAGAGGAGGAAGGACTTGTATCAGTAGAAGTCCGTCACTTGGAGCTCCCTATACCGATGGTGTTGGTTATTAGTTGTTGTCCTTTGTTCTCAAAGAGAACCAAAATGAGAACACTATGTTGGACTCAAAGTACAATGTGTCTACTTGAACCATAAAATTGTTGCCTCTACCAATAAATTTGAAGCGTCTGATGTGTTCAGGGAAGACTAGCATCTCTGATATGAGGGCTTACCAAGCCCTTTTCAGTGCTGCTCATTCATCCTTGACGTCTATCTTCATCCAACTCTCATTTGTGGTTCCTACAAGCATGTACAGTGGCCATAGCCCAGCAGACAGGCGAAACCAGGTTTAACTGACAGACTTCAAACCTACCCCAAGCATGTGAAGAACTTCCTTGGTGGAATGGGCAGATGAGAACAATTTGTTCCAACAGTCATGAAGGGAGGTGAAGCAGTTTTTGTGAAACACTTAAAGCTTGATCAGACATCAAAGATACCAAGGTCATCCACTGCATCCTGGACCATTGCCCATGATCCTGCCTTTTGAATTGCTATTGGACTTCAGTGACTCTGGAAGAAAGAGTGAGACTGATAGCTTTGTGCAACTCTGTCTCACTTAAATCCAATTCACTGTTGAGTTAAGAGATCACTTCATGATATCATTGGTACTCTTCTAAATGAAGATCAACCAACCAATAAAATTACTAGTCTATTCCACAAAAAAAGATAATGGTTCTAATGTTGTGTTGGGAGGGAAGGGAAAAATCCTCTGCCAGATTGACAATTGCAAAACTACACCCCCTGAAAGGTCACTATGGTCCAGGAAGATCTGCCACCATCCACTGAAAGGAATGTCTGCAGCACCTTATATTGGTGCAGTCTAATCCCCCTAATTCAGAACAACTCTGTTTAGCGCCAAACCTGAATTGACAGTTTTCTTCACCAGTTTCATAGTAACCACTTAAAATCAATAAGTGCTTATTGACATCCTTGAAGTCAAAATGATTAGTGGGAAGGCTCTATTTGAGGACCTGGAGTTTAGGGTTCTTAGAGAAGGCCATTCCTAGAGGAGACTATACAACTCCCTTAGGCAATTCTACAAACTGAGACTGTTAGAATTATTTGTAGATTCAAATTCAAACAGACAGGGGCCACAATCAATCAATAAACATTAAGTACCAGCTATGTGCCAAGCACAAAAAGAGGCAAAAAGTTCATAAACTCAAGGAGCTTACAATCTAATGGTTTATTAAATCTTATCCATGAAACATATTAATTTAGAAAACCACATTTTGATATTTTTTATATACCATTGTATTTTAATTTTGTTAAATATTTCCCAATTGTATTTTATTATGGGTAGCTGAAGGAGGGGGTGTTGTAGTTGATAATGTAGCCCAAGGATAGTCCAGTACATTTGACAGCAGTTGCAATAGAATTCTTGCCCTCACAGACAATTAACTTCTTTGTAGAAAGTGGGATAAAGTGGATAGAGAACTGGTCTTGAAGTCAAGAAAAGCTGAATTCAAGTACCATCTCTGACACATACTGGCTCTATGAACCAAATATATCACTGAATTTCTGTCCCCATTAGTTCTCTAAGACCATAAAATCATGTAGAGTAGGTTCTAATCTCTTAGTAGAAGAAATTTTCTCACTGGGAACACCCTACATCAATAAAACCATAAGTGTTACAGAAAATATATATTGATATCCTGCTGACTTCTCAAAAAGGGAATTCATATCCTTACATTCTTTTCTGCCTGTGTGTATGCCTTCAGCATGAAATCTTGATTAAAAATTTTAATTATACACCCTAACAGCCCAACTATAGAAATCTAAGAGTATGGCCTCATAACACTACCTTCTAGTTAGAAACTTTCCAGCTAAATGCCTAATATTTTTGGCAGCGTCTCCTGGCTCAGTATGATGTCAATCAATCCAACTGGATCTATAATACCTATGTTTTATCCAAGAATTTACTTGGGAAACTCATGGGGCACTTGCAGCTCCATGTCATGCCATCTTTCAGTGTCACTGTTATTTCATTATGATTCTGCCAGGGCCAAGATATGATCATAATAGGTAGCTGACCCCTTTCTGTGATGATCTACTTTCTCCCTTGTTAAGACAATTCACTGTGGAAACCATTCTTCTGTTTCTCTGGAAAAAGTTCTACCGCCAACACTTTCCCGAGTATATTATTTCACCCCATAGGTTCTTTGTTGTTCAGTTTTTTCAATTGTGTTTGAATTTTCATGACCTCATTTGGGGTTTTCTTGGTAAAGAAAATGAGTCATTTTGGTATTTCCTTCTTCAGCCCATTTTACAGATGAGGAAAATAGGGTTAACTAACTTGCCTGGGGTCAGACAATTAGTAAGTGTCTGAGGCTAGATTTGAACTTAGGAAGACTAAGTCTTTTTAATGTCAGGCCCCACACTCTATCTGGGCCAACTACATGCTCATTTGAAATGTTTGGACAATACTCTTCACCGTCCTTTGAGCTGAAATGTACCCATCTATGTCATTTCAACTCCAATCTGACAGATAACATGAAAAGACTAGTCAGACCCTCTTACTGTGACATTTCTCTCCACCCAAACTAGTAGACCATCATTCTTCCCCTTCATGCTTCAACAGCTCTCTGCATGCCTCCATTCAGAACACACCCCTCTCCAATGACTGTGGTTTTTCATTTCTGCTTCTTCCCTACTTTTATACCCTACAATCTATTGCCTACAGCTAACCACTACCTAGAAGAGTGAGAGACCAAGCAAACAAACCTATAATAAAGTCTACGTATCACCAAGACTGTACGCAAGCAGGCTGCAGTTTCATACCAAACACCAAGTAAACGCCTACATTTTCCACGATTAGGTATGTCTCTTTATATGGGGTCTTCAGTCCTGCCAAATTTTTAAAAATCTAATACAAAGCTTTTCTACTTCACCCAAGCTATCAGCTTCATAATCTTCTGATTAGAACTTTACACTTTCATGAAGACTCACTCTCTGTTCTCCCAGTTTTGCTCCTTGACTAACTCCTATCCTAGGTAGTGAAAAAAATGTTTACTGATTATATCTAGTAAACTGGGAAAAATGTGGCCCAGAAGAATATAATTGAAAACCTATTTAAAACTTTTATGCCCCAAGACAAGACTATGCCATCTGCAAAGATACCCATGAAAACTTGATTCCTAAATACTGAGGAGCCTGCTTAGGAAAATTATGATATTAATTCCAGCTGATATTTGCAGACAGTTAGGTTCTACATGGAAGGTCAGTCTTGGAAAGCTGCTTCTGACAGTACTTAGAAAATATTAAAAGCATTACTCTAACCAATGTCTCCACAGAAGCCACTGAAAACCCACTGAATTCCTGTGTTTTAAAGATTTGCCCTTGACTAATCAGGTATCCAGTTTTTCGTTTAAACTTTATTTTCAATATGAGTCAGCAGTGTATCTTGGCAAACAAAAAAGCTAATGCACTCTTAGCTTGTATTAATAGAAATGTTAAGTATTCAGGATAAAGAAGATTCTCATCCTACAAGCAATGATATAGTGGGACCTTTTTCCCTACTCATCAAACATTAACTTTGAAGAAAAAACACCTTATAATAGTGACATAATATTCTGGTCACTAAATTGTAGGAAAAATATCAACAATCTAGTGTGTGTTTTAAGGAGGGTGAACAAGATAATGAGGAAATTTAAGCAACAATATTTTGCCTAGTACTTGAGACATGGTAGATACTTTAAAAATGTTTCTTGATTGAAAGAACTGAGGATTTTTTGTCTGGAGAAGAGAAGATGTAGGGGAAACCCAACAGCTTTCTTTGAACATTTATTTCACAGAAAAGCTGTTATTTGGGGGCAACATAGTGCCTAATGTAAAAAGCACCAGACCTTGAAGTCAGGAGATATTTGGATTTGAATCCTATCTTTGACATTTATTAGCTCTGTGACTATAGGCAAGTCACTTAAATTCTCTAAACCTCAGTTGTTGAGAGGATTAAATAAAATAATATAAAGACATTGCAAAACCTTTAAAGTATTAAATTGAGGACTTGTGAGAACCAAAATGGAGGAGTAAGTAGTAAATTGCTATAATTCTCTTATATTCAACTCCAAACAACAATAAAATAGTGGCCCAAAATAGATCCTCAAACAACAAAACCAGCAAAAAAGGCTGGGTAAAACAATCTTTTCGTCCAAGAAACCTGGAAGATTGTCAAGAAAGAATTGTCTCAGAAAACAGAGAAACAAATCTAGGACAGGAAGTATCCCAATAAACAGCAGCAAGCCCCACCTCAGCAAGCTAGTGGGAGATCCTGAGCTCCAGTATGGTGGAGCAAGCAAATGCCAACATCATCACTCCCTACATGCCTCAATATAAGCAAAGAAATGGAAAAGATTTAAACTCTGAGAACCATGACATGTTTCAGCTTAGGCCTGGGCAAACAAATAACCTCGCCAGACTGAAACAAATTTCAGTGTAACCTTAGGAAATGCAGAAATACCCCACTGTATTTGTACTCATGTACTCATGTATTCAGTACATGCCATACATCAGCACTAGATCCCCAATACAGAATCTGGTAAGCTTCCAGAACCCTACTGCTCCCGCAGCATCAACCACTCCCCACTCTACCACTTCAGTGCAATACCAGATACAAGAGTCCCCTCTGTGAGCCTCAAGGTAACATCAGTGCAATACCAGGTAAACAGCCATGTCCTACCAGCCTCTGGCACAAGAAACCAGAGGCAATTCCCAAAGAAAAATGTGAAGTAGTTTCAAGCCCAGAAAGAAGTCATGAAAAACTTCAGAAAGGAACTTAAAAGTCATATAAAAAAGAAGAAGAAAAATTGGGAAAAGAAATGAGAGTGATGTAAGAGAATTATGAAAAAAGAGTCAAGTGACCTTGAGCAAGTTACACACACACACACACACACACACACACACACACGCACACACACTCTTAACAACTTGAAAGAAGAAAAGAACTTCTTAAAAAGTACAATTGACCAAATAGAGGGGGGGGGGGGGGAAGTACAAGTGCTAACTGAGGAAAACAACACTTTAGAAATTAGAATTGAGTGAGTAGAAACTAATGACTCTATGAAACATCAAGAATTGATCAAGCAAATTAAAAAGAATTTTAAAAATAGAAGAAAATATAAAATATCTCATGGGAAAAACAACTGTCCTAGAAAATAGATTCAGGAGAGATAATATCAAAATCAATGGACTACCAGAAAGCCATAATCAACAGAAGGATCTAGACATCACCTTTTAAGAAATGATCAGGGAAAATTGCCCTGATATTCTGAAACCAGAGGGCAAGAAAAGACATTGAAAGAATCCACTGATCACCTCAGGAAAGAGATCCCAAAATGAAAATTCCAAGGAATGTTAAGCCAAATTTCAGAACTATCAGGTCAAGGAAAAAACACTTCATGTGACCAGAAAGTATACAATATTGGGGAAGCACAATCAGATAACACAGAATTTTTAGCTGTACCATTAAAGGATCAGAGGTCATGGAACATGATACTTTGGAAAGTAAAAGAGCTAGGATTTCAACCAACAATCACTTACCTAGTGAAATTAAACATAATACATTAAAAGAAAAAAGAAAAAAGTGGTCATTCAATGAAACAGAAGGATTTCAAATTTTCACAAGGAAAAGAGCAGACTTAAACCAAAAATTTGATCTCTAATATCAGGACCCAAAAGAGAAGCATAAATAGATAAAAAGGAAAAAGAAAACATAAAAGATTCAATAGAGCTAAACTGTTTACATCCTTTCAAGGGAATATGATACTTGTAATTGTTTTTTTTTTAAAAATCTATCATTATCCCTAGAAGGAATATACACAGGCAGAGAGTATGGGTATAAGATAAATTTGAAGGAATTACACAAAAAGTAATTAAGGGATGAGAAAGAGGAGTTCACTGAATGTAGAAGGAAAGCAGAAAAAGTATGGGGTAAATTATTTCATATGAAGAAATATGAAACACTTATTATAGTATAAAGGAAGATGGGAGGATGGGTGATAAGCACTTGAACCTTACTTTCATCTATATTGGCTCAAAGAGGGAATAATTTACACAATCGATTGAATATAGACATCTCTCTTATCCAACAGGAGAGTGTAATGTCCGTGCTAGCTTTCTGGAGGATCTCTGGATGAGCTTTGGTCTGTAGGTGGAGAAGTGATGAAGTTTCCTTCATTGCCACCACGAGGCTGGTCCAAGATGGAGTCTGGAATCTGGAGTCTGAAGTCTGAAATCTTCTCTGTGTCTGTGTCTGAGACTCCCAGTTCCAGCCCTCTATAACAGAGGAAAAGAGGTTTAATAAAGGAAGGGGATAGGAGATTACTGACAGAAAGGAGGGCAAACTGAGAGAAATGGTAGTCAGAAGCAAAAGACTGATGAGAAGAGAAAGGGTGAAAAAAGAGAGAACAAACAGGAAGAAAATTCGGATGTGGATGAACTCGCCCAAAAAACAGAAGTAGAAAGTAGAAGGTTTCAAAAATCAGAATCCTACAATATGTTGTTTACAAGAAATACAACTGAAACAGAGAGACAGAAACTGAGTAAAGGTTAGGGGATGAAGCAGAATCTGTTATGCTTTAGCTGAAGTTAAAAAAAAATGCAGGAGTAGCAGTTCTGATCTCAAAGCAAAAGTAAAAATAGATCTAATTAAAAGAAGTAAGGAAAGAAACTACATTTTGCTAAAAGGTATCATAGACAACAAAATAATATCAATATTAAAATATATGCACCAAGTGGTATAGCATCCAAATTCTTTCTATGATTTGTTGTTTGACTCATTCATTCTTTAAGATTAAATTATTTAATTTTCAATTAATTCAATTAATTTCAATTTTCCATGACTCTCTACTGTATATAATTTTTATTGCATCATGATCTGAAAAGGATTAATTTACTATTTCTGCTTTTCTGCATTTGATTGTGAGATTTTGTAGGTGCCAAGTACCACCGAGAAAAAAGTATATTCCTTTCTTTTCTCATTCCATTTTCTCCAAAGGTCTATCATACCTAACTTTTCTAAAATTCTATTCAGTTCCTTAACTTATTTCTTATTTATTTTGTAGTTAGATTTATCTAGTTCTGATAGAGGGAAGTTGAGATCTTCCATTAGTGTAGTTTTGCTATTTAGAGCATTCAAATAATTAAAAGAGAAATTAAATGAGTTATAGGAAGAAGTAGATTGAAAAACTGTGTTAGTGGGGAACTTCAACTGTCCCCTCTAAGTTGAGGGGACTCTAAGAACTCAATTAAATCCAACCAAAAACTAAAGAAGCTAAGGAGGCAAATAGAATATTAGAAAAGTTATACATGACAGACCTTTGGAGAAAAGTGAATGGTAACAGAAAAGACTAAGCCTTTACAATGCTAAGAGCAATACATAATACCTACACAAAAACTAACCTTGTATTAGGGCATGAAAATTTCAAAATCAAATATAGAAAGGAAGAAATATTAAATATATTATTTTCAGATCATAATGCAATAAAATTATATTCAAAAAAGGGCAGTGGGAAATAGATTAAAATTTGATTGGAAACTAAATAATTTAATCCTAAAAAAAAAAGTGGATCAAAGAACAAATCATGGAAGTAATCAATAATTTCATTAAAGAGAATGGCAACAATGAGACAACATGCCAAAATTTATGAGATACAGCCAAAGCAGTACTTAGGGGAAGTTTTATTTCCCTAAATTCTTACATCAACAAAATAGAAAAATAACAGATCAAAGAACTGGGCATAAAACTAAAAAAACTAGAAAAACAGCACATTGAAAATTCTCAGATGAGCATCAAATTAGAAATTCTGAACATCAAAAGTAAGGTTAATAATATTTAAAGTAAAAACAAAACAAATAAACAAAAGAACTATTAAGTTAATAACTAAATCTAGGTGTTGGTTTTTTTAAAAATGCAGCAAGATAGATAAGTCATTGGTTAAGTTAATTTTAAAAAGAAAAATGAAATCCTATATCCAGTATCAAAAATGAAAATGGTAAAATCACTACCAATGAAGAAGAAATTAAAGCAATCATTAAGAAATATTTTTGCCCAATTATATTAGATCAAAATGAGTGCATGATTTAGATATAAAGCAAATTAGAAAAGCAAGGAATAGTTTACCTGTCAGATCTATGGAAAAAGGAAAAATTCATGACCAAACAAGAGATAAAGAGCATTGCAAAATATGAAATAGATAATTTTGGTTATGTCAAAATAAAATGTTTTTGTATAAACAAAACCAACACAACCAAGATTAGAAGGAAAGCAGAAAGCTAGGAAACAATCTTTACAGCCAGCATCTCTGATAAAGGTTTCATTTCTCAAATATAGAGAGAACTGAGTCAAATTTATGAGAAGTCATTCCCCAATTGAAAAATGATCAAAGGATATTAATAGGCAATTTTCATATTAAAGAAATTAAAGCTATCTATAAACATATGAAGTACTCTAAATTACTTTTGATTAAAAAATTATAAATGAAAACAACTCATACCTTGCAGAATGGCTAATATGGGAAAAAAGGATATTGGAGATGTGGGAAAACTGGATGCAGTGTTGGTAAAATTGTGAACTGAATCCAATTATTCTGGAGAGCAATTTGGAGCTAAATCCAAAGATTAATAAAACTGTCATATCCTTTGATCAGCAAAACTTCTAGGTCTGTATCCCAAAAGAAATATCAAAAAGGGAAAAGGATCTACATATGCAAAAATATTTATTGCAGCTCTTTTCATGGTGGCAAAGTAATGGGAATTGAAGGGAGGCCTGTCATTTGAGGAATGACTGAAAAAGCTATGGTGTACAATTGTAAAGGAATACTATTGCACAGTGAGAAATGATCAACAGGGAGATTTCAGAAAAACTTAGGAAGATATGTATCAATGATGCAAAGTGAAATGAGCATAACAAGGAAAACATTATATGTAATATCAGCAATATTACGTGATGGTTAATTATGAATGAGTCAGCTCTTCTTAGCCACATGATCCAAGACAAGACAGAGGACTCAGGAAGGAAAATGCTATCTACATCCAGATAAAGAACTGATGAACTATGAATGCAGATCAAAGGATATTTTTCTAATTTACTTTATTCTTTTAATAGTTTTTTTTTCCCTTTTGATCTTTTTCTTCTTTCACAACTGTGACATACAGAAATATGTTCTATATGATAGTTCATGTATGACCAATATCAAATTGTCTACCATTTTGGAAGAGGGGAGGGGAGAAGAGGGAGGGAAGGAGAAAAATGTGAAACTCAAAAACTTGTAAAAAGGAATGCTAAAAATTGTCTTGACATGTAATTAGGGAAAAAAAATACTAGTAAATCAGAAGAAAATGTGTTATATCAGTAGAAATTATCATCATTATTATGCATTATTATCGTGTTTTTTGGTATGTTTAGCCTGAGAGGGCATTACAAAAAACAATGGGTGACAGTTACATGTGTATAAATTTTAGGATCTTGTGAATGCCCTATTACCTGAGGCCTTCAAGTAGAGACTGAATAACACCTTGCTGGGTATATTACAATTGGAATTTCTGCTCATCAGGGTCACCTTCATATAATTTGTCACAGCCAGAAAATTAGATGAAGTTTCCTGGACTAGACACAGAGTATTGGAGTATTAGAAGTATGAAAATCTCAGAGTCATCATGATGTAATATGATTTTGTGGTCCTGAGACAATAGTAAATAGAACACTCCTCAATTCATTGCTGATTGATAATCTTGTCAGTAATAATCTGGTCAACCAAGACCCGCTCCTTCAAGAGACCACTCCTTCCTACCTATGAGCACAGTGTTCAGTTCACAGTAAACACTTAATAAATATATCTAATAAATGTGCATTACATTGTGTTGTGTTGCAGAGTTGCATTGTAGAAGCATGGCACAACAGAAAAGGCATGGATTAGGCATTGGGGGACCTAGGTATGCATCTTAACTCTGCTTCTTATTGCTTATTTGAATATAGATCAGTAATTTCATCTCTGTAGGCCTCAGTTTCCTCATCTGTAAAATGAAGAAAATAGACTTGATGATATTCTAAGATTCCTTTTGGTCATAAGATAGATGATCCTATGGATTATGGTATTGTTTCCTTATGGTTGGCCAATTCAGCATCAAGAGATCTGATTACAGGATCACTAAAGTAGATTGAAGTTGCTATCTGGAAGGTAGCCCCAGAAGGGACTCTATCTAGAAACCATTTGGTCCAGCTCCTTTGCATTACAGATGAAGAAGGTTAAGTGTCTTGCCTAAAATGCTACAAGTAGTAAATGTCAGACATAGGATTTGAATGCAGTTTCTTTAACTATAGAGCCAATTCTCCTTCCATATTTGTTTTTAACCAGGCTGAAGAACAGGAGTTCTTAACAGAATCCCTCAAAGTTTCTGAGCAGCCAACTATCTTCTGGCCATGGTCCAACAGATTGTCTTCCCAGTAATTTGGGAACTGAGGGAAACTACCTTTAAATAGTTTAAACTTTGCTACATACTCTGGGAGGTCTGTAGCTCCACGAACAAATTTCTCCAAGGCATTTTCCAAAAAGCTGCCACACCTATTACCTCCCATTTTCCTCCTGTGAGGTATGCAAGTATTTTCCTCATGTGAGTAGCAATTCTTCCCAGGAAGATTTGTGTTCTTTGTCAGATATCTACCAAGCCCTTGCTAGATTACTATAATTAATAGTTATATCTACAAAATCTTTTTCTAGGAGTGAAAACAAAAAGAATTTGCAAATATATTTATATATTTTTAAAACTATATTTATTTTTACAAAAATTTCTTTGAAGAAATTTCTGCCCAGGCATGAAATTCTATCAACTGCCTCTGGAAAGTGATTGGGGTTGCTAGTAGAGTCCCTATATTCAATGCAGAAAGATTTAATAAGATTGATGTAATGAAACTTCAGGGACAGTACAAGAGTGGGACCAGAAGCATGGGGCCATCAGCACCTTCTCATGGGGATACAATGCCATGGGAGACTCGACTTTTTTAAAAACAAAGGAGAGAAAAATATGAAGGAAGAACATGTAAAGAAAAGTGATGGTATATGATATCATGAAAAGAAAATTGGATTCAAAACTATAATACCTTAATTAGAAGCTCAGCTCTGTTTTCCACCAGAGATGTGAGGCCCTTTTACATCTCTGTGCTTCAGTTTCCTCTTCTAAAAAATGAAAGGGAAGGATTAGATGATCTCTAAGGTTCCTTCTCTTTCTAATCTTTATGCCTCAATTCAGTGTCTTAAAGTAGTTTCTACTTTAAAAAGCCTTCTTTATAACTATCATCATCATCATCATTTAAATAATAATAGCCAACATTTGTATATGTTAGCTAGATGTCCTTGAGGTTTGTGAATACATTTATTATCTATGCTGATATTAACAACCCTATGAGATAGGTACTAATAACTGCCCCATTTTATAGATAAGAAAGCTAAAAGTCCCTGCCAGAAAGTGTCCAAAAAATTGGAATCTACATCTTAATGATTCTAAGTCCAGTAGTCTCAGTAAAATTGCCGTTGAAGAACTCACTAGGAATGTAGCTAAAGCTGCTCCTCTGGAGGTACTGCCAAGAAGGTGTAACTGCAAATAATGCAACTGACCCATCAGAAATAGCTGGGAACTCAAGAAGCTTGGTACTTAGAGCAGCTACTGGGAATAATTGTCTCCATAAAAAGAAGCTACCATTAGGAGCAACAAATGAGTAAAACACTAAGGAGACCTCATTAGCTGGAGTTCTCCATCCACTTTTCTCCATCATAGCTTAAGTCATCACTGAAGGAAAATAATTTAGAGCCCACTATTCTATAATTAGGGAGCGAGTAAAGACTGTTGGTCCTTTATTATGCTCCCTATTAAAGAAAAACTAACAATTTTCCTCCAAGAAATATGATAGAGTTGGAGGCCTAGAAATGTTGAGTGGGGATTCAAGCCAATCATGGGAATTCTAAATCAATGATTCCCAAATTAGTCTGGTCATAAAATATTTTGGGTTTTAAAATATAATAATGAAACTCAAGTCCTGGGCTTGAATAAGAAGGGAAGAGGAGATACATACTAAGTCCTTGGAGTAAAGAAGTTGTTTGGAAATTTTTGTATCAAAAGGGAGCAAATTAAATATTTGCATCCCCCCAAATTAGTGCATATAATAAGTATTTTTGATACCTGTATAATTTCATGTTTAATATTTGGAAAGGGAAAATATTGCTAACATTGATATTTTCCCAAAGAATACACAGTCACATCCTGTGAAAGTTGAGAAATGATAGCCTAAGCAGGAACTTGGCTTTCAGCCTCTTGGCCAAGAAAGCATAGCTCAGGGAAAGATGGCTATAATATTATATATACTGTTTTATTTTGTTGCATACACGTTACTATTTTCTCCCCCAGGGGATTGGAAATTATCTTGTAAACTCTTAGAGAACAAAAATGATTTTTTTTTTAATACAGTGTCCTCCTGCCTGGGTACAGTTTGAATTAGATAACCTTTGAAATTTCTTTAATTCAATTAAACAAATATTTATTGGGCACCTACAACATGTCTACCACTGTGCTAGGTTTTGTTATAGAAACAAAAATGATACAGTCACTGGTCTCAGAGACCTTACATTCTACTGTAATGTTTACTTCAACTTGGAAAGTCTTTGATTCTATTACTTCTATATTCCTTAAAGTTGTAACACCTCAGTATTTGACTAAATATTCCCTACTGCTAGTGTTTGGGGATGGCCCCACTTATGACACTATTATGTTAATCTTTTAAGAATTGCTCAAGCCAACTCACCAGGTTATTTTTAGTTTAAAATGAAGAGAATGGTAGCAACTTTGCCAAAATTTTCCATTCTGACCCATTCTCCCAAGGGGCTCTTTAAGATTCTGGTAGAGGGCTAAGTTAAAGAGATTTTCATTCTATTAATACACAAAGATTGAAATCATGGCTCCTTCTTACCCTGGACTTCAGAATTTAAAGATTTAAGTCATTATTTAAATCTCCGTCTTTCAGCCCTAATTTTAGATAATGACCTTCCAACAAAGATTTGGTGTGATTGAAAAATAGGGTTTGAACAGGATAGGCAGTAGAACCCAGGGAAGTGGCCAGTGTGCCCAGAACCAACTTGTGATGATCCTGCCTGCTGTGTTGTAAGGCTCCAGCTCCCAGGGCAAAATTGTGATGGATGCTGCTACCCATACTTGTGCAGCTCTAGATGGGGGGCAAGAAGGCAGAGGAAAGTATCTTTTAAAAATCTGCAAACTGTCATTCACACACAGTTTATACACACACACATGTATATTTCAAAATAGTGTTTAATTCAGAGGAGCACATACAGCCTGAAGTTCTGCTCAGTACTTCAGAATTGTTCCAAATATTCAAAGCGATTTGAAACTTTGCTAAGAAAGCAACTAAAGTGTCACTTTAACCCAGAGACTATATTGTGAGGCTTGCACTTTAAGGAAATCAAAGATAAAAGAAAAGTCCAATATTGTCCAAATATTTACAGCAACACTTTCTAAAGTGGTAAAAAAAAAAAAAAGTAGAAACAAAATAGATGCCTATTTGATTGGGGAATGGCTAATCATTCTGTGATACATGCATGTGATTATCATTGTGCCTAAAAAATTAGGCATATGAAGAATACAGGGAAGCATGGAAAGACTTAAATGAATAAATGTCAAGCAACTGGGCAATCTACAAAACTGCAACAATGTAAAGAGGAAGAATAACAATAAATTGAATCCAAAAGCTCTGCAATGATAACAACCAAGTTTATCCCAGAAGCAGAGATATGAGAATGTACTTCTTTCCCTTTTTGCAAAGATATGAGAATATACTTCCCTTGTTTCTCTATATGCAACATTGCAAAGAGGATCAGACTTAATTGATAAGTTGATTACTTTTGCTCAACTGCTTTTGTTTTCACTTTCTTTTAAAAACATCCTTATAAGAATAATACTGGATTGGGGAGCGATATATTGGGACTTGAAGGTTATGCTAAAACAAAAGATAAACTTTTTAAATTGATAATATAGGATAGCCTGACTGATGCAACCAAAAAATATATAGTTGTGTTCAGCAGTCTTCTGATCATTAATATCAAACAAGGCATAAAATGGGACATATATTTTCCAGCAGTATTTGCTACTGTCATGGAGAATAACTTTCAGAGAGTCCAAATGGAAGAAGAGTCCCTAAATATGGTGATGGCCTTCATGTGCTCCTTTTGATACATAATATTATGCTGGCTGCAACAAGAAACAGATCATATCAATATTTTTTATGACTACTCCAAAAAGATTTGCCTAAAAATCTATAAATGGATGAAGAATACCTATTGACTTGACTATGACATGTAATGGGATAGACAGTCTATCAACTCATTCCATCAGTATATACACCTTGGAGAAATACTTCAGATGAACAGTAAGATCAAGCCAAATTGAATAGGAAACAATTTTGCTGGATTTGTTGAATTTGGTCAATTGCACAGTACTTTCAATGATCCCAAACTGCTCTGTGACATTAAAAACACGTTTTGACATAAATTTATTTAAGGATGCTTTTATAACTGAAAACTGTTTTGTTGTTGTGAAGAATTAAAGAATTAAAATTACAGGTGACAATGGAGAGAAGTGTGGTGGGCATAAGGAGACTAAAGCATATTACAAAGAATGACTTATGCAAAAGAAATTGTAAAAAAAAAAAATACAGGAAATATATAATCTGAAAGGGACATAGGCCAGTAACATATCAAAAAGAGTGAGAAACAAAAAACTATTAAATTGTGTATACCCTTTGAGTCAGTAATATTAATATTTTGTCTATCTACCAAAGAAATAAAAAAAGGGGAAATATCCAAATGTATAAAATATTTATAATAATTCTCTTTGTGGTAACAAAAAATTGAAAACCAAGATGATGCTTACCCACTGAGAAATGGGTCCTCAAATTAGAGTAAATGAATTGTGATGGAATACTATTGTATAAAAAGATGTTTTTAGAAAAAACCTGAGAAGACTTGCATGAACTGATGCAAAATGAAATAAGCATAACAAGGAGCACTTATTATATAATTGTACGGCAATATTGTAAAGATAATCAACTGTGAAAGACTTAGTAACTGTGATCAACACTATGATCAACTACAATTCCAAAGCACTCATGATTAAATATGCTATTCACATCCAGAAAGAGAGCTAATGGAGTCAGAGTGCAGACTGAAGCATATTTTCTTTTATTTCTTTTCCTTTCTATTTTTGGACATTGCTAGCATGGGAATTTCTTTTGCATGACATTACATATTTGTAATTTTATTTTTCTTTCCTTCTTAATGGGTAAGAGAGGAAAAGGAGAGAATTTGGAACTGAAAATAAAATAAAATTGAGTTGTTGGGAAAGTAGTGAGAATACATATGGGCAGTCCCACTGCTACACTAGTACCCACAAAATGTTAAAATCCCAGTGCATTCTCTATGAGATACCTATAGCTACTAAGCATTATAGCACTTTAAAATTTACAAATACCTCACAAATTATATCATATATGATCCCCATGATAACCCTGTAAGATAGGTACTATAATTATCCCCACTTTATAGAGGAGTTAAATGGCTTACTTAGGGTCATACAACTAGCCAATGTTAAACAGGATTTGAACTCAGGTCTTATTGTACCAACTAGGTATGTAGTTTGATCAAAGAATTAATAGATCAGTTGTAAGGAATCTGAGAAGCCCATTTAGTTCACTTACACAATACTGTACAATAAACATTTTTTTAAGTGCCTACTCTGTGTCAGGTATTATGGGAAATGCTGGGGATACCAAAAGAGACAAAAGATAGTAACTGATCTCAAGCAGCTTACAACCTAATGACCTAAGAATCTTCTCCACCATAAACCTTCATTTAGAGACTTCTCTTAAACTGTAAGAGGGAAACCCATTACCTTCCAAGTAATCCCTGCCAGATGGCATAGTGGATAAAGTGCCAGACCTGGAGTCAAGAAGATTCCTTTTCATGCATTCAAATATGGCCTCAAATACTTACTATTTGTGCAACTCTGGCAAGTCACTTAATCCTATTTACCTCCGTTTTCTCATCTGTAAAATGAGCTGGAGAAGGAAATGGAAATGACAAACCAATCCAGGATCTCTTCCAAGAAAACCCCAAATGGGGTCGCAAAGAGTCAGATGTGACTGAAAAAAATGACTGAACAATAATTTCATTTCACTTAGAGATAGTTCTAATTATTAGGAACAAGAAGCTATTCCTTTGCCTGTGAGCAAAGACCCTATACTGGGAACCATTGGCTCCAACTCTTCCTCTTTGAGACATTTGAAAAAGTATCCCAGATTTGTTTGCATAACCTGACCCAGGTTATGCAGATAAATGTGTCAGAAGACAAATGGAAAGTAAATTAGGGTGTGTCTCATAAGCTCAAAAGACTCAGCGGGAAGATCTGATATGAGGAGGCAAATCATCCATCTTTTGAGGAGATAAAGAAGTATGGATTTACTAGAAATGACCCAGAGTGGAAAATATACACTGATTATTTGTACAATTCAGGAAAAGGTATTCCCATAACATCCTCAAGAGATTCTATATGTGGCTGGTAGGGCTGTGGGACCAGGTATAACATTACAGAATGTTTAAGTAGCCCAGAAGCACTTGATGTGCCAGAGGGTGTGGGAGGTAAGGTTCACTTTCAGGTAAGGTTCTAATTACAGTTATTTTAGAGCTGCTCGAGGACTAACACCTGGAGAGAAGATAATTAACACCAATTTTCCTGCTGCAGGAGGCTAGCCAGCACCAATTTTGTTGGGATGATCTTGCTTCTGTAGTGTTCCCTACTGCTTAACCTAGAACAGTGCAGTAGAGCTTAGGACCCTAACAGGAGAAGGATAGAAACAGAGGCCTGAATGAGGGAACAGCAACTAGAGAATAATGTCCATCAAAGAACATGACAGGATCAATGGAGAGATGTGCACTCTAGCCTTTCCCCATTCTGGGAATCCCCCCAGAATAGTATTATATGTCACAGAGTCTGTTCAAGTCCCTAGGAAGATTAGGGCCAAAATTCTATAGGATTGGATGTGAATCTTTTCAGGGTCTCTTTCTATGAAAATAAAACTAATCTATCTTTTGTATTGTACCAAGTCTACTGTTGATTACCATTGTGAGGAGTGGCAAATGATGAAATTCCCAAACTTCACCTTGGAGAAATCAAAAAGAGATTCCTAAAATGTACCTAAGTCCTTTATTACAAATGGGAACCTCTGACAAAAGATTACAAAAATTCCCCTTATATTTAGACATAATTGATTCCTCTATATTTTTCATACTTTTCTTCTAGATCTGATTCATTCTATCTTTTCTTCTCTGGGGTAATCCTTCCACAATTCAATTCAACAAATATTTATCAAGAGCCCATTATGTTCAGGTCTCCACAACAGGTTCTAGGGATGCAAAGACAAAAATGAAATTCTCTGTTCTTAAGTCAACAAGTACTTATTAAGCATTTTATTATATGCCATTCACTGTTAAATGCTAGAGATACCAAGAAAATCAGTCATTTCCCTCAAGGAACTCACACTGTAATTGGGGAGTGGAGGGGAACAGGACATATAGACAGGATAAATAGGATATGATCTCAGAAAGAAGATAGTAGTAAAATGGGGATTAGGTAAAGCTTCTTATAGGAGTTGGGATTTTAAAAGAAACTTGAAGAAAACCAAGGAAGTCAGGAAGAGAAAATGAGGAGGAGAACATTCCAGGTGCAATGAATAGTCAATGAAAACATATAGTCAAGACTTGGAGTGTCTTGTTCAATGATCAACCAAGAACCCAGTACCACTGCACCGTAGAGTAGATAGAAGGGAATAAAGTATAAAAAGACTGGGAAGGATTGGGAAGGACTAGAAAGGGCCAGATTATAAAGATTTTAAACAAGGGAGTTAGGAAGACTCTTCTTCCTAAATTCTAATCTGGTCTCAGACACTTACTAGCTATGTAACTCTGGGTAAGTCACTTAACTCTGTTTGCTTTAGTTTCCACATCTGTAAAATGAGCAAGAGAAGGAAATGGCAAAACTGCTCCTGTACCTTTGCCTAGAAAATCCCAAGCAGGGTCATAAAGAGTCAGACACAGTTGAAAAGATTAAACACCAATAAATAAACAGAAACAGAAACATAGATAGACAGAGAGATAGACAGATGCAAAGGATTTTTATTTTATTCTGAAAATGATAGGCAGTCCTTGGAGTTTACTAAATAAGTGGATGACAAGATCAGACCTGTGCTTTAAGATCATTTTAATAGTTAAGTGAAGAATGAACTGGAATGGGGAGATCCCAGAAGTAAGATCAATAAGAATATGATTGCCAAAATCTTTGGGTGACATAAGGAGGGTCTAAACCATGGTGGTAGCAGTACTGGAAGAGAGATTTGTGGTTGTAGCTCAGCCTTTTTCAGTCATATGCGACTCTTTGTGACCCCATTTCGAGTTTTCTTAGAAAGGTACTAGAGTAATTTGCCATTTCCTTTTCCAGCTCATTTTACAGATAAGCAAACTGAGAAAAACAGGTTTAAGTGACTTGCCTAGAGTCACGTTACTAGTAAGTGTCTAAGGTCAGATTCAAACTCGGGAAGAAAAGACTTTCTTCTAAGCCCAGCCCTTTATCTGCTGTGCTACTTAGCTGTCCCTTAGAAGAGAAAAGAGGGTATGCCTCTTGTGAAGATAACTTAGAAAGAACCTTACATTCTCCTAAGAGATTCAACAAGTGCATAAATAAGCAAATAAAAGTTCACTTGAAGAAGTAAAAAGCATTAACGAGGAGGATCAGGAACCATTTCATGGAGGAGATGACAATTTTTTCAGCATAATTTGGAGGCTTGTCATCAGCTAGTCCAGCTTCTCCCTGTATATAACTGTCCTTAAGATATGGGGCCCAGATTTGACCACAATATTCCAGCTTTACAGTGGAAAGCACTTCCCTTATTCTATATACTGAGTTCTCAACGCAGTTTAAGATTATATTATATGCATTATATATTATATACATTTTTGATTGTCATATGTAGATATTGACTTTTAATGCAAATATCTCACTAGTCATACTTTTCCCCATTTTGTACTTATAAGGATGATGTTATTTACCCCATGTTTTGCTTATATTTATCCCTACTAAATCTAATCATAGTAAATTTGACCTAATGTTCTAAGCCGTGAAAATATTTTTGAATAATAATTTGCCACCCGTGAATTAGTTTTCTCTTCCAACTTTGTGTCATCTGCAAATGTAATAAGCAAAAGCATAGACATGGGCCTTTATGTTATTAATAAAAAATGTCAAACAGTCCAGGACAAGAACTGCACAGGAGGAGGTGTGGATAGATTGTAATCTGTACTCTTGGAAGGGAAGCCCACACCCCTAAGATCACAGATCCACTGAAGAAATGAACTATTCTTTTGTTCGATTTTGCATATCCTTCCAATATTTAGCTCAGGACTGCACAGTGAGTGTTTGTGATACCCAGCCACACTGTTGGCACAGGTTTACAGGATCAGCAGCAGCATTAGTGATCAATGGCCACGCCTGGAACATAAAAATTGCTTGCAGACCTGGGAACTGTGGGCATGCAAATCTCACAGGTACTGAGAGTGCCCACATCCTGATTTCTGGTGGCATTGATTTCTCTGTCTTGTTCTCTGCATTTCCCTCACACTTGATTCTTCTGACTCAGCCCCCAGTTCAGTTCCAGGCAGATATAATACATTACACTTTCCAGACACAAAATTTCAGGCTTGGAAGGAACGTTAGAAGCTACTTGGTCTAATCCATGTCTGAACAAAAATTCCCTCTACAACATCCCCAATTTGGGGGTATTCAGTATCTCCTTAAAGAATTCTAGTGAAGGAAAACTACTACCTCTGGACACTGCCCTATCCAATTTAGAATATCTCTAAGAATTAATTAGGCAAATTGTCCTTATGTCAAACCTAAATCTGCCTAATCTAAAACTTGTTCCCCTTGTTCTGTTCTTTTGGATCAATCAGAACAAATCTAATCCACATAATATCCCTCTATATGGAAATAACTCTCAAGACCCATTTAGGTTTCCTTTCTTTAAGCCTGCTTGCATCCATCAATCGTCACATTACATGATATCAAGGACTTTTGAGATAATGGTTGCTTTCCTAAAATGTGACATCTCTAACTGAATGCTGTACTCCAGATGTTTGCTAATAAAGACAGAGTACAGTTAAGCTTAACTTAACAGTGGGCTTAGATTAGAATCTAATACATCCCAAGTTAACATTAGCTTTTTGTCTATAGTCACTCAAGATGCATTTATTAAGCACCTAAATACATGCCAGCCACTGTGGTAAATGTTAGGAATACAAAGAAAGACATGACATTCCCTGTCCTCCAGGAGTTCACAGTCTAACAGGGAGACAACATGTAAATAATTATGTACAAAAAGGCTATGTACAGAATAATTTGGAAGTAATCAACAAAGGGAAGGCACTGAAATTAAGAGAGGTTGGGAAAGTCTTCCTGCAGAAGGTGATATTTTAGCTGACTTACCTCTCACATTATTGACTCATACTGTAGTATACTAATGTTCCCAATGTATTGGTATTGTCCATGTTCCTTTTTCTTATATTTGTAAGTTTGACTGTTTGAACACAAGAATAAATCTTTACATGTATTCCTGTTCATCTTATTAGTTTTGACTTAATCTATCAAAAGCTCTTTGAATCCAGACTCTATAATCCAATAAAAGTTGACTCTCTCAAGTTTCTCACACCTGAAAATCTTGTAAGCATACTCTTAAAATTTTGTAAGCATTCCTCTTAAAATCTCCAAGTGAACTAATATATGTAAGGTGTGTATTGTCTGTGTAAGATGTATATTCCACATGATGTGTCTTAAAGTGACTCAAAGCAAGATGTGCATAGATATCTCTGGAATCTGGCCCAACCTTCTCCAGGGGAGACTGATTTCTTCCTGGAGAGTAGCAGAAGGGGTAGTAAGAGTGACTACTTCTGAGAAGCAATAATGGACTAAAATTATTTCAATCTGTTCTCTGTAAACACTGCTAATCTGGAGGCCTGATTTTTTTTTTCAGGTTTAAAAACAATAGTCATTAACCTTCCCTGATCGTTATCCTTAAAGAGTGAGAGTAACCCAATCTTATACCCATAGGCTTGACTCCTTCATAGCTAATATTTATTATGCAAAAAGACCATCATAAGTAGTAAACAAAAAATAAACCCATTTTCCAAATGTGAAGTAAGCAAAAATGGGAGTTCTACAGATTAGAATAAATGAGTTCTTTAGATATGAGTTGGCTGAGACCTTATTCAGCAGAGTCCCCAAGATCAACCAAGGAGAAATTCCTTAAAGTCTTTAGAAAGGCAAACTGGAAATCAAGGACATGTTGAAGAGTCAGCTTCTCCTTACGTCACTGTAAGAGAATCTTTTTTTTTTTTTTTCTTTTTTCCGGGAGTCAGTCCCAAAGAGTCTGGAACTATGTGTGTGTCTTTTCTCAATGCAAGAATGAAGATTGGCTCTTCTCTCCAGCTTTCCCATCAACTTTATTTCTCATGCAGGATCACCAGATTGCATTTTCATTTTCTTCACAAAATTAGGAGTCATGCCTAAGTAGTTAGTATCCATCAAATGGCCCCAGGCTCAAAACTCTAGCACCCTCCTTTAAACCTATAGAACTCTTTCCATTTTCCATCAGCTGCTCTGCTTGGTTTAGACTCCAGAACCATCATGCCTCTTCCAGGATAAGCTCACCACCTATAATCTCATCATCATAATAATGTATAACCTATATCAACTTATTTGTTGCCTTGGAGAGAAGGGAGGGAAGAAAGGGAGGGAGAAAAAATTTGGAACCCTAAATCTTACAAAAATGAATGTTGAAAACTATCTTTACATGTAATTAGGAAAAAAAACCCCAAAATACTATTAAATGAAGATTTGATTCACCTTTGATGCTCAACATTTTCTTTCTCAGCTGTCCCTACCCTTTAATTAGAAAACGAGGGCAGAGCAAGAAATTCCTCTTAAAGTCTTTCTTTATAGAGGGCTTAGGACTTTCTGGCTAATTCTCCATTTTCTATCAACAGCTCTGGCTGGTTTCAAATTCACAAGCATCATATCCTATCCAGCAGTTTTCCCCTCACACTTTTTGTATATTGTTCCTCATTAGCTCTTTGAGGAGAGGGATTTTCTTTTTTTCTTTGTATCACTAGTGTTTAGCATTTGCTTGATACAATGTAGGCCCTTAATAAATGTTTTTTGACCATTGATTATTCTTTGGTTCTGGTTTTTTGACAATTCTAAATTTAACAGTATGATCATTAATCCATATCTCTCTAACTTAGCCACAAAAGTAGAAAGAAACTTTGTCAAAGACTTTATAAATCTAGGAAGATTATATTTACCAATCTAATCTAAGTCTAGTAACATTGTCAAAAAAGAAACTGAGGTTAGTCTGGGATGAACTGTTCCTGAAGAAACCACAAAATCTCAGTCATCACTGCTTCCTTTTCTAGATATCCACTATCTAGATATCCTAATCCTAACTAATATGTCCTAGAACATTTCCCAGGATTGAAATTAAAACATTCTGCATAATTTGTAGTCATTTCTTTTTCTTTTTTTAAAAAAAGCAAAACAACCTTTTCTTTTTCCTATCCTATAAAAGCTCTTCTATTCTTCATGATTTTTTAGATATCACTGACAATGGTTCAGCATCCCATATGTCAGTTTTCTGAGAATCCTGGGATATAGTTCCTCTAAATCAAGTGATTTAAACTCATCAAAAGTAGGTTGGTTATCCTTTACTATTGCCCTATATAAACTGGACATAAGCTCCCTCTCAACTTTTTTATTCTTTCCAATTCAAACATCATTCACTTTGTTAGTGAAAGCTTATGCAAAATAAGTAGTTCTATCCTTTTCTTTCATTCATTAATATCATCCTGTCCTCTCTGAACAATTTCCTGTCCCTTCTTTGATCCTTCTCTTTTTCCCAGTATAGTCCCAATGTCCTGTTTGTTTTTCATTTATCTCTGCTAATGTTTTCCAATCTGTTCTACAGTGTCTTAGTCACCCCTGCCCCCATTGTTCTATGGTACATTAAATGTTTTGCTGAATTGAATGAAAACTGACCCTTCTGTTGCCATTTTCTGTCTATTTATCTGTTCTTCAGCACTTATGTACATCCTGATAGACATAAAGCTTGGAGAAAATGAGTTCATAAGATTATAATACATTTACAGCTTGAAGGAACCTCAGCCCAACATTCTCATTTTACATGAGGCAACCAGAGCCAAGTAGGTTAAGTGATTTCTCCAGGTCATGCATTTAGTATCAAAGGTATTGAACTTTAGTCCTCTTAAGGCTAGAATTCTTTCTATCTGATTTTTTTCATGGTCCTTTTAAACCAAAGCTTCTTACACTGTGGGTTACAACCCCACATGGGGATTATATAATTGAATGTAGGGGTCGTGAAATTATGATTTGTTATCGTGAATGTTTGATTCATATATCTATTTTATATACCTATATACCTGGGGTTGGGTAAAAATGTCTTGGGTGAGAGGGGATTGCAAGTAGCAAGAATTTAAAAAGCCCTGCTTTAAATCAGTGGTCTTCAAACATTTCTGATCACACATTCCTATAAGTTAAAAAATTTTGAGCATGTGTCCCAAAATATGTATAGTTGTTTATTATATATGCTCTGATTAAATGTATATTACATACAAATATAATATAATAATATATTAACATATTTATTAACTGTAAAGAAAAATCCTTTTTGATCTTGAGAGCAAATGATTGAATATGTTTCATTATTATTTTTTAATTTTTTGCTGAGGTAATTGGGGTCAAGTGACTTGCCCAGGGTCACACAGCTAGGAAGTGTTAAGTGTCTTGAGTCCAGCTTTGAACTCGGGTCTTCCTGACTTCAAGAGGACTCTATTCACTTCTCCACTTAGCTGTCTCTGTTTCATTATTTTCAAAAAAATTCCTGCATGGATGTGTCTTGGGAGACAGGGCAAAATTATTTAAAATTTTATGTTTGCTAGCTATCCATTATTCAGATCATTTGCCCAGTGTAGCTAATCAAGCAAATGAAATTCCTTTTTTTTAAAGATTTTTTTGAAAGACATAGTATAAGATAATCCAACAATAAAATAATAGATCATAACAATCAATGAACATAACAGCTTTTTTCAGTAAGATTCCTGTTTCTCTATATGTAAAGATCCACAATATATAATGTAGAAGTCAAGCGAAAGCTTTTACTGTAAATCTATTCTTCTTTCTTTACCTAGTTCTAATGGGTGCATTGTTACCCTGATTTTCTATCTATATTTAGATAATTCAGTTGTCATTTTATGTGAATATAAGGAATTGTAAGATTAGTTTGGCTAGAATCTAAAATAAAAGAAAATGATTCATATATAATAAGACTGAAAAGGGAAGCTGGGGGTTGGTGGTAGAGGGTTGAAATGGCACAGGAGTTTATCTTCAATCCTAGAAGAGGGATCCAGGGAGTCTATTAAATAGATGATATAGTCAAATCTGCACTTTAGGAAAATCATTTTGACAGCTGTATTGAGTAAGAATTGGAATGGGGAGTTATCAGGCAGGAAGACCAATTCAGAGGCTGTTGAAATGGTCTAAGCAAGAATCAATGAAGGGAACACAGTGGATAGAGCACCACCTTAGAGTCAGGAAGACCTGAGTTCAAATACATACTCAGACATTTACTAGCTGTGTGACCCTGGAGAAATCACTAAACCCCAATTACTTCCAAAAGAATAAAATAAAATAATCCATGAGGGCCTGTGTAGAGGGTCACAGACAGTGGGGGAACTCTGAGTGAGGTATAAGACCCTTCAGCCCAGAGGGAACCTGCTGACAATGTCTGGTTCGGCTCCCTATCTCCCTTAAAGGCTCTTAGCCTTCCTGAGAAGTCAGGGGGTGGTGACAATTTGTGTTGTGAATGAAGCAGAGTGATAACAGGTGGCAAAGAGTGATACCAGGTGGCAAACTACATACAATAGCAAGTTGTTTATGTGTCCCATGTGGGCAGTATATATTTGGTGCATGCCTAGTGTTTTTGTTACTTAAAGGTATAAGGGTATAAAAGGGGGAAAGACCTTGTAATAAAGGGACTCCATTTTTCCACCATCCTCAGGAGTCCTGTCTCATCACTTCTCCACTAAGACGGTATATTTTAACTCCCCCCCAACTTGGGGGCTCTAGAAAGCAGGACTCAATATTTTAATCATCCAGTGTGGGGGCTCTAGAAAGCAATGGTATGTTTTGTCACCCCAACTTGGGGACTCTAGAAAGCAGGACACAACAGGCCTGGCCTTGGTTCATGGCTATATAAATAGAAAGAAGGTTATGGATGTGAGACAGCATGTGAAAACTTTTTTATATGTTTTAATTTTTCCCAGTTATATATAACAATGTTTATATTTGTTTTTAAAACTTTGAGTTCCAGATTATCTCTTCCTCCCCCTCCCCACCCCACATAAAGAAAGCATATATGAAGTTATGAAAAACACTTACATAAAAATCATCTTGTGAAAAAAAGACACATAGATTTCCCCCCCCCAAAAAAAAAAAAAAAAACAAACCCAACTCCTCAAGAAAAATAAAATTTAAAAAGAAAGAATATGTATTTGGAACAATCAGTTCTTTCTCTGGATATGGATAGCATTTTTATCATGTCCTTCAGAGTAGTCATGGATCATTATATTACTAAGAATAACAAAGTCATTCACAGTTAATCATCTCATAACATTGCTTTTATTTTGCATACAGTACATTTCACCTTGAGTTCATTTCTGAGAGCATCCTGCTTATCATTTCCCATTGACCATTAGTATTCCATGATACATACCACAATCCAGCCATTCTTCAATTGTTAAGCATCCCCTCAATTTCCATTTTTTTTTGTCTTGAGAAGAAAAATTCTATAAATATTTTTGTACACATAGGTCCTTTTTTTTAAAAAAAAAAATCTCTTTGGGGATTCATGTCTAGTAGTGGTATTATTAGGTCAAAGGATATGCATGATTTTGTAGTCATATAGCTCATATCTTTTGAGCATTATCAACTGGGGAATGACTCTTAAAAAAAATTTTACTCAGTTGCCTATATATTTGAGAAATGAGACAGAGAAATTTGCTTCAAAATTCTTTTCCTAATTACTGTTGCTAACTTTATCTCCCCACCTCTATTCTCTTTCTCCTTTCATCCTGATGTTTCTCAAGTGTTTTGTTACTTACTAACTACCCCCTCCCCAAATATACTCTCTCTTCTATCACCCTTGCCAGCATGTGAAAATTAAAGATTTAGCAACTGCTTATATATGTACAGTATATGTACAGATAAGTGAAAGCAAAAAGAGGAAACCATCAGTGAAGTTATAAACCTGAACTACTGGCAAGATGATACTACCCTCAACAGAATTAGGTAAGATTAGAAGGTGATTGGAGTTTGGGGAGAAAGATACAGATCTCAACCTGCCTTCTTACTTATCCTATGCAACTTACTTTATAGGACCTAAAATTACTAACGAAGCACTGCTCCAGAGCACTGAATTAATCTTTGAGGAAAGCTCAGAATAAGTGGTCTGGGGGGTACAGAGCAAGTGAAAATCTTTCTAATGGTACCTGAACAGCTGCTGTTGTGGATAAGGTCAGGATTAGGTTGTAAATGCCATGAGTTGATGCCCAAATCAAAAGGGTAATAGCTGGGAGTTTGTTCAGTGGCAAAAAGGGTGGAGCAGGAGAAATTGGGGTGTAATAAGCCAAGACTAAGTGAGGAGGTTAGAGATAAGTTCTATAAATGGCTAACATGGAGAGGCTGCAGGGTCATTTTCCCATCATCTGATTGTTTAATCCTTTGGAATCATGCTATATAGATTCCTTGTGGTTATGCTATGACCTTCATTTTGAATAATATTAGAATAATATTATGAATAATATTAGTTTTTGAATTATGAATAATACTAGTAACACTACATGCATGTAGCAAGTATACTCTTGTGTAGAGTGGAATCTGCACCATGTCCTTCAGGATTCTAGGGGTATTTTAAGGATGGAGAGGGGATTTCTTTTTTATTACTATCAGTTCAAGTCTTTACCAACTGTATTTTCCCCCCACTGTTAGGTGTCAGTGACCAGCACTCTAGTTCCATTTAACAGCAATTGGCTTTTATTAAAGGATATTTGCTTCAAAAATATAGCAATAACAAAAGTACAAACATTTCCTCTCCTGCCTTTTATGACTGAATTAGGTTTCTCCTTACTTTGTGGTTAGCAGACTGGAACCACTTACAGAATGTCTACTCATGCACCAGAGTCTCCCTAAGGCACTTCCATTATATGTTATCGCTACTGTTCTGAAAGCAGACTTTCCTGTCTCTTCTGTATGAAGGATTTGCATCAGCTGAACATACTGATGCTCTCTGCACACACCAGCCCATTGTCTAACTTTTCAAGTATTCAATTTACTCAGGAAAAGAGTTATTCTGAGTAAAATACTAAAGAAATGCACATTGTTGCCATTATAAGGAGAGGCAGTAATGGATACAATGCTGAACTTGGAATCAGGAAGGCCTGTGTTCAAATTTCACTTTTTGTTAGCAATTCACAACCCTTTCTGAGCCGCAAATTCTTCATCTCTATTATAGGGCTAATCTACTAGAGTACCTTATTTCACAAAGCTAATATATGGTCTCATTATCTCAAATGAGATAATACATATAAATATCAGTTATGATTATTAAAAAGGGGTTTTCAACTCTCTAAATAATAGGGTTGAGCCCATCTCCCCAGAAATAAAGGTGGGATAAGAGAGAACATGTCTCTGAGGTATTGGGAGAAAAAGTCTATAATTCTGAGATATAAAGATACATAGATATACTAGTATATATAAGTATATATCCAAAAATCCATTATCAGAGAAGATACTGTGCTCCATGAACAAAGAAGAATTGAATTAGTTTAGAAGAAACATGAGCTGAGCAAAGTTAGACAATCCACCCCAAATGTTCATAAGAATTATTTATGTCCAACCTCTGGCAGAGCCCCCAGAGCTCCTATTAGTCTGATCAGCCACAGTTGGACACACTAATTTGAGTCTACCATAGTGATGTTAGAGAATGAAGGTCAACCACCACCATCATAAGTATATATACTTATATTTTATGTATATGGATGCATATTTGCATAGAAATCACACAACATGCAATATGCCTAAATACAAGTACATATTACATATATACATATGCACATGTAAATATATACACATGTAATATATAAATATATATACTACTTAAATATATATATATATTTGATTTTTTTTTAACCAAAAGGATGCATTGAGAGATCTCTCTTGTATCTGAAAGAGAATTAAGTTTGCTAACCATAGTTCAATAATGTCACAAGTAATAAATCCTCTAGAAACAAACTATTTTGATAACCAACAATAAACAGTACAAATCATGCAAAATAGAATTGGAATGTGTCATTTTGCCTAGTGTTAATGACCCCACTGTGCTATGCACATGTGTTCCTTAGCTAGGACAAAAGAGCCTCTGAGGCATTTCTATTTTTTATGTACAGTTGTATATAAATAGGGCCATCTCCGACCATAGTTTTGAAGTCAATAGTTTTTCTTCCGGTTCCCTTTAATTCTCCTTTTCCACTCAGAAGTGATCCTCCTCACCCTTAAACACTCAAGGTCCTGCTGACTAACTTTCTTCTCATTATCCAAACAGGAAAAGTTCTGTTATCAGTTGTTTCTATCTGTTAGTTGCATTGGCTGATTATATTTTATATGAATGAGTTTCAGTCAGTAATACAGCCTGCTAGGCATGGCATCTGGTATATACTAGATGAATATCAGTATAAGTGAATTTATATGGTTCTTTAAGGTTTGTTTACAAATCACTCTTCTCCCAACAGCCCTGTGAAATAGGTCATTCAAGTATTATTATCCCCATTTTGTAGATGTGGAAACAAGCTGAGAGAGCTTAAAGGACTTGTTCAATAACACAGGTTATAAGTCTTCTCACAATAAAAGCACATCTTTTTTTTTGGTCAGTGTCAGTGCTTCCCTCAATCATGTTTTCATTTTAAGGCATTATTCTCTGATTACAGGATACAAATATAGAAGTTCTCCTTGAGCTCATACTTTTAACTCCTATACATTTTGGCAATTTAGGTTCCCAAAGATCAGCGGACCATTATTCCTTTCACAATTCTAAGGGTAACTTTGAAGAATTGGCTAACATTATAGCTTCCTAACCCCCATTAGTGTGTTCCCCATTAGCAGTCAACCTCCTTGCTTTTTCAAAATGGGATTTATTGAAAAGGTATAGCAGAAACCTTTGGTGTAAAACAATCCCTTCCCCAAACCAGGGTAGAGAAAAGTAATAGGATTTGGACTTGGAAGGCACCTTAGAGATCACAAGTTTTACCTCTTAATTTTACAGGTAAGGGAAATGAAGAGCATAAAGAGGAAACCTAGGATCACACAATCAGCAAACATTTATTAAGTACCTAATATGTGCCAGGCACTGTACTAAGCACAGAGTTACAAATACATAAAGAGAAACAATCCCTACTCAAAGGAGCTATATTCTATCATTTGAGACAACCCACTAGCTTGCACACACACTATAGGGAATAGATACAAATCCACACAAGGTAGTTAAGGAAGAAGGTACTGGCACCTGGGGGATCAATAAGGGCTTTGGTGGAAGATAGTGCTTGAACTCCTTGAATAAAAGTTATTTTATGAAGGGAAGATGAAGAAGGAATGCATTTCAGGCTTGGGTAATGACCAGCACAAAAGCAGAGATGGAAGATGAAGTGTTGTACATGAGGAACAGAGTTGGAAGGTTAGTTGGCTGGATCATAGAGTACAAAAGGGAAGGAATGTATAATGAGACCAGAAACATAGGTTAGTTGAGATGGTAAAGAGCTCTGAGATCCAAGCAGGGCAGAGAGTTTCTATTTGATCCAAATGGCAAGAGGAAGCCACTGTAACTTCTTTAGTAGAGGAGTGACCTGGTTGCATCTGCATTTAAGGAAAATCATTTTGGCAAATATGTGGAGGAGAGTGAGGAGAATTTTGAGGGAGAGAGAGATAGACAGAGACAGAGACAGCAACACAAAGAAAGACAGAGACAGAGATAGAGATACAGGTAGAGAAAAACAGAGATAGAGACACAGAGAAATTAGAAAGTGAGGTGAGAGATGAAAGTCTGAAGCAAATGCGATAGAAATACAAGATTTGGCAATTGATTGGCTATATAGGATTGGGGAGGGTGAAGATCCAAGGCTAATGCCAAAGTTATAAATCTGAAAACTAGAAGAATGTTGATAAATTTGATAGAAACAGAAAGTTTGGAAGAGTGGTGGATTTGGGGAGAAAAATAATAATTATTTCTGTATTGAGCATGTGGTGTTGAGATATCAAGACATCCAATTAGAAATATCCAAAAGGCAGCTGATAGAGTGGACAATTAGGATTCAAAGCCCAGACCTCTGACTACAAATCTATTGCTCATTCTTCTTCTAGGCTTGTTGTCTTATTTTTGTTGTGATTGAGGAATTTCAGGCCTCAGAAAGTAGAAGGGGAGAAATCTGTAATTTCAGAAGTTTTTCTTTCCTGCTGTCCCTCCCCAACCTATCCTTATCAGCTTCTAATATAGAATTTATATTCTATATTAGAATAGAAGAGATCAGTCCAATGAACTCCCTTCTTCTGAGTCTTCTTCCAGCCTCTTCTCCTCCTTTTATTACCTGTTCCTTCATTCCCCTCCCTCCTTCAAGTTTGCAAATACACTTGATGGGACTAGTTAATATTTAATACCGCTTTGTACCACAGCCTCCCCTATCTCCAGTAATCCCCATTTATCATTTATATGTGTGGTAACAAAGCTTCAAACAATGAAGCTCATAGTTGAGGTTTATCCTCCTTGACCATACTAGTATTGCCATAGACCACAGAGAAACCAGAGATTAAAAGGGAAAAAAAAAAAAAAAAACAATTAATTCCACAGGCTGAGACCAGCTATGCTTGCCAACAGCCTCTGACAGGTGACTATGAATCATACCTACTTCGGTCCATAGCTCAAATGAGCTCCAAGTTGTACACACAAAACAAGGGAGCCACAGTTGATTTCTGTGACTTACAAAACTGATTTATTATATGTATGATTATGTATATTTTTCTATTGACAGGACATAGAATTTTATCATTGCAAGGAGTTCCAGCAGAGGTACTTGCTCCATCAGTACAGAGTGGTGTGTTTCTGCAATTAGGATTATTTAATAGTAGAAAAATGCTTGAGACCTTGAGAGGTTATAACTTCTCCAGAGTTGCACAGCCAGAATAAATCAAAGACAGGATGTGAATTAAGGTCTTCTGGACTCTGAAACCTGCTATCTATCCATATTAATTCTCCTACTACTATTAATTCCTACTAATATGATTCATAATTGTTACCATCATTTTTCAGTCATGTTCAACATTTTGAGTCATCATGACACCATTTGGGGTTTTCATGGCAAGATTACTGGAGTGGCTTGCCATTTGCTTCTCCAGATCATTTTATAGATAAGGAAACTGAGGCAAAGAGGGTGACTTGCTCAGAGTCTCACCACTAGTAAATATCTGAGACCAGATAAACTCAGGTCTTTCTGATTTAAGACCAGCACTCTACCCACCTAGCTGCCTTGAAAATGTTTACATAAAGAAATGACCAGCAGGATGATTTCAGAAAGGCCTGGAGAGACTTACTTACTGATGCTGAGTGAAATGAGCAGGACCAGGAGATCATCATATACTTCAACAACAATACTGTATTATGATCAATTCTGATGGACGTGGCCATTTTCAACAATGAGATGAACCAAGTTAGTTACAATAGAGCAGTAATTAATTGAACCAGCTACACCCAGGGAAAGAACTCTGGGAGATGACTATGAACCACTACATAGAATTCCCAATCCCTCTATTTTTGTCCGCCTGCATTTTTGATTTCCTTCACAGGCTAATTGCACACTATTTCAAAGTCTAATTCTTTTTGTACAGCAAAATCACTGTTTGGACATATATACATATATATATATATATATATATATATATATATATATATTTAACTTATACTTTAACATATTTAACATAACATTTAATATGGTCAACCTGCCATCTGGGGGAAGAGATGGGGGAAAGGAGGGGAAAAATTGGAACAAAAGGTTTTGCAATTGTCAAACCTGAAAAATTACCCATGCATATATCTTGTAAATAAAAAGCTATAATTTAAAAAAAAGAAAACGCCTTTTCCAAATACTTTTTTTAAAAAAAGAAAATGTTTACGTATATGGAAATTACCAGAACTAGAATCAAATAATCAATAGTAAGAGAAATAACATGCTTAGTCTTGAGCAGGGGATGGGAAGGAAATCCTCTCACCCTTGTTTAGAAAAATTTGGCTTCCAATATAAAATAATCAATGTCAGTTAAAATTACTCTACATTTCACTTCTGTAGTCAAAAGTAATGTATTTGTTGTTCTGACTTGGGATAAATTGCCTTATAGAACAAACTTCAAACTGATAGGAAAAATTTTTTAATTAACTCTTGTCAGATAAAGCTCTTCCCCTCACAATACAGGTTATCTATAATTCCCTGATAGTGGCAAATAGGGTAACTATGAGGAGTGGAGGTATCTCTGGACTTTAAGAGAAGAACTTAGACCTTCTAATTCCCTTTAGGTTATCCATACACAATATGATTTTGCCAAAGTCTTTTCATTCTCATTATATTGTCACTCAGGGGGGACTTTATCTTAGTATAAGTATCCCCCCCTCCATCCCAAGAATGAAGCCTTATTAATTGTTATGATTCCATAGAGAAGGAATAATCATGGTGATAATCACCAGCACCACCGCCACCATCACCATACAGTCTTGAGTCAAATCCAGCCTCAGACACTTACTAGCTGTGTGACCCTGGGCAACTCACTTAACTCTGTTTGCCTCAGTTTCCTCATCTGTGAAATTAGCTGAAGAAGGAATTGGCAAACTCCAGTATTTTTGCCAAGAAAACCCTAAGTGAGGTTACAAAGAGTAGGACACCACTGAAAAAAAATTGACTTGACTTCTACTACTACAACTGCTATTACTACTAACTACTACTACTACTACTAACTACTACTACTGCTATTACTAACTACTACTAGTACTATTACTATTACTACTACTAGTACCATCAATAACACATTTATGTAGAAGCACAAGGAAAGTGACTTTCTTTCATAGGTGTAGCCAGTAAGAGACCAAATGTTACAATGGAAAAAAGATTAGATCTGGAGTGAACATAACCCAGTTCCTATCCCAACTATGTCACCCACTACTGTGTGTGTGATCTAAGATAAATTGTTTAATCTTTATGGTTCTCAGTTTCCTCATTAGTGAGAGAAGCTGATCTAGAAGCCCTCTGAGTTTCCTTTTAGCTTTAAATCTATGATCTTATGACATTCTCTACAGCCTTGTCTAGTTTTAGTTTGCTTTTCCATGAAATATCTTCAGAATTTCAAGAATTTGTTGATTCTTTGGATCCCATTGAATAGCATAGCCCTAAATGCCTTATTGTATATGGCTTTTGTGAATTTCTGTGAGAAAAAATTTGGGGCCTTGTGCCCAACCATCTGGCCTCCTCATCTATAGGTAGGTATTAGTCCTCAAACAATACAGGTACACAGGTACACAGTATTTTGTTGGGTTTGTACTTGCAGTCTTTTCTGTTTAGTGGGATCTGCCAGGATTTGTGCTTCATAGATGCATTCCTGACTTTCTCTGGACTTCTAAATTATGTCCCTTTTCACTGCTGGTTTGTCCTACCTCCTACCTCTAGTCTCACTCCCCAAAAAGAAACAAAAATATGAATAGTCAGGTAAAACAAATTCCCATATTAGCTAAGTCGAAAAACGTGTTTCATTCTGCATATTTAGCCTATTACCTCTGTGCCAAGAGATAGGCAGCATGTTTTATTATCAATCCTGTGAAATCATGGAGGTTTGTTGCAGTGATCTCAAGTCTTTCACAATTGTTCAGATTTTCTTTCACAATTGTTCAGACTTTTTGTTTGCTTGTTTTAAAGTGCAATCAAACCTTTTGGAAAGAAACAAATGTTATTGTTGCTATTGTTCAGTCATGTCACACTCTTTGCAACCCTATTAGAGGTTTTCCTGGTAAAGATACTGGAGCTATTTGCCATTTCTTTCCCCAGTGCATTTTATAGATGAGGAAACTGAGGCAAACGTGATTAAGTGACTTGACCAGAGTCTGAGATCAAATTTGAATCCAGGCCTTTTGACTATAGTCCTGGAGCTCTATAACTTGTAGCTACCCTTGAAACAAGCATTTAAACCTCTAAGAATTCATCATAAACTTGACAGAGTCGTGCTACATTAAAAAATGAAAAAAAAAAAAAAGAGTGAATAAAATTCTAAGTACATTTATGAGGAAAAAATAAACCAAAGTTTGAAGCTTGAGACAGCCACTGATGAACAGGCTGTAAAAGGGAAAGCTGACACAAAAAGAGAAAAGCCATAAGCGTGGTTGTCCAAACAAAATGTAGATCACATGTGGAATGTAAAGACCCTAGCAAAGAAGCAGACAGAAAATCACGCATAAGTGAAATACCAGCCCAGCAGGTTTATAGATCTGTATCTCTGTATTGAATAGGAATAGAAGGGAGAGCTATATTTCAGTTTTGCAGCTGTACTAAGGCATCTGTCAGCAGTTCCTTTATAGTTTTATGTATGTGTGTGCGCACACACACACACACACACAGAGTGTGGTTGCAGTGAGTTTAAATATGTGCTTGTGTGGGAGGAAATTCACAAATGTCCAGGGCTTTAATAGTTAAAATTAAACTCCTGAATTTCCACCCCCCCCCTTTTCCCACACGTCCATGCCAGCCAAATGCATATTTCTCAGCCTTTGTTCCCTTCCATAGAATAAAACCCTGAGAAATCACACCCAATACATATTATAGGAACATACACATCCTGCAGGCATGAAACATATTAAGTGATCACCTATTTATTCAAGATCTTAAAATAGTTTGAAACACTGCCCATCCCACAAGATGTAGAGTATTCGGATTAAAAGTAATATTAATTGTACTTTAAGTGCATAGTTGAAATATCTCATATATAGGCACATGGAGGTAGAATCCCTTATGTTCAAAATGAAGGCTTGCTTTCTACTTGTTACTGATAACTACAGTGAGAAAAGTCAAATCATCCCATTGCATTTTGGGTTTGCATCAGTCATCTTGGCTTTTGTTTTGCTGCTGAACTTGACTGACTATGGAAGAAAGAGGAAGGCTGATGACTTTTCGCAGCTCTACTTCACTTAAACCCAATTCACAGGTAAGTCTCTTTAAGAACAAAGAATAAACAACTACTGTTTTTGTTCTGAATTGATCAAAGGATCATCTAAAATATGTGATATCATTTCAGGGTACATGTGCCATATACATAGATTGGTGTATATATGGTTCATTTTAAGAACCTGGAATGGACATTTGAGTGTACCTTATTTTTATTTCACAGATACTCCAATTTAATTTATAGCTATTGTAGCAGGATTAAACATATTTCTCTTACCCAGAATTCAGGAAGCATCAGGAAATCTCGCCTCCTACTAATTTTTTTTATTTATTTGTTTTTTGGAAGCAATAAGGAATGTGATTTGCCTAGGTTACAAGCTAGTAAGTGTCTGAGGATAGATTTTAATTCATGTCCTATTGACTCTAGGCTTTGTGTTCTCTTTACTCTATCACTTAACTGCCCTTCCTCCTACTTCATTTGAGAAATAGTACCAGTCATTTGAAAAACCCCACCTAGTCTTCCCCAGGGAAAGGACAAGTTGCTGTCTACTTGACTGTGAAAACTAAATTCTAATAGGAAAATACAGTCATGGAAAAGAAGCATATAGCCCTCACCAGTTTATTTCAAAAAATAAAATAGGCCATCATGAGCAAACATAGACTTAGAGAGAGAGATCTTTGTCTATTGTCTTTCCATTTCTTTGCATTGGAGCTCTCATTTCTTTTTCTACCCTTTCTTCCCATTTCCTTTTTCATTCTTTTAACTAAAGTTCTCATTTCATTTATAATATCATAAAAAACCCTTTTCATTTATTTTGGGAATTTCATCAGAGTTTGTAGTAAATCTGTTATTTTCTATAATGCTTTGCTCACAGATGATACAGTTTTGTTTTCTTTTTCTAGGCTTGTGTCTTGGGGGGGGGGGGAACGGTGTTCCAGGTTCTATAAGATCTCCTTATTGTAGATTTTTTCTTCTCTATGCCTTACTTTCTGAATTGAAACTTTGTATTGGGCCACTTTAAGAAAGAATCATAGGACCTTCTTTAAATCTGGATTATCTCAGGTCTGGGCAGGAAGTCCTGTGCTCTTCAAAAACAAAGTGACATGGGGAGAGAGGGAGAAAAAATTGGAATACAAGGTTTTACAGGAGTAAATGTTGAAAACTATTTTTGCACATATTTTGAAAACTAAAAAGCTATTATTTAAAAAAAAAAAGACTAAGTGACAAAGAGATAATAAAAGAGGGAAAAGGACCTACGTGCGCAAAAAATGTTTATAGCAGCTCTTTTTTGTAGTGTCAAAGGATTGGAAATCACATCAGCTGGGGAATGGTTGAATAAGTTATGTTATATGAAGACAATGAAATATTATTGCTCAATAAGAAATGATGAGCAGGCTGATTTCAGAAAATCCTGGAAAGACATACATGAACTGATGCTGAGTGAAGTGAGCAGAATCAAAAGAACATTGTACACAGTAACAAGAAGATTATGTGATGATCAATTGTAATGGACTTGGTTCTTCTCAACAATACAGTGATTTAAGGTAATTCCAATAGATTTGGGCTGAAAAGTGCCATCTATATCCAGAAAAAGAACTAGGAAAACTGAATGTGGATCAAAGAATAGTATTTTCACCTTTTGTTTCTTTGTTTATTTTTTCTTTCTCATGGTTTTTTCCTTTGGGGTCTGATTTTTCTTGCATAACATGACAAATATGGAAATATGTTTAAAAGGATTGTACATTTTTAACTTATATCAGATTTCTTGCTGTCTTGGGAAGGGAAGAGGCAAGGGAAAGAGGGATAAAAAAATTCAGAACACAAAGTCTTACAAAAAGAATGTTGAAAACTATCTTTACATGTTTTTTTTTAAAAAAAAATACTATTGAGAAAAAACTTTAAAAAACAAAACAGCAGGAGTGACTCTAGCATGTTAGCATGTTATGCCAGGGTGGTCTATGCAGATTAATTTGATCCAGGGCAATCTTGAATATTGTTCTTCTTTTCTAAGCCCCACAGGCTCCTGAGCCCATTTGGGGTCAGAGCAATGCAACTATAGACTGCAGGCCTCCTTAGCTAAACCTAGACCTTGATTATTATCTCTCTGCTCTTGTATATAGCTGTGAACTCAAGGCTTTTCTGGCTTGCACCCTAGACCCCAAACTTGAAGATTTCTGTGTGCTGCCCTCCCAAATTTGGTTATTCTGTTGATAGATTCATTTCTTGGTGCTCACAGATTTCTAATTATCTCTATATGAATATAGAGTAGAAAGTACTTTTCCTGTAATGTTTCCTTGGATTTCTTGATTATTGTTTCACTTGACTCATGTTTTTCATCCATATTGAAATAGTTGTAAGAGGAATGGTCTGTTCTGCTCCCATTCACTCTTCTATTTTGAGAAGTAGTCAAGATGTCCTCTTTTAAGGTGTGAGGGGAAAATGAGTTATCTTACCGCTGGAAAAACTAATTTGTATGAGATCTGAGGTTGGTTACAACTGCATAAGAGAAGGAAAATGCATAGATTTTTGGATCCAGCAGACTTGAGTTCATAGAATCATAAATTTAGACTTTATAAAAAACCATAGAGTTCATCTAATCTAAAAGTCTCCAGACAAGAAAATCTATAAAGGTGAAGTGATCTAAAATCACACAAATAGAAAATAGAAGAGTCAAGATTTGACTCATTCCCCTTTGATTTCATATTCAAGACTCTTTTCACTAGAGAATAACTGGTAGCACAGTGGATAGAGTGTTAGGTTTGGCGGCAGAAAGACTTGAGTTCAGATATAGTCTCACACATTTACTAGCTGTGTGATCCTGGGCAACAAACCTAACCACATTTGTCTCAGTTTAATCATCTGTCAGAATTAGAGAAGGAAATGGCAAACCACTTCAGTATTTCTATCAAGAAAACCCCAAATGAGATCTCAAAGAGTCAATCACTCTACCACACTGCCTCTTTATCTTACCTCTACTATTTACTCCTTGTATATCTTTCCCAAATCACTTAATTTCTTCACCTTTCTAACCCTAAGTTTTTGATTCTATAAAATGAATGTTAGACCAGATAATTTCTAAGATCACTAAATCCATGATCTTATGGCATAGATATGGAGACATGTTTTTAAAGCTGTCAAAACACTGGTAAAACTGATAAAGCTGGTACCATCTGCCAGAGGATTAAAACAACCTGATGCAGAGAAACTGCTCAAATTAGGAGAACAGCAATGAGGAACAACAACTAATAACATCTGCTGAGTGGCAGGAGGAATGATCTCTAGAAAAAAATGGAACTATACAAACTGCAGAGGAGTCTATTGAAACAGAGGAGCAATTCCCAGACACCTTTGCTGGAAGCTTAGCAATGGCAGTACTGTAAGTGATTGACATTATATAGATCTCTTGAGGATAAGGATGGATCTCTGGTAGTTAGCAATATTTTCTTTGAGCTTTAATGGGAAACAAATGGGATTCTTTTCCTTAATTTAAATAAAATTGTTCAAATTTTGAGCCTTGTGAATCTGTGTACTTGTAAGGAGAATTGGTGATTAAATCCTGGGCAATGTCAAACTTTGAAGTTTCCAGATCTTCTGGGGAGGAACATTAAGCCAGAGAAATGTAAAATCTCTCCAAGTCTACTCTAGTTCTTCATGTTAGAAATGCTCCTCTTGTAACAAGGGTACAGGAAGTTTGGGTAGGTTCTTTTTTTTTTTCTTTATTTGATTTTTTTTTTTTTTTTTAGCTAGAAATGACTTTAGAAAATGGAGCTTGAATTTTAGTCAAGGATGATTGACATTGGAAAAAAAGTAGCAAATTTCTTCCAGAGTTCACTTTACATGTCAAACATTGCTAGCAGCTTTTACATTAAATTTTTTCATGGCATTGTTGGATCTACAATACACCTTTTTTTCGTGGACTGCCAAGATGACATGTGATTACCCATCAGAACTGTGTAAAAATCAGTCACAATAAAGCTGATTTAACATTTTCTACCATAGTAAAATTGACTATCCAACAATCCAATTGTTATGGTAGTGAGAATAACAAGTATCCACAGTTCAGTTTTGTTGTTCTTGTCTAAACACAGCTTGAACATAGTTAATATTATATTACCAATTTTAGGAAAGGCAGAAATAAAAGCATCCTTTAGCCTCTGCAAAAATCCCTGAGGTTTTGGATTCTTCTGAAGCAGCAAGTCAATAAAACCAGTAGCCATTGGAATGCGGTTTCTAGCTTATCCTTCCCAGAATTTCTCATGGCCAACTTCTTTCTACAACCACATTAAATTCATTTCCAGTTGATCTGAGTCAAATCTGTCAAGTTAGTGGCTCAAAGATTTTATCATTAATTTGATTCCTTCATTTAAAAAAAATTTTTTTCTTCAAGATCAGAAAGATTCCTGGCAATAGAAGAAAATACCTTTTAATGGGAGTCAAAACCACAATGTTAGTTCATTTGAAAAGAACTCATTTCCACTGACAAATGATCTGAAAAATATTCCTGTGGGACCAGAGAAATCTCTCAGAGGGCCATTTTTGTTCCTTACCAAATTGTGGGTGGAGTCAAACCTCTAATTTAGGGTCATACTTCTTCAGGTCCATTTTAGGCTGATTTAAACTCGGGGTTCTTGGCATGTTAAAACTTTCAAAATTCCCTAACTGCAAAAAAATATCACATTCCCTTTGATGACAACATTAGTTATGGACATGAAATAAGACATGAAGACAATGTGTCCTAGGAAGGAAACCTCAGTAACAAAGAAGGGAAATGAATGTGAGGCTTCAGAGCAGTTAAGACTTGTAAACAGAAGATCAAATAAAGCTCTCTTGAAGCAGATTTGTTTTTTTACGAAGACCAATACTTTAGACTTAGCCAGTGTCCAGCTGAATGAATTAATGTCCTCACAAGCCATCCTGTTGCCAGTAAATACTGAGAAATGAATGATGATTATACCAAATACCATAATGAATTTTACAGAACATAGGCCGTTCTTGCTCTGAAGGATCTTATCGCTAAAGAGCAGCTGTAAATAATCATCTAGCAAACCGTGTACAATGAGGACCACTGGAATTTGTGTGAAACAAAAAATAGGATAACCAAAATTTAATTGATACAAACCTCGCTTGTTGTATCAAAGGACTTAGTAAAAAGTTTGACTCACAGGGCATTTTTAAACTATTAAGATTATCTCACTTTAAGTTATATATAGTAGGTAGCTCATAGAACCATAGGATTTCAGAGCTAGGATCAATCACAAAGAAGAAAGTTTCCTCATTTTTCAGGTAAAGAACCTGAGGTTTAGGATAGGTTACACAGCTACTTCTCCCAATGCCAGACCTAAAACCTCGCTCTTCTAACTGCTCTCCAACATTCTTTCTGCTTTCTGCTGTACATTTGCCTCTGTGTGTGTATGTATAAATATATATCTATATCTATATATATATATATATATATATATATAGTTACCCAATATGTATGGCATATGTATGTGTTCCTATAAAGCACTATAAAATAAAGTTCCTTTGATATTTGCTTAACTAGATAAAAAGTTTATAATTACTGCATCAATCATTTTATGTAAATGAGTACATAATAAGTGGATGAGAATTATTTGGTTTGGGGTAGGTAGAATCTACTTCTTGTATTCTTATTTACATTATTCATTTGGGTGAATAAAATTTGCCTCTATTAGAACTGTAAAAATTTCTATATTAGTCTGTCTTGATGAAGTTTCATTCACCTTCATAATCTTCCAGGAAATAATGATTTATTCAAGTATCCCATGACTATTCAGTCTGCATGAACAAAGCCTTTCTCACATCTGTGGTAAATGGCGTAATATCTTAGGACAACTTGGCTCAAGCAGCTAGAAAGAACAGGACCTGAGGAAGTAGAAATTCCAGGTTTTAATCCTGTCTGTCCCACCTATTTGCTTCTAACACAGCTATGCTACTTCAAGTTCTCAGCATCACTGACCTAGACTATTATAGCAGTATCTTCCTAACTACCTAACTGTACCAAAGTACAACATTCAGACTCACCTTTTCAATCTGTCCTCCACAGAGCTGCTGAATTGATATTCCTAAATTACAAGTTTAATTATGTCTATGTCCTGCCCAAGAAGTTTCATTGAGTCACTGTTGTTCCTAAAGATAAAATATAAACTCATTTGTTTGGCATTTCAATCTTTTCAAATCTGGCTCCAGTCTCTACATTTCTAAGCAGATAATCAATCTCTCTCTCTCTCTCTCTCTCTCTCTCTCTCTCTCTCTCTCTCTCTCTCCTTCCCTCCCTCCCTTCCTTCCTTCTTCTCCCCACCTCTATCGCTCTCTGTCTCTCTGTTCCTCTCTGTCTCTGTCTCTCTTTCTCTCTGTCTCTGTCTCTTTCTCTCTCCCTCCTTCTCTCTCCCCTCCCAACACTCTCTCTCTCCCTCCCTCCCTCCTTCTCTCTCCTCCGCCTCTATCGCTCTCTGTCTCTGTCTCTCTGTTCCTGTCTATCTCTCTCTGTCTCTTTTTCTCTCTCTGTCTCTGTCTCTCTCTCTCCCTCCTTCTCCCCCCCCCCAGCACACTCACTCTCTCTCTCTCTCTCTCTCTCTCTCTCTCTCTCTCCTTCCCTCCCTCCCTTCCTTCCTTCTTCTCCCCACCTCTATCGCTCTCTGTCTCTCTGTTCCTCTCTGTCTCTGTCTCTCTTTCTCTCTGTCTCTTTCTCTCTCCCTCCTTCTCTCTCCCTCCCAACACTCTCTCTCTCCCTCCCTCCCTCCTTCTCTCTCCTCCGCCTCTATCGCTCTCTGTCTCTGTCTCTCTGTTCCTCTCTATCTCTCTCTGTCTCTCTTTCTCTATCTGTCTCTGTCTCTCTCTCTCCCTCCTTCTCCCCTCCCCCCCCAGCACTCTCTCTCTCTCTGTCTCTCTGTTCCTCTCTCTCTGTGTCTCCTTTTCCTCCTCCCTCCTTCACCTTAGAATAAGCTGTCTTTCTCCTATCCTGCCTGGAATATTTTCCCTCCTCACCTTTTCTCTTGGAATACCCACCTCCCTTAAAGTTCAACTCAAGAACCAGCTCTGATAAGAGGACTTTTACAATTTCTGCTCAGCCCCTATGACTCCCTCATATACCTTGTTTATTTTTCATATTTAAACACTTCCTTTAGTTGTCAGTCTGTTACTGACTCACTATATCCCTTATTAATTCATATTTATTTTGCATGTATATATATATGTTTACTTATCTGTGAACATAGTATATTCCTTCAGTAGAATATAAGCTGTGTGGTTTTTGTCTTTTCTAGTTCTAAACATTGACATAGCACATAGAAGGGACTTAATAAACTTTTGTTGATTAATTATGTGTCTTGCTATAAGTAGTTCTAATCTCAGCTCCCTCACCTAAGGATGATAATATGTCTATTTGTTTCTCAGACTCTATCCTATTGGAATGGCTAAAATAAAAAAGAGAACTTTGAGAAAATATAAAAGCCTTCCTAAAGATTTGAATTCCCTCTTCCAAGTAATACAAGGAATAGGGCAGACCCAGAAAACCCAGCACATATGCATGGCGGCCAAAGCCAAAGGCTTGTTGTTGTTACAGAGAAAAGGGAACAACGGCTGATTTTAACATCCACACATTCCAAACCACAGTCTTCCAAACCTTTCTCCTTCAGCCAAGACTGGTGGTGTGAGCCAGATCCAGAGGAAACTTTCCAGAAAGCTGCTTTTGGCATTTTCTGCCTTTAAACCTGCAGAGAATACAACACAGTTCCTAACCTTTCTTTTCTGAGGACTTTTTCATTCTTTTTGCCACAGAATTTCATGGGCTCTGTTTAGTTTTTCCTTTTGAAATCACAGTATATGGATTTTTCATAGTCAAATGTGAGAAACAGACATTCCTTTATTTCTCCTTTCTTTCTCTTTTTCTCTCATTTTTTCTCTCATTTCTTTTTTTTCTTTATTTTATTCACTCTTTTTCTTTTCCCCTTTATCTTCTATTTCTGTTTCTCTTTTTCTTTCTCCTTTTCATTTTCCTTCCTTCTTCCCTTCTCTCCTTCTTTCCCTCCTTCCTTCCTACTTTCCTTCCTTTCTACCCTTCCTTCCTTTCTCCCTTCTTTCCTCCCTTTCTTCTTTCCTTCTTTCTTTCCTTCCTTCCTTTCCTCCTTACTTCTTATTAGTAATAGGAGAAACTAAGGCTTAAAAAACTATATTTGAAAGATTGTGTTTTCTTAATTTATTTTTATTACTTGCCTTTTCAGTGAGTGGGGGAGGGATTTAATGGAAGGAGAGAATTTGGAACTAAATTATGAGTGTCTAAAATAAATTTTAAAATACCTCTTTTTTTCTTTAAAGCATTTTACTTTTGTCTAGACCTGAAATTTTATCAGCATGGAGAACTTGTGGTGTTGAACTTCCTTCCACCAGCAACTTGTAGAAAATTTACCAGGGTCATAAAAGATTAAGTTGATTGACCACAGTGATGATGCTAATATGAGTCTGAGGCAGACCTTCCTAACTCCAAGGTTAGCTCTTTTCTTTTTCTGTAAATTATACTATATCCTTTCTACATGCACTTATATTATTATTATATTACTTTAATTCATGGGTTCTTTCCTTTTTTGTGTCACTGGTCACTTTCTAGCTGAATGGACAATTGAGGAATAATATATGCCACTTAAAAAAATAACTCTTGGTTCTGACAGTGATCCCTGATCAAGCAGCCACAGCTTAGGCCTGCCAGCGGCAAAGCTGGGTGATGGTATTATTCTTATTTTCAGTTTCACAAACCAAAAAAAAAAATGTTGCAAGTGCATCAGATGCAGAGAAATGTCCCCAGAAAATGCCATTCTTTCTCTCCTACAGTATATTATTACAGAAAAAAAGAAGAGTTCCCTGCATTCTAATCTGATTTTCAATTCAATTTATAAATCTCAGTGAGGTAAGAGACCATTTCAGAGGCTCAGAACCCTGGTAGTGCCTTAGATTGTTATTTTAAAATGGACTTTCCTTGGAGTTCTTCAATATTATTCTACTTAGAGAGTGAACAAGTAGAGCTCTGTCCGATGGGAACTCCCAGTCCTGGTAAACAAGAATTGGGAAGCTTGATGGCCAAAGAAGCTGCCTTGTACTTTAAAGGTTAAGAGTTCAAATCCTGTGGGTTTGTGCTTTGGATTTTTTTTTTTTTTAATGCACATATCTTGAGTTAGAGAAGCAATAACATTACTGGTAGAATCTGGCCTACCCACACCTAAGTTCTGGCTAAAATTAATTAAACAAATATTTCCTATGGAATATCTTACCTAGACAGTCCTAGAAAAAGGGTCTGCATTCCAGAAGACACGGGATACCTTTATTTTCAAAGTTCCTGCCCCATGCCGTGTGTATTCACCACATTCCTGAATTCCAATTACACAGACCCAGGTTTCATGCTTGCCACATTTAGGATTTGATTTACCATTTTTCTCTCGTCTTCTCTTCCACAGGCTTTTCCAGTGAAAAGTCTAATTATTTACAGATTTAAAGTCACTCTTTCCTTCAAATCCAAACTGGTGGCCCAGTTAAAACAGAAGCAGTCAGAAGGAAATATGCATTTCTCATTCTTTTTTAGAGGTTGTGACCCAGACCCAGAATACTCTTTCTCTTTACTTCTGGCTAGTGGGACTCCTAACTCCTCTTATAACTTAGTTCAAGAGCCATCTCCTACATGAAGCCCTTCCTGATTCATCCCTCCAAGTAGCTCTCTTTTTTTCCACAATTATCTTTTTTTTTTTCTTTCAACATTTTATCTTTATAAGATCTTGATTTCCAATTATTTTCTTCTTCCCTCTTCACCCTCCATGAGGGCAAGCTATCTGATATAGGTTACACATGTATAATGATTAGCTTTCATTTACTTATTACTTGCCCAACTATGTGTTGTTCACCTCCAAACTTCTGTAGGATGTAAGTTTTTTGAGGGCAGAAATTAATTTTTTTTTTGTCTTTTACTACATAACACACGCAGTTCCTTGCAGATGGTTGCCACTTAATAAGGGCTTACTGGATTTTGTGTGAAATAGTTTCTCTCTTAATTCAGATATTAGGTGAAAGACTCATCTCTATATTTCTTGGTTCCACTGACAGGCTTCCAGGAAGTTGTTATGGAGACTGGGGAAGGACATCAGTACCTGTTGGTGCTGCATTTGATCTACAAAAGTTGTAAATTGATTTAATAAGAACTCTCCTCTCTACTCTCAAACAAGTTCAAAGGCAAAAATAATTGAACTCCCCATCTTTTTTTAATTTTTCAAGGTACAAGTATTAACATGCCAAATAACAGTAATAACAACCCATAGTACTCTTCGGTAACATAGTATTTTCACAATGTGACATTATTTAATCCCTTAGCTACCTTGGAGTATATATTATTTATGCAATATACATACATATGTATGTAGATGTATATATATGAACATATATAAATATTTCAGGGGAAGGGGCACTAATCATTGAGGAAATGTATAATATTTATATTATAAGATGGGGAACATAAGTATTATTATTCTCCATTTACAGATGAGGAAATTGAGGCTTAAAAAGTGAAATTATTTTCCCAAAGTCACATAATCACTAACTGTATTATAGGGTTTGGACTCAAATCTAGGATTTTATTTCTTTCTCACACTAGTACTTTATTTCACTTAACCTTAATACTTCTTTTGTGGTAGCAGAAGCATCTTCAACTTCAAAAACTTCCCTGATTTTAAAGAGTATATCCATAACTTTCTCTCCATCATGAAAACCATAACCAGCCTAGTTCATACCCTTATCAGCTCTCACCTATGCTGTGCTAAGAGCCTTCTAAGGGGTCTCCCTGCCTTCAATCTCTCCTCCCATATAATCTGTTTTCATAAAGCTGTCAAAGATTGGTATTTTTAAAGTACAGATATAGGTCACTTCCCTGCTCTCGCACTTTCTCTGGCTCCCTATTACCTCTAGGATAAAATACCAATCTATTCAGAGAGCATCTTTCTGGGATGATCAAACATCGTTTTTCTTTCACACACAGGCTTCCTTAACACTACATTCCACCTTCCATTTCCATGCCTTTATAAAAGATAATCCCCATACCTAAAATGTTCCCTTTTCTCACCTTTTGTCCCTTAGATCCCTGCAAGTATAACTTCCTTCAAGAGATTTTCCTTGATGCTCTCAACTATTAGTACTTCTTCCCCTGAAATAATTTTATATATTTATATATCATCTATATTTACCTGTGAACATGCATCTGCTTCCCTTCTCAGGTAGAATATAAACTCCTTAGGAGAAGGAACTGTGGGCTTTTTTTTCTTTTTGGTCTTTATATCTCAAATATCTAGCACAGTACCTGACAGTAGGAGCTTCATAAATACTTGTTGATGGATTGATTGATTGATTTCCCTGTCTTACTATGTGGCTTTTGTTTAAGTGACTTGTCTACCTAGTAACTTTATGAATACATTCGCAAAAAGGTTTGCATACCTACCCCCTACTTATTTGGCTCAGAGTCTGGGAAGATTAACAAGATAATGTCTACAATGTGCCTTCAGCTCCAGGAAAGAAAGGCACATTTTAAGTATAAAGGCATGATTATATTGAGCCAAGAGTGATGTCAACATCTGCATTTCGCATGCATGGTTGTAGCCGAAAACACTTTTGGGTGTCATCTCACTGCCTTTGTGCTAGGAGGAAACAGTAAGGCTCCAACGAGTCAGAATGGAATTCTTTCCCTTCCCTTAATACTTTCCATATGATTAAAATGTATCATGGTCCATATTCTCCTATTTGTGCTCAAAAGGAGACTAGAAAGGTTGTCTTCCACTCATGACTCCCTTCATCACTGCCATAACACAATCTAGTCATTCTACCCCATAGTTAGAGCCATATCCTGCCACTAGAGTTTCTTGGGGAAGAAGAGGAAAAATGTATCCAACAGGGAGTATTAAGGAATGTGGAATATGGAAGAATTTTGACTATCATACTCAAATCATTTTATCTCTTGTTGAGGTTGTCAAGGTTGCCCTGTATCTTTCTGTTCTATATGTTTTTTGCATGGTGGATAGGTCTGGTCTGGGATCAGGAAAACTCATTTTCTTGAGTTCAAATCTGGCTTCAGATACTTACTAGACTCTAATAACTCTGGGCAAGTTGCTTAACTGTTTGCCTCAGTTTCCTCATCTGTCAAATGAGCTGGGGAAGGAAATGGCAAGTTACTCCAGTACCTTTGTCAAGAAAACCTCAAATGGGATCATAAAGAGTTAGACACAACTGAAAAATGAATGAATATATTACTGAAGCAAGACATCTCATCTGCCTATCTTACATTTGTGTAAAAATGCCTCAGGTCTACTACCTAAATCCCTGTAAACAAGAAAGATTCCAACTCAAATGTAGGTATAAATGCCACCCAAGCAACTCCTGAATCATGATGAAGTCTTACATTAAAATATCAGGAACTTGTCCCCTGAGCATATGTTTATTTTTCAGTTGAAAAGTCTACTTCCAAAATTTCTGTTTGGGAGTCTAGAATTTAAACTTATACCAAATTATATGATGATCAACTCTGAAGGATATGGCTTTTTCCAGGTGATTCCAGTCAGTTCCATTGGTCTTGTGATAGAGAGATCCATCTGTACTGAGAGAGGTCTGTGGGGTCTGGGTGCGGATCACAACATAGTATTTTCACCTTTTTTGCTGTTGTTTGCTTGCATTTTGTTTTCTTTCTCATTTTTTTCTTTTTTGATTAAATTTTTCTTGTGCACCAGGATAAATTGTGGAAATATGTATAGAAGAATTGCACATGTTTAACATGTAGTGGATTACTTGCTGAGAGGAGGGGATGGGGGGAAGGAAAAGAAAAAAAAAACTTAGAACAAGTTTTTGCAAAAATGAATATTGAAAATTATCTATGTATATGTTTTGGAAATAAAAAGCTTTAATCAAAAAAAAAAAAAAAAAAAAAAAAAAAGATTGTGAGCTCCTTGTCCTTGTGTACAGGGACTGCCTTTTGCTTCTTTTTGATCCCAAGCTCTTAGCACAATGGCAGACACATGGTTAATACTTAATAAATGCTTGTTGACTAATATCATTATTCCTGTTTTATAGATGAGGAAAGTTCAATGTGAGGTTGAGTGATTTACCAAAGGCCACATGACTGTTAAATATTAGAGATGGAATTTAAAATATCTATTACCCAGTGACCAACCTTATTGATAATGAACTTTTATGAACTTAGTTGGATTGGTACCTGCCCTGCATTACTCATACAGTTCTGCATTAAAATTAATTGGTTGTGTTTTTTAGTTTTGTTTTTGTTTCTGGTATCTTCTAGGTGAAAATACACCTGGGCACACCACACTATTGTGTAGCTTGACAATGAAGCCACTTATCTTCACACATGCTGACCAACTAAAATAACAAATCTGGGATGCAGGTGTTTATGTCTATGAGAGCAACCCTTTTAGAAAAAAAAATTCCATTACACATTCTGTTGAGCTCAGTGGTGTTTACAATACACCTTTCTCTGTTTCTGAGAACTAAAAACAAGCTCTGAGCTAACAGCAGCTCCCAGCTCTCAGGCTCTAAAACAAATGGTGTTTCATAGTCTTAGACTTAGGCATCTCCTCCAACCTTTCCTAACCCAAGATCTGATCATAAATATTCTTTTAAAAATGAGAATAAAAGGGTCTCTCTTGGCCTGGATTGGCCCAAATTGCTGTCCCTTAGAAAAAGATACACAAAAGGTGCTTTATACCTGTAGCTGTTATATGTACAATTGACCTATAAAATTTCTCTTGGTCACCAAAACTAAGGCCTATGACTGCTCTTGCTTCATCTGAGAATAAACTTTTGTCACTTCTTTGTCCCTTCAAGATCATCCTTGGCTTTTCCCAATATGATAAGGAAGGTAAAGTTGAAGGATGATCCAATGTGATTTGTCCAACCATATGTTCATATGCTCATTTGTCCAGCCATACATTCATCTATGAACTCAGGATCACAGATTTAGAATTAATAGGTACTTTAAAGATTATGTAAGCCCCTAAAAAAAAATACAAATAAATGAAGTGATTTATCCAAGATCACCCATCCTAATAAATGGGGAATCCAGAAATCATGTCTGTTAACTCCAAATCTAGCACACTGATGCAAGGGAGATTCTGAGTTCTTAATCAAGTCATTGGACTTTGTGACCCTAAAAACCCTGTCACCCTGATCTTGGCAGTCAGCTTCAGTCTGGAGATTTTTTTCAAGTGGTACGTCGATTTCTTATTCTGAGAATAGACATTTCTTTTTTAAGCATGAACTATACTTGGAAGATTTACCACAATCATAATTACAATCATAGCTAGCATGTATATAGTACTTTAAAATTTCTAAAGCACTTTACAAATATTATTTCACTCTATCCTCATAATAATTCTGGAAGTAGATGTTATTATTATTCCCATTTTACAGATGAGGAAACAGAGATTAAAAGCCTTGTCTAAGATCATCTGAGGCAGGATTTGAACTCAAGACTTCCTAATTATATGTCCTACTCTCTATCCATTGTACCACCTTGCTGCAGAAAGGTATTTCCTACCCTACAGAGAGTGAACTAAAATTTTGTTGACTGAATGAGTAGAAATTCTTTAACATTGGCCCTATCTGAAGAGTCAGAGAAAACTTGGCAATTACTATAAGCTGTCTTGCCCTTTCCAACCTCTTTATCAAAGAGAAGTTTAGATGGATAGAATTTATGTAATATTCTAGGATGGAAAGACATCAACTTTCCAGAGAGAATTGTGTTATTATTTTGCACTGGTATAATAGCTTCCTTATGAGAATCATAAAGTGGACCTTATTTATTCTTAATTCACCTCATTTCAAACACTGTCCCAAAAAAAGGAATGTGCCGATATCTCTGTTCATCATTCCTGTTCTATTCCCAGACCCTAGTCTCTAAGGATATTTAGTTTATATTTAGACACTCCAGATTGAAAATCTTCCAATCTGGATGTCCTCAAACCAAAGGATCTGACAGCTATAACATCAACAGCAGTTTTATCCTTGTCTACATCTGGGTCACATCTTTTGTTTGTTGTACTTGACCTCAAACTGCCATTTTTTCCCCCAAAAGTTAATTTAAGGGCATCCTTGAAAAATTGAAGCCTGGAATCTTATTTTCCGCCTCTCTCCAATTTCTACCTTTCCATTTTATCTACTACCAGAGGCAGGGCAAAATATTTGTGTCCTATTTAAGATTCAAGATTGGGCCCTATGTATAATTATCCAGTGGAAGCTTTGATTCTTCACATACCTTGTGATATATCACAAATATGGCACTCCCTGGCACTCCCTCACTTCCCACCTGGGCATTCAAACTCATAGGTTGAAATCCCCAGATGGGGCAGCAGCTACTAGTCTTCTCAGAATTCTAGGGGTAACCCTTCAGAACTGAGATTTCTAATACTATTGGTTATAAACCCTCAATAGTATGCCTTCCATTAATAATTGTGCTAATCAGACTTAATTAGCTTTTACAAAAGGGATTTATTAAGAGTATATTTACCAAGAAAAGTGGGCCTAAAACATCCCCCCAAACTGAGACTATATATTTCCCTTATACCATTTTCTGGGAAGAATATGGCTTAAATTTAAAGTGAAAGATAAAAAGGCACACCTCTAAAATTACTTTCTGATTCTGATCCTACAGTTCCTTTTGGGGAATCCTAATGGTGTTTCCCTTAGGTGTAGGCTCTCTGCTGGACTCAGAAGATAAGTATGGAATCGATAACCAGAATTTCTCTCCATCGTGAGAAGTCATAATCCCTGAAGCTGCTGCTATTCTTGGGGGCCTGTCTTTCCTCATTTGTCAATAATTGCTTATTAGGCTGTTGGCCATTACTGCTGATAGTCACTGCTATTACCTCCAATTGTTGGAGGGACCTGTGTACCAGATCACCTGGACACTCCCATCTCAGAATATTCATTTGTCTGAGAGCAGGAAAGCCACACATGGTGACCAGCTGAGAGTATGCTGTCAATCGTCCCTACACCTAGCAGCTAAAAGCTATCTACTTCCTCACTCACTACCAGGAAGGAAAAGAATGAGAGACTGTTGGGTTGCTCCTTTTATATATATACTTAGTTCCGCCTCAGCAACTCTTGAGTAAATAGAGTTTCCTCCTCTATACCCAATTTGAAGACTTTTCATCATCCCATAGGACTAGCCCAAGTCACTCATGATCAAAAACCTGATCCCCAAAGTTTTCACACGATTGGGTTAGAAACAAGCAAAAAAAAAAAAAAAAAAAAAATCTGAGAAGGCAAAATTGGCCTTCATCAGCTAGTTTATCCATGTTGCACTCATAAATATCCACATGCAATATTATTATTGTGCAGTTGTATTTGACTCTAGTGGTTTGCCATTTCCTTTTCCAGCTCATTTTACAGATGAGAAAACTGAGGCAAACAAGGTTAAGCAACTTGCCCAGGGTCACATACCTAGAAAGGTCTGAGGCCATATTTGAACTCACAAAGAGTTTTCCTGACTCTAGGTCGACTCTATCTACCGCACCACTTAGCTACCCTACTCATATAGAGAGAACAGAATTTTCTAGCATCGAATCTCTGAGTGTTAGTAAAATAAAAACAAACAAACAAACAAAAAAAAAGTAATGTTGAAAAGTATAAGTCCCTCTGCACCTGAGTATCTTCACACAAAAAGTATGGACTAGATAAATTTGGGGGCCCCTTACAGCCCTAAATCTATCATCTTATGAACTATCCCTTATCCTATTACTGGTATTGAATTCTAGGCGGCTGCCTACCTTCCTTATACTTATTCCTAGGTTGCTGTTCCATAACCTATTCCCCTACAATTTCTGTTTCATCTTCCTCCTAATTTGAACATCTTCCTTCTGTACTAAATTGTTAAGTAAATCTGTTTTTGTTGATTGCTAGGCAGTCGAGGAATATGTCATTTCATTCCAAGCCCAAACCTGAGCAAGCCACTGGACCAGCTCGAGTCAGAACAGAACAGAACATTTAGTGCTACAATAAGATTCGACTTGCCCTGCTGTGAGACTACTGCTTTTCTTCTACTGATAACAAGGAGGGAGGTGGACCTACATTCTCAGACAGGAGGCAAACTAGTCTAGTCTGTGGTCTATTTTCATCATCAGTAACTTCCCCTTCTAACTCCAGCAAACGATTCTTAGTTTGCTTAGATTCTTAGTTTCTTCAGATAAGCAGGATCTTGATACTCAGTAACATACTCATGGACAAATCAACTCTTTCCAGGAAGAACAGACTTGAAAAGTCAGAAACTCCTTATATACAAAGTATACTTTGAGAATTCAGTTTTATTCTCTAATTCCCTAAATAAGGAAGAGGAAGGGAACACGCATTTATTAAGTGCCTACTAAATACCAAGTGCTAAGTGCTTACAAATATAATTTCATTTCATTTGATCCTCACAACAATCCTGGGAGGTAGGTGCTATTATTATTTTTATTATCAACCATTTCATGGTTGAGCAACTGAGGCAAAAGGAAGTGACTTGCCCAGTTATGTGACTTCATCTAAGACATGTCTGAAGCCAAATTGACATCTCTGTCTACTGAACCACCTGGCTATCTATTTTATCCCATTCCCTGCTGTTGGTGATTATTTATTTGTTTGTTTGCTTATTTGTTTATTTCCCACCTAGCTAATGAACTCATTTCTTGACATCTCCATCTCAATGTCTATCTCCTATAGTACTTTCTATAACCTTCTTCACCTTTCCACACAGATACCTTGACTATTTATTATGATCTAGAACTTGCCAGATTCTACTGGAAGATCTTTCAGCCTTTGACTGCTTCCTCTCTGGTACTTTTTGTAAAAAAAAAAAAAAAATGGGTTACTCTGGCTATGCTGTGGTTATTGGGTGCTAAACACAAACATTGTCTAGAATGTGCTATCAAATGAGATGATGTATAAAACAACACACTTTATAAACCTGAAAGTGCTATGTGCATATCTACTATAACTTAAATTATTATCAATTTTCGATCTCAAGGGATATTTAAAAATCTCAGATCCTCTAACAAAGGAGGCTCTCCTCTAACAAAAATTATATCACCTTCTGGATGACAGAGCTGAATGGGTAGAAATTTAGAAATATGACCTTTATGTGATTAGAATGTCTTAGGACTAGAGTGTCTAATGTGGTTGTGCTTGAGCTAGAAAGCCCACCAGCTTGTTAGCACATCATGAAAATTTCCTGGGAAAGTTCAATGAACTTAGTTCATTGTCTGGGAAATCCAAGCCACTTCGTACTCTATAACCAGCTGGTCTCTTACTTGAAAGTTAACAGTTGTTTACAGAGGCTAATATTCTCCAGCTGAATTTGTCCTAGCTCAGCTTGCAAACTCTGTTAAATTCAACCAGACAAGCATTTATTAAGCCCCTATTATATGCCAGGCACGGTGCTTGAGATCTATCAAAGGATCATCATTTTCTCCATGTCAGCTAAACTAGTTTTTTTTCTTATAAGGCCCTAAAGCCATCCTTGAGGCTTCATTGATCCAAGAGACTAAAGTAATGATGTAGCTTCCCTATACATATTTGTGCAAGAAGTGGGGCTTCCTCAAGCTTGACACAAACTCTTATAATTGGCATATCACCACAGGAAATAAAGAGGCAAAGATGCTTAGCTCAATTAAATCAAACATGAAATATCCTCCTTCCATGTTATTTTTTAAGTAAATCTACTTTTGTTGACTACTGGATAGACTGAGAATGTGTCATTTCATTCCAAACCCAAACCTGAGCCATTGAACCAGCCTGAATTAGACCAGAAGAATATTCCAATAGGTAGAAGTGAGGAGGAAAAGCATTCCAAAGTCATGGAGAACAGTCTGTACAAAGGCTTAGGGGTGTGGGATGTGGGGGGTGGATAGAAGTTCATGTGGAAAAACATCAAAAATTTGGCTGGATCACGGGTGCATGAGGGAAAGTAATGTGAAATCAATCTGGAACCATAGGTTGGAACCAGATTGTAATGGGCTTTATATGCCAAACCAAGGAATTTGTAATTTATCCTAGTGTAATTGGGGTTTGTTGCAAGTCCAGATTCTCTAAGATAGTCACCTAGGCAAAAGAGACTGTGTGTGACCTGTTCTTTGTGCCCAGAAGAACGGGCACATGTGTGGACATTCTAAATTGGCCTACCATGTGGTTGGAAGCAGCCTTTTTCCATTGACTGCATAGATAGAACTGTCTGCATCTTCCAAACTAGCTGACTGAGCATATTCTGCTTTTTTTCCCTCCTAAATTTGCATCTGAAAATAAATTATTCTTCTCTCTGCAAGTGACTCAGATGTGAATTCAGGAAAATAGGACAATTTTAAAGTTGAGACAGTTCTGGCTATGTAAGCAATGGAAACAGGCTGCTCCCAACCAACCATGTGAAAGGTTAATATGGAATATCCATGCATGTACCAGTTCTTTTTCCTAAAAGTAAGTCTCCAGTGACTCAGTCTTAGGCAGTCATGGAATGCCCCAAACCCTCATCACACTAAATGGTAGCTCGATGCATAGATGATAGATAAAGCATTTATTAAGTGTAAAGACTAGGGATACCAAAACAAGAAGAGGAGATAATCCTTCTCAAAGAACTTAAATCCTATCAGGGGAAGACAAAACATAAAGGGGATTTAGAAAGGAAGGAGGGTGGATGGTTGAAAAAAGATGAAGAGGAGAGTACTTGGATGAAGATCAGGCAGCAAGTATGGAGGTACAGCAGATCTAAGGGTGAGCCAGAAAAGGAACATCATAGCTGGATTTTCTCATGATGAGATAACTAGACTTGCCAAGTCTAGTTAATTCTACCTTGCATCCTTCCCTTCTTCATTCAAATAGCCATCACCCTAGCTCAGGTTTTCATCACCTCTGGCCTAGTTCTGTTGCAATAGCTTCCTACCATCTGCCTTTGGTGTTTTACCTCTAATTGATTCACAGAACAAACAGATACTCCTAAAACCCTGGACTGATAGTCACTTCTCTGCTTGAGAAGCCTCATTGTTTCTTTGTTTCTTGCAGGATAAAATACAGACTTCTTTTTATCATTTAAAGCCCTTCACAGTATGGATCCAACCATGCTACTGAGTTGAAGTTAGGATTAGTGCTGCTTGCAAGATAATTGTATAAATATGACTATATTGCATTTAACATATATTTCTACCAAGTTTAATATATATTGGATCATTTGCCATATAAGGGACGGGGCAGGGGAAGGGGAGGGAAAATGGAAACATAAGGTTTTGCAAGGGCTAATGTTGAAAAATTATCCATACATGTTTGAAAATAAGAAGCTTAAAAAAAAAGATAAAAAGGATAATGTAGACAAAAGGAGGCTCTTGTATTATTAAAAGCTTCAGTCTTCAAGAAAGTAATTCCTTCATTGATATGAGCATTACATATGAGTCAGGACAGAGTCTCATTCATGTTGGCTCTACTTAGTGAATCCACCAGTCACACTGGGCTGCCATTGTGAAAATTCCCCTTTTTGCCCTCTTCAACAAAACATGGAAGAAGCCAAGCCTGATAAGCCCACATCATATGCCTTCTCTTCCTAGTCAAGGCTTATCTAGGTTCTCCCATAGCTCCTCCCTTAATGAATCTAACATGCTGGGACCCTCCTTTAGTTCTTTACATTTTACTAACACTGGTGCAGCCCATGACTGTCCCCTGCTTAACTCCAGTCTCCAATGAAGCCTTGGGCAGGGTCCCGTCCTCAGTAAGACATTGACTCAGTTTTAGTTTCTTGCTTCCTTTGGCTGATCTCTCTGGACTTCATTTTTAATCTGCATGACTTATGTATAATTTCTACCAAATTGTTTAGGCCCTCCTCTTTTGTGCCCAAAGAGCACCCTCTGACCTACCATCCGATCTGGTATAATTCGCTATCTTTGTCCTTCCCAGACAGGCACAGTCTTAGTGTCACCTGGGACTTTTCACCATTTAGTAATCTACCTAGCTCACTTTTTTGAGAGATGCAGTACAAATGAAGACCCAAACTATAATAAGATTTCCTTTACTGGACAACCTTCCTAATGAATTATTGTTATCATATTCATCTGTTCAGTCTTTCAGTCAAGAGGCAAATATTTATTAAGAGCTTACTATTTGCTTAGTTCTCTCCTAAGCTTTGGGAATACAAATGGAAGGAAAGAAGGAAGGAAGGAAGGAAGGAAGGAAGGAAGGAAGGAAGGAAGGAAGGAAGGAAGGAAGAAAGAGAAAGAAAGAAAGAAAGAAAGAAAGAAAGAAAGAAAGAAAGAAAGAAAGAAAGAAAGAAAGAAAGAAAGAAAGAAAGAAAGAAAGAAAAAGATTCTAACAAGGGAAACAACATATAAAAGAAACCTGGGAAAGGGAGGAACTGACTTCCAGGCTATGATGGAGATATCCAGAATTCAGCCTATAGGGAAATAAAAAGATGATTATTCTGTGCCCACCTTAAGTGGAAGTACTGGGAAGAGCCCTCCCCACTCCAATCAGAGAGAGGGGCCCCAGGAGGAGTGGGTGTTTCTAAGGTATGAATTCCACATTCAAAAACCTTTAGTGTTTCCACAATCTGGTTTCTACCTGCCTTTTTCTGCCTTACCATCATTATGTTCTTTATTTAGTTGCAACAGTGATGAAAACAAAATAGTCCTGACACTCAATGATTTTAGATTCTCCTGCTGAGGAAGGATGGGGAGCACACAAGGGAGATCACTCACACTGCACCTGCCTCCATTCCCTCTTCCCCTCATCTCTCTCCCCCACCTTCCCATGCTGTACAATAGGAAGCACATTGGCTCTGGAACCAAATACTACTTCAGTCACACAGTTTATGGGTGACCTTCGGAAGCCAATTCATTTTTCTGACACTCATTAGAGGCACCAAGAAGTCACTAAAGTTCCTGAGCTGAGAAATGACATGGTCAGACCTGTGGTTGGGGAATATCAAATTTAGAAATATCATGTGTGTGTTGAGAGACTGACCAGAGGCACTATCTCAATAATTAAGACTAGAGATGATGAGGGCCTGATCACATGTATAAAGATGGATGTGAAAGGTGGTCCATAAGTAGAAATGTCAAGCTTTTAAAACTGATTAGCTATGGGGAATGAGGGAGACTGAAGAATCAAGGAAAATTTATGGGTTGTGACATTATAGGCTTGTGAGAGATTAGTGGTATTTTTTGACAAAAATAGAGAAGTTAAAAAGCAGGTTGATTTTAGGAGGAAAGATAAGTTCTGTTTTGGTCAAACTGAGTTTAAGATGCTTATGGGATGTACAACAAAATATTTCAAGCAGGAAGATGAGGAGGAGGAACTTACTGGCTGGATAAGAGAAGAGGAAGATAGGGAGGGTTCAAAATGCTAGCACTCAATTGGATCATTCTGCTAATTGTGGGTCAATATCAGATGTCAACCCATCAGTGTTTGAAAAGGAATCAATATAATGCAAAGGTTTTTAACCTTTTCTGTGTCATTGACCCCTTTTACAAAAACCTCTTTAAAATCTATGGCACCCTTTTCATAATCATATTAATTACTTACATTCATAATTGAAGTAAATACTAAATTTCAGTTACAACTTGATGAAAATAAAAAATTTTTTCCCTATCCACATTCACAGACTCTCTAAAATCTACCCACCTCTTGGAGGTCCATGGACACCAGCTTAAGAACTCCTGGATATTGACAGGACAAAGACATGGCTGAGATATAGGAGCATTCACTAAATCCAAGCCTTGATAGCTCACCATTGGAAGGGAATGAGGTTAAGAAGCGCAAGCAAGGAACAGGCTTGGAGCCAATCAGCCAAGTCAGATTCCAGGAAGCACAGGATATCAGTAGGCCTGGGACCGATTCCAAAGAGCATGTACATAGCAGAGGGAAGCTCGAGCGGTCTCAGAACACTGTGAGTGGTTAGTTTTTTAGGTCTGTTCTGCCTACTCAAAGCTAATCTGTAAATGAGTATCTGCTGGTTCTAACAGTTAGTTTTTGTGGCTACAGCCCACAGAAGGGTGGGGACCCTCTCCCAATGGTTAACCTTTGATGTGAATTGTAATTCCATGACTTCTGTCCATAAAGTTAAAACCACAATGGAATAAGTCCAGTCTGAATGTACACGGAGGAAATGGTGTCCCTGGGCAGCCTCCTGCCCCCTGACTTGTCTGTGAGGGGCTTGCAAGAATGAAGTGGGTGAAAAACCCAAGATAAATGCAATTACCCTGGGAGCTCTGGCTAGGGTTAAACTAACACCAGGCGGGGCTTTGGAGTGAGTACCTCAACAGTCTCATCTTGCCTCATAAACAGGGCATAATAGTGGCAAAGCCATGACAACTGACTGCTCTAGGGGAGGGCACTTCTTTTGATTAGGACAAAATGTTTGAAGTGCCCATCTGTCTTTGGGAAACCTGCCTTAGACATACAGAGATGGAGTTTAGAATAGAGTAAAAGGAATTGAAAATGGATCCTCCCTCCAAATATCTTCCTTAGTTCTTTAATATGTAGTATACATAATATGTAAAATATAATAAATTATACAATACATAATATATATAATTTTGTGGAATATGGTTCTTCATAAGTTTTTTTTCCACTCTGAAATCAAACATTAAGAAGCCTGCCCAAACTACCAGGCAAATAATTATGAAAATTCGGTGGTTTGGATTTCTGTCATTTCTGGATCTAGCAAAATGTTCAGGGTAGTTTGGGAATTACCAAATTTGAAAAAGTACCTTCCTTCAAAGCAGAGACATGATAGATATCCAGGGCAATTTTCTAATATTTTACTCAAGATTCAAATTATGGTTCCATAGGTCTGCAGAGTTGAAATGATATCAGCCACTGAACTGAATAATATGAGGAATGGATAAACATTTACCACTGCCCATCCCCAGCCTCACCAACCACACACATACACATGCGCCCTCCCACATAGACATAAACACAAACACAAACACACTCAAAATCATAGAAATAAGAGAATTATCAGAACTTAAAAACGTCTTAGAGATTATCTTGTCTGATTCTCTTATTCTACGGATGAAGAGACATGAAGTTCTGGAACCAACCCAGAGATCCTGAGGGTGAATGTGCTTTCCTCCCCACTTCTATTTCTGTGAAATTTTCCCATGGCATCCAGCCAAAGGACTTGGAACACCCACATCAGTGATGTCTAAAGGATTTATGAGGCTGCCTATCCTTTGGGTTCCTACGTAACCCAAACAGGAAGACCATGCAAGGAAATGCCCTTTTTTGTTCACAGGCCGAATTCCCAGGATATTTTCTGCAGAATGCCCTCTGTGGAACAAAACAGAGTCTGGCATAAGAAATCTCACAGATTTGGGGAGGCAGGGAGGTGCCCTCCTCCTGTGGCCAGAGAGGGTCTTCTGGTTAACTTCATGAGAGTGGTCCCTTCCTTTCCCCATATCTCTTTTTAAGATACCCAAGAAATTTAAGATCTAGAGCAGATATTTTTAACCTGGCATCTTCTTGTGGGTTGATTATACTCCTTAGACATTTCTTATACCTTTTCCATATTGTTTTGTGCTCCCAGAGAAACTTTAAGGCTGAGTTTGAGTGCATTTCCCAGGCATTCAGATGCTACTGATTCCCCTGTGAGTCACCATTACACATCAATTTTAAAGGACTTGGTCCTGGCCCTCCTTCCCTCACCACAGTCTTCTCCCCTCCCAGCTCTCATACCAAATCTTTTCCCTAACCTCCACTTAGTCTCCTTATCAATCCATCTGCTCTGGGGTCCAGAGATTAGAGCCCCTGGTGACATTTTGATCTCTCCAGCTATCTAAAGATTTGAGAAAAAGGAAATAAAGTTGTCTGTTAAATGCTGGTTAAGGAAGGAAGCTTCTGGTCCTGGCAATAGAGACTAAAATAAGCATCCAGGTGACCCCTCTGTAGAAGGCAGCCATCCCCTCCAGCTGACACTGAAAATAAAAATCTGTTCTTTCTACTTCTCCTCCACCTCCCTTGAGGTGAAGATACCGCATTTTAGTGAGTCAACAATGCTATCAGGATTTGACTGTCTTTCAGGGATAACCAGATGTTGGGGAAAGGATAATGTGTCATTTCCTTAAACAAATGGTCTGGGCATCTGTGCATTTCCTCTCTTTCCCAGCTCCTATTTTAGGAGAATAAGTGTGTTTGCAGTGAGAATGAGAAATGGGTCACCCCAGCTGACTTCTGTTCTCAGGTGATATGCAAGCTTCCTCTTCCTCAGGGTGTTAAAGAACTACATGAAAATCATCATAGGTGGTGTGATAGAACAGAGAGTCGGTTTCAGAGTCAGAGGAATAGCCATTCAAATTTTGTCTCCAGCATGTATTACTTCTGCTCCTAGGACAATTGCTGAAATTTTATTTTTTAAAATTTCTTCATCTATAAAATCCTCAAATTGCTTATACTAAATGATCTCTAGGATTCCCTTTTGATTCAGTCTGTGATGCTTTGGTCTTGCCTGAAGGTTCCATAGGTGCTCTCCCAAGAACATGTGCTCTGTCTAATTAGTCCAACAACAGTGGACTTCCACTGAACTGTCCATGTGATCTCATCCAGAACAAGAATACACATTTTGAGGATGGTGGGTCAGAATGATGGAATGGTTGGTAGCCAAACCATGTTCTAAGCAGGAGACTAAGATCATAGAATTTAGTACTAAATAAAGCTATGCCAAACCCTTTTTTTCAATATTTTGCAGAGGAAGAAACTGAGGCTCCAAAAGATGAAATTACTTGTAGAAGTTGGCAGAACAAAAAATCAGGAACAGATTTGACATTCAAATCCATTTGTGTTGACTCCAAATTTACTGTTTTCATTATACCTTACTAATTGCTCACAGACAGTACTTATTACTGGAATCCATAGTCACTTTGGTCCATCAGCACAGAGATTTTTTGCCTCAAGGTACACTTTGTGGCCTGTCCATATCCATAGCACAAAAGAGAAACTAAATTCTAAGGGGCTAAAAAGTCTAGACCCAGAAATAAAATGATGAAACATACCCCCATCCTCTCAGAGAGGTAGAAGATCGTCAGGGCAGAACACTGTGTATATGATCACGTGTCATCGTTGTAATGGCTGTTCTTTTTTTTTTCCCCTTATTGTTAGAGAAGGTTCGATTCAGAGAGGGATCAGGAGGAATATTCCCAGAAATTACTGTGATGAAAACTTTTTTTTTCCTTCTCCAACAATTATTTTTTTTAATTTTTCAATATTTCATTTTCCCAAATACATACAAAGATAGTTTTCAATATCCATACTTGAAAAACTCTGTGATCCAAATTTTTCTCCCTTCCTCTCTTACCTCCTCCCTCCCCAAGACAGCAATCTGATATAGATTAAACATGTGCAATTCTTTTAAACATATTTCCATATTTGTCATTTTGTGCAAGAAAAATAAAAACTAAAATGAAACAAACAAACAAAACCACATTCAGTCTCCATAGTTCTCTCTCTGGATGACAATGACTCTTTCTATTACAAATCTATTGGAATTGCCTTGAATCACCACATTATTGAGAAAAGTCAAATCCATCAGAGTTGATCATAACATAAACTTGTTGTTACCACGCACAATGTTCTCTTGGTTCTGATCATTTTACTCAACATCAGTTCATGTAAGTCTCTCTAGACTTTTCTGAAATCAGCCCGCTCATCATTTCTTATAGAAAATAATATTCCATTACATTCACACACCATAAATTTTTCAGCCACTCCCAATTGATGGACATCTACTCAATTTCCACAAACATTTTTTAAAAAGCAACAAAACATTTTGTTGTCTTCCCTATGCCATACTCCTTGCATTCTGGATTCTCTCAGAAACTTGACTTTGACACTGTACCCTGGATTCTGGCTGGTGAGATTTCAGTTTATCTTTTCCATTCTTTCCCATGCTTAAACCCATCATACTTCTTCCTGGCTATCTTCATGTTAGACTGCCTGCATTTCCGTATCTTCTTCCTCCCTCTCTGTCCACCCCTTCAACAATATTTGTAAGAAGTGGGGATAAGTTTGGATATCTAAACTACTAACCCAGTTCCCTTTTTCTAAAGAAAGCAAAATAACTTGCCTCTGGCTCCAAACTCCTGCTTACCCTCTAAGCCTGAACAAAAGTGGGTGAAGGAAACTCTAGTAAGGTCATTTCTTGCCTTTTCTTGTGAGCCAGATCTAGACAGACCTATGTGAACATACCTAGCCTGTATGGTCAACACACACACAAAACCCTTCAAATAACAAAAAGAAGGAAACAGAACTAAAACACTGACAAAGAAAAGCTTTCAAGAAAAACCCAAGTATTTCTCAGATTTTACTAATACTCTACTACCATATGGTACCAATTTAAAGCACCTATGTCTAGGAATCTTAAAGCACTCTAGAATTTTTATCTCATAACATCCCTATGAGGTATTTGGCAAGTAATAATAACAGCTCACATTCCTATAACTCTAAAGTTTACAAAACTCCTCGCAACTTCCTTGTAAGGTAGGTAGTGCCAGAATCATTGCCCTAATTTTGTGGCCAAAGAAACTGAGGTTCAAGGCATGAAACAATTTACCCAAGATCAAACATTTAAGACATGGCAGATTTAAGCCTTGAGTTGTATTTTCAGTTTATTGGTAAAATTCAACTTTGTTTACATCATGATTTCTTTTAAGCCTAGAAGAACAAGAGAAAATTTGATTTGGGGGTGGGGGAGAAGAATGACCATTGTCTTCAGATATTTTAAGATTTATTCTACTTGGTCTCAGAGAACAGATCTAAGAAATTGCAGAGCAGGTATTGGCTCCATAGAAGGAAGAATTTAGTAACAATGAATGAATGAATTCCTCATTGATGGAAATATTCAAGAATTCCATACTGGATAATCATTGTTGATCGTATGGAAAAGATTACTATTTCATTTTGGAAGTTGAACTAGACCTCCTCCACTATACCTTCCAACTCTGATATTTTAGGATTTTAGTTTCTTTTTAGTCCTGTGACTATGCACTACTTAGTATAACTATAACTACTTTAGAATCCTTCTCTCTTAACAAAACAAAACAAAACAAATGTGTGGGCAGTATATGACAATGTCTGTGAAGGGAAGTGCATGCTTAAATATGCCAGAAAGTGCTTTCTAGGCCTTCTCACACTAGCCTTCCTATTATAATATCTTGGCTTAGAATCAATTGTTAAGTCCAATTAAAGATTATATCAGGATTGTTGAATATCAAGATGTCAATTTGCATACCAAATATAGGCAGCCAGGTGGCATAGTGTGGGACTCGTTAAATTTTTTCCACTCATGACCCCTTTTTACCCAAGAAATTATTACATGATTCTGGGTATATAGATATATAAAATAGATATACAAGTCAAACATTTACTGATAATAATCATAATTCTGTGACCTCCACATTCAGTTAAAAGACCCCATATGGGGCCATAAACTCCAGTTTAAAAAGCTGGGGCAACAATGGATAAAATACTGAACCTAGAATCAGAATGTCCTGAGTTCAAATCTCACATCAGACACTAGTTGGGTGACCCCAACATAATGGGGATAATAATATGACCCACTTCTCACAGTTGCCATGAGGCTCAAATGAAATAGTATATGTAAAACACTTTGCAAATCATTTTTGTTTGTTTATTTTCAGGTTTTTTCCCCAAGGCAATTGGAGTTAAGTGGCTTGCCCAGGGTCACACAGCTAGGAGGTGTTAAGTGTCCCAAGTCAAATTTGAACTCCGGTCCTCCTGACTCCAGGGTCCGTGCTCTATCCACTGTGACATCTGGTTGCCCCCACTTTGCAAATATTAAAATTATTTAAATGATAAGAGGCCTTCACTCTAAGAGCACCACAATCTCCAAAGGACAGAATTTGCAGGTGAACCAAATGGCAGTGGAGGTTGGTAAGCATAAAGAAGCTGCAGCATATAATCAATGTTCATTTATGTGTCCAAAATGGTCAAAGACATCATGTAGGATTTATATGATAAAAAAAGAGCCAACTGGGTAAGTGAAAAACAACAGGATACACAACGAGCTATACTAGTAGCCACAGAAAGTTAAAACAATAGGAGCAGCAATTCTGAATGTGGAATAGCTACATGGACAGATAAAAGGGGTCTATGAACAGGTCGGTGGTGCCATAATGGATAAAATGCCAGACCTGGAATCAGGAAGACTCACTTACTAGCAGTGTGTCACTTAACCCTGTTTGTCTTAGTTTCCCCATCTGGAAAATGGTCTAGAGAAGGAAATGGGAAACTAGTATCTTTGCCAAGAAAATCCCAAATGGGGCCAGAAAGAATCAAACATGACTGTAAAATGATTGAACTGAATGAACTTGCATGGGGAAAAATTACTTGATTTTCAATAACCTCCAATGAAGGATTAAGTAGATGATGCAATGGATAGAGGAGCAGCCCTGAAGTCAGGAGGACCTGAATTCAAATCCCAACCTGAAGCACTTGACCTGTAGTAGGGCAACTCTGATTGCCTCACACACCAACACCCCCCCCCACACACACACACACACCTCCAACTGAAAGATAGTATTCCCTTTAATTGTTTAAAATATATTGTTGTAAGAAGGTTTCACCAGACTGCTAAAGGGTTCATAACAACAAAAAAAGTTAAGAATCCCTGATTTAGGAGGGAGGTCCCTAGGATATATGGGAGATTTTTTGGAAAAATTCAAGCAAGAATCACACAGGAGAAAAATACCACTGAAGAGAGGGCTCATTTTGATAAGAGCCTGAATATCTTTAAGTATATTAAGTACGATATGTATGGTTGGCTATGGACAAAGAATCTAGAAATAGCTATATATTTGTAGATTCTATATTTGTATATAAGTGAGGATGTGCATAAATGTGCACACACACATACACACATAAGGATATTAACCACAGTTGTGAGCTAATTGGTACAGGAGATTCCCAAGTGAGGAAACTTTCTCCAAGGAAGGCCAGCCCCTTTCTGTAATTTGGAGTTCTAGAGTACTAAGGGGTTAAATCAGTGGTCCTCAAAGTGTAGTCCAAAGAATTGTTGGGGTCTCTGAAACCCTTTCAGAGGGTCTACAAATTCAAAATTATTTTTTATTTCTAATATAGTAAATAGCTATAAATATAACCCATGTGAACAAAAACTCTTTGAACAGATCCTCGATAGTTTTTTAACAACATGAAGATACTGAGAACAAAAGTTTGAGAATCACTGGGTTAGATTATGTACCCAAAGACAGGATATATCAGAACTTTAACTCAGATGTTGCTGGGTATGAGGCTGTTCTCTACCATGTCACTCTGCTTCCATGTGTATATATTGAGCAAACATTCATTAAGCTCCTATTTTGTGCCAATAAGTTCCTATGCTTTAGGAATACAACAAACAAAACAACACTAAAACAATCTGTGCCCTCCATGAGCTTATATTCTACTAAAAATGTACATTTTTTTATGTTCTTGTCCATTTCTTTTCAGAAATTTGTATTTCTAAACCAGTCCAATCATTGAATTTAATTTAATTTGTGTCAAGAACTCCAGAGAAGGAACTCTCTATTCAGATCTTAGTTTTATAATCAAAGAGAATTTCCTGAGATGAAAGGACTTGCCCAGAGTCACACATATACCATTTGTAGATACAGATTTGAACCCAGTTCTTTCTGTATGAGAAACTAGTTCTCTGTCAAGCCTGTATACAGATACAAAATATATGTATACAAAGAGTCATTCTACAGGGCTGACACTTTTGCTTAGGGTTGTAGATCGTCAATTTAGATATGGAAAGGGATCATCTACAAGAATCCTCCCCTCTCCCCTCACCTCCCATTTTACAGATGAGAAAATTTTTTCATAGCTAACACCTATGTGCCAGGCACTGTACTAAGCACTTTATAAGTATAGTCTCATGAGGTAGGGGTTATTATTATTAGTAGTAGTAGTAGTATCCCCATTTTACAGATGAGGAAACTGTCTCATAGATCACATTACATTACATATAACGTTACATAAAATATGAAGTAATCAATATAACGCACTGTAATGTAAGAATATTGTATCATACTAAAGCTTAAAACTGCAGTAAGACTTTGGAGGCATTTTGCATATATAACTAATTACACAATAGTACTTAATATTATTACATATATTAATACTAATACAATAGTACTAATTAGTCCAATTACTTCATATTGGTATAATAGCAAATTAATATACAATAGAACTCAAAATTGAACATTAAAGGCATTCAGCTCTAAATGCGTAAAGACATTTTTACTTCCTAGGCTCTCAGCTGATGCTGGTTAGCGCAGCAGAACTCCCGCTAGCCCAGCCCAGGAAAATGTGTCCCGGGGCCCCACCCTGGTTCCCCTCTCTCCCGCCCCCCGTTCCCTCTGGTTCCCTGCCCCCTCCTCGCTGTACCGCAATAGCCCAGCTCCGCCCCGCCCCCTCTCTCTGCTGCAGAGCCGGCCCCCCTCGGCCTCAGCCCAGAAAGTGGGTTGCCCAGCACCCACGGCCCGCCCCGGCCCTCTTTTGTGCTCCATCTGGATGCTTTTGTTCAGGAAGCCCCGGGGCCAGCCCAGTAGAACAGGATCGCCTCTCGATTTTTACACCCTGGATTCCCAGGCGGGCTGGGATAGGCCGGGAACAAAAAAGAAAACCTGGAAAGGAAGAAAGGACAATGAAACATGATGTCAGGGCGGCTAATCGGGGAGTGACTCAGGGCTTCCACACAATCAACACCAGCTGCAACCCAACTGCGCTCCCAGCCCGCAGCTCCGGGCGCGCGCGCGCACACACGGTTGGTGCAAACAGCCTCCGTCTCTGAGAACTTCCAGACCCACTTATAACTCAGCCATTTGAGCCTGGTTCGGTTTTGCATTGGGGGGGTTTCTTGAACGTCTCAATAAGAGCTGACATTTCCGTGGCGCTTTTTGCATAGATTTGCAGACTGATTTCCATGCCTGCTTTCATTTGTATTTGAAGGAGATACCTAAGATTATAGGGTTTTTTGCCGAACCTGTGATTTCACGAGCAGAGAGAACTCCCCAAGAGGCTATTCCCTCCACCGCTGCACATCTTAGTCTTAGAGACGACTGGGATACACGGAGAGTCCTCTCCCTAATTTTTTTTTAATTTACGGACACTCTCCCACCCCATTTGACGGTTGCTGAAGCCTATAGACTCCTCAGAATAATGTTTTTATTATTATAAGGATTATAAGCTAAACCAATATTGATATTGAAATAAGGTTGTAACATTTATCTAGCAATATATAATAATATAAATAATATAAAACCACACATATGTAAATGTTGCAACTTTATATTAATATACTAACATATCATATTACCATCTACCCACAAGTCTGTGGACTCCAAGTTGGGAACCCCTGTCTTACAGATATTACCTTCATTTTATAAATTAAGCAGCGGAGGTTTCTTATTCAAAGATGTCTGACTTCAGTGACCCCCATGAATCATACTGTGCAGGAGGTTTTCTTGGCAAAGACACTAAAGTGGTTTGCCATTTCCTTCTCCAGCAGATTAAGCTAAATGGAGGTTAAATGACCTGCCTAGGAACATACAAACAATAAATGTCTGGGATGAACTTCTTCATTCTGACTGGTCTACCCATCCAACCACTCAGCTGACTCAGCATAGGCTTGGGGAAGCTGTGACTGGATGTTTTCACTGTCAGAGTCAGTCAGTATTTATTGAACTAATTAAACGTTTATTGAACCAGGCATTGTGCTAAGCACTGGGGATACAAAGTATACAAAAGTTCCTCAAGGAGCTCCCAATCTAATAGGGAAGACAACAACACTTGTGTACAAACAATCTATGTATAGGGTAAATTGGAGATAATCCACAGAAAGAAGGCACTAGCATTAAAGTGGATCAGCAGCGGCTTCCTGCTTGTTCAAAGCTAAAATGAGGTCATTTCAGGTCCATCACTCTACTATATGGTATTATCTCTGCTTTTTTCCCTTGGGTCTCCCTGAGTGCTGTCCTAGCACTTTTCACTAGAGTCTGTTTCTTCAAATGAGAATTGGATGGCTATGTGCTGAATTATCCTATCAGCTGGGAACAATGTTCCCAGGTGTGTTCTTGTCATTTTTGACTGCTTTCCCCAAAACTCATTATAGTAGCATGATAGAATAGGATGCGTTCTAGATTTAGAAACAGAGGGACTGGGATTTGAGTTTTGCCACTTACTAACTTGCTAATTGATTATAAAGAAGCACCTACAATGTACCAGGCACTTTACAAATATTCTCATTTGATCCAACACTCCTAGAAGGCAGGTGGTATTATTATTATTATTACCATTTTACAGCTGAAGAAACTGAGGCACGCAATAATTAAGGAGCTTGCCCAGGATTACTCAGCTAGTAAGGAGGCTAAATCTGAATTTGGGGCTTCTTGATTCCAGGCTCACCTCTTGGGCTGCACCATCTAGCTGCCAATTTGGTACTTTACCCTAAAGAGAAGGGATTGAACTATCAAAAGTTCCTTCAAGTTCTAAATCTCATGACTAGTATATGTTGCAATTTATATAACATTGATTGTTTTTAGTATTTATTGAGTTTATATGAAGGATTTGGGGTACGGGAAAAAAGAATTTCATCTTTTCTAAGTCTTGGGAGGAAGCGTGAGAGAATTTTTCCAGACAATGAAAGGGAGTAGTAATCTGTCCTACTTATTTAATTTTTACCCAATGTCTATTATGTCTGCTATCCATCATCTTATTCAAATATGTCTTTTAAAAGTTAGTTTAAACCACAATGAAAAGTCCTTCAGATGTAACTCCTTCCCCAACGGCATGAACTGTGCAGTCTGTAGTTCAGACATAACTACATGCCTGAAGTCATTGATGTTGATGGAAATTAGGAACTTCTGAGTTAAGTCCTGCTTCTGACATAGGCAGTCTATGTGAATCTGAGCAAGTCAACTTCTCAGTGCCCCCACAACTCTTAAGACAGGAAATTCTAGGGTAGACACTATTATGTCAGAAAAGAACCTGGCAGTGAAGAACTAACCAAGTTTTTTAATAATGGGCTAGATGATGGGAAATTCATAGGCTCATGAGAATCACATGGCTTCAATTATATAATTAATTAAATTTTTATTTACAATAATTAATTGATCCAGCATTGTGACCAATTGGGTCCTCCTAGACTACTAATTCAGATGAACTAGCCTAATTAGATAAAATATTTTTTGCTAAAAATCCTAGGAAGACAGTATGAAACCTCAATTTTGCTTGAGATTCCCCACCAACTGTAGCATCATTTTGTCAAGTCAAATCAAGTCAACAAACATTTATTAAATATTTAGTGTATGCTAGACCCTGTGCTAAGTGCTGTGGGGAAAAAAAAAGCAAATAAAAAGAAAAACAGTGTCTGCTCTCAAGGAGCTTACATTCTAAAGAAGGAAGACAATTAAAAAAAAAAAAAAAAAGCTTTCTTAGGTGAGGGGAGCTACCCACTGTGAACTGGTGCTGAAATCAGGAAGTAAGAAGCAGAGTCAAGAAAGGATAGATGACCTGGGTCCTTCCTCACAGTAGGCGTTCAGCAACGAAATCACTAATGAGAGAAGGAGCTGTTTGTTGACATTATTGCTTTCCCACAAAATGGAGCTGATAATATCTGCTTTACCAACCTTGTAAATGTGTCTTGGTACATCTAGTTCAGTGCCTTACAGTTGGGAAACACTAATTAGATATTTATTTTGATTGAATTGAATTGAAAAAAGTCCTATGGAAAGCTCCAGGAAAAATATTAGGCACCATACAAATGCTAAATATCCAAATTGTTTAATATATATATATCTGATGTCTTCTATGGTCATTGGATAGAAGGTAAGACTGAATTAGAGCCAAAGTGGGAAATTGAGTGGAATAATTCTAGTTTTCAGTCCTCATTTCATTTAGAAAAATTCCCAGAAATGTTTCAAGCAGGGTAAAGTAAAAGGAAGGGAGGTTCTCAGAGTCTAAGGAAGCCCCTCTGTTCTCCTAAGGAAAAGTTACTTATGTACAGATTTATTTACAGAGCTCAAAATCTCTCATTTTACAAAGGGGAAGGAAATCTGTCCTTCTTTAAGAGGTGATTCTTTCACTTCTTTTTTTCTTTAACATAGGATAAAAGGATGCAATTAGAATAGTCGGATGAAGATTTTGTGGAAGAACTGACACAAGGAGGCCAGAAGGGATTCTGGGATATGGCAATGACAAAGAATATGAGCTGGCAGCAGCAGCCAGAGACAGCAGCTGCTAAGTGAGCAGCGAGGACTCCCTGAGTTTGCCATAGGAACCACAATGATCTAGTGGTGCTTTTCAGGTTGCTTGCAGAGTTTGCAGAACTGTGAATTGAGATGGGATACAGCTCTAGTGGAAGAACATAGCAGTGTTTGGTTTCTTTTCTTCCGGGGATCTAGACTTAGAATTGACCCCAAACCTAGAGTACTGGACCAGATTAATCTTAGGTCCCTTCCAGGTATAAATTTCTGATCTCCAGAGGGAAACGGATAAGTTGAAAAAGCTAAGACTACTTTTCCCGGGTTCCCATTTGAATCCATGCTAATGAATCTTTATAAGAGATGTGAAGTTGTTTTGCAGATGCTATGACTGACCTTCTACAGGGACAGAGAGAGGAAATGACACCACGAGTAATATATAAATATTTCTTTGCTAGAGGATTTAGAGATACCTTATATGTATTTTAACAAACCTATTTTGTTTTCCGTGTCAAATTCAAATGTTCCCAGAGCATAAACTCTGGGTTAGATGCTAAGCCACTGAGTAATTATTAAGAAGTTCCCTAGAAATTAAACCCAGCTGGTTTAATTTCTCACACCAGCTGGTGTGAGTTCAGAACTGTGGTTTTTAGTCATAGATTACATGCACAAGAAGAAACTGATAAGCCTAGAGATAAAGTCACATTGGTAATTAATGGCAAACTCAGAACTAGGACCAGGTCCATTGTCTCCCTACTCCCACTCTCCCCACCCTCATCCCCTCACATACCCTCATCCATATCACACTGCTTCTTCATGAGGCAGGAATATTTTCATAAATCAAACTTACTCTGTTCCTTATTCCTCTTGGTTTGTGGATTTCCCTCCCCACCCCCTTTCACTAAGTCAACAAGCCTTTGTTAAGCACTTATTAGGTATCAGGCAAAGACAGGTAGGTGCTGCAATAAAGTGCTTAAGAGCCCCAGAAATGTAACTAACTGTGTGACCCTGGGGCAAATCACTTAACCCTGTTTACCTCAGTTTCCTCATCTGTAAAATGAGCTGGAGAAGGAAATGGCAAACCACTCCTATATCCTTGCCAAGAAAATTCCAAATGAGGTCACAAAGAGTCAGATCCAAGTAAAAAATGTTTGAATAACAACAACAAAAAGTGCCAGGCACCTTGTCAAGTCCTACAAAATGAAGTAAAGAATAATCCCTACCTCCAAAGAACTCAAAATTTAATAGACCCAGAAACTTAGAAATGACATTACACTATTGGTGAAAAGAGATCTAATGTATTTCCTTTCTATTCTTCACCAATTTGATCTTTTCTAATGTTGTCAGTGATGCTTTAAAGTACCAGTCTTACATATTTAACATGTAGAGGACTGCTTGCCATCTGGGGGAGGGGGTGGAGGGAGGGAGGGGAAAAGACGGAACAGAAGTGAATACAAGGGGTAATGTTGTAAAAAATTACCCAGGCATGGGCTCTGTCAATAAAAAATTATAATTATTAATAAAAAAAAGAAAATCTAAAAAAAAGTGTCAGTCTTATAGATTCATAGAAACCAATGTGTCTAAACCCTTCCCTTTAATGAGGAAGAAACCGAGGTTCATCTTAGTAAAGCGGCTTTTTCAAGATCACTCAGCTTTCACTAGCAGAACCAGGATTCAAGCTTAAATCTTCTGATTTTATCCAGTAAGTCCATGCAGACAAGTAGATCTTCTGGTTCCTGTAATATAACATTCTGTGTCCTCAGAAGAACATAAGCTTTAGAGCTCAAGACAAGCCCCCAGCATCAGTCAAGCAATCTGCAGAGTAGAAATAGGCACCATGTGCCAGAAACAAACTAATGATGAAATCAAGAGAAACAGGCCCTAGACAGGGGGCCTTTTATACATGTTCTTGCACTCTCTGGAAAATTCTGAACAACCATAAAAAGTACCCTTGGCAATGTTTTGTGGCCTTAAAAAGCTCTAGCACGTCCTAAACTTAGGAATGTGAATGAAGCATTTGTTCTCTTCTTGGGGGCCAATATATCCCTGACAGTGACACTGTAGGACTCTCTGTAGTGCATAAAAGGGTACGGTGAACTAGGAAACAAACTCCGAAATTGAAGTTTGAAAGAGTAAAATTTGAGTGGAAGAATTCATCCCTTCCCCCAGTATAATAATAATTTTAAAAATATAAAAATAATTTTAAAAAATAATAAAAATAAAAGATAACAGCTAACATTTACATGCACTTTCTGTGTACCAGGCACTATGCTAAGCACTTCACAATTATTATCTAATTTGACCTTCAAAACAACCTTGAGAGATAGATGGTATTAATATCTCCATTTTATATTTGAGGAAACTGAGTCAGAAGTCGAGTACCAAGGAAGTGATGTGGGAAACGCTTCCCCAAACAACCCTGCCTAGGCCTTATAACTGGCAAGATAGCTTAACATAAGATAATAGTATTAGAGGAAGAAATAATCTTATAGGTTAGCTGTTTTTACCTCTTATAAATGAGGAAATTGGGGTTCCCAACTTACCCAACATCAAACAAGTAAGTTACAGAGCTGGGATTCAAACCCAGGTTTGAATTGAAAATCAATACTCTTCTCCACTGCACCATAACCTGTGAGCTGAGCAATGGGATTTGTGACCTACTGGGTGACTATATCAATGTGTCAGTTTATTTTCCTTACTGCTTCCTTCTGGGAGTTATGGATTTACTTGTTGTTCAGTACTACTCTTTGTGAAAATCCCATTCAGAGTTTTCTTGTTTGTGGTTTGCTATTTCCTTCTCTAGCTTATCATACAGATGAGAAAACTGAGGCAGACGGGATAACATGGCTTGTCCAAGGTCACACAAGGTCAAATTCAAATTCAGGGCTTCCTGACTCCAAGTCTGGCACTCTATTGCACCACCTAGCTGATCCCAAACCCAAGGCATTAGACTAATCTTAGATTCTTTCCAGGTATAAATTTATGATATATAGGCAAGTAGAAAAAGTTTCCACTCAACATAAAAAGACTCTCCACAGAGATGACAAAGGAGAGTTAAAAATTCAAAAGGAATGTCAGTGTCATTAAACATTAATTATATGCCTACAATGTGCTTGATACTATGCTGAGAGCTAAGAATACAAAAAAAAAAGGCAAAAAACTATTCCTGCCCTCAAGGAGGGCAATCTAATGGGGGAAATAACATACAAACTCTACATCTATATATATCTATATTTATAGAGATATAGAGATATATACTTATATACATATATATGTATGTATATATGACAATATACAAACTATATATGTATATATGTGTGTATATGTATATATGACAACATACAAACTATATATATGTATATACTATATGTAAGATAACATACAAACTATATATGTGTGTAAATGTATATATGTGTGTATGTATATATGATAAGACAACATACAAACTATATATATATATATATATATATATATATATATATATGATTACTTGGACATAATTTCAAAGGGCAGGCATTAAGGAGGACCCCAAAAGACCTCTTGCAGAAAATGGAGAAGCTCTGAATTATGGCAAAACTATGAGCTGTTCTGAGCTTCAAGAGTCTTCTCCACTTAAGAGGAAGCTCTGGCCACCTGTCAGAGATGCTTTGTAAAAAAGCAGAGTCCCTTTCTCTTGCTCACTGAGGTTTCTCCTAGTAGGCTCTTGATCCACACTCCAGTTAGTTTCTAGAATGGGTATCTGGGACTCCAGAATTTAGTCTCTTCCCCTTTTCCATTTCACCCCCAGCCCCAGACACAAACATTCTCATCTCCCACTCTCATGGGTTGGGCTGACCCTGAAGGAATGGAATCCATGACCTTCCTTTGACTCCCAGCCTAGCAACTGTGAAAGCAAGAAGGAGGGATTAAGAGGCTGTTCCTGAATTCTAATATATATAGTTATACTACCATCTAATGGTGAGATGGATTTTCTTTTTAAAAAGCAGTTGACTTAGGAAGCAACTGCTTTTTACAAAAAGAAAAGCTTCATGGCAAAGCTTTAAAATTAATGTCATATAAGGAGGAAAAAAGTTCTAGATTACTGGCCTCTTTTCCCCTTCCCTAAAATATATACAAATATAATTTCCGTTTCTTTCTCCTTCTTCCTATCATTTGGCAGTGTAAGGAATATTTGTCAAGACAGTTAGGTGGCCCTGTGCAAAGCTTCTTAGACATTTGTGATTACATGTGGAGTCCCATAACTGAATTGAGAGTCCTGAAATTATGAAACATATTATCAGTAAATGTTTGATTTATATACCTGTTATATATATTTACATATCTGAGATCATGTAAATATTTTTTGGATGTTACAATTGGAAAAAGTTTAGGAAGCACATTTAGGAATAGAGATAGTCGTCCTTTCCTTGGAGAAATTAGATTCAATTTGTTTAGAACAGTGTATGGTCACTGGGTAGCTGATTTAGTTTAACTGATTTGTTTTGTTTAATTTTTGGATACAAGGGTATCCTGAGTGGGAAGACCTGTGATGGTATATTCTTTAATTAGGAAGACTCATCTATCTGAGTACAAATCCAGCCTCATATATTCACTAGCTGTGAGATCCTGGATAAGTCATTTAACTCTGTTTGCCTCAGTTTCCTCATCTGTAAAAAGAATTGGAGAAAGAAATGGCAAGCTGCTCCAGTATCTCTGCCAAGAAAACCTTAGATAGAATTACAAAGAGTCAGATATGACTGAAATGAATGAATAATATTTGCCAATTAAAGGCAAATGCTATAATGGGGAGAAAAAAGCAATTTTAAGTCAGAACAGAATTTATTTCTCAGCTTTCATACTTATTTGCTATGGGATTCTCAGCAAGTCACCTTAACCTTTCAGTATCTCAGGTTTATCATCTATAAAATGGGGACAAAAATAGTCAGGCTTCTTCTCTCACTTCTGCTTTGTAAAGCTTAAAGTGCTTTATATATCAATGATATATAAATTATATTTATTGCTGTTGTGTGGGACAAGTGCTAATCAGAGACATCTTCAGGTACAAAGAGAAAGCATTTATTTAGCCCCTGCAGGGAGAGGCCCAGCACACACCCAGGAGCATCCCAACTCCCCCTATGTGCTCCTGGAACCTGAGCAGCTTCCTCTTGTCTCAGGTTTAAATAACAGAAGACTTAAGCCTTTTCATTGAATAGATTAAAAGGGTGTAACTATACTTGACCAATGTAGTCTGCTTCCTGTGGGTCACATCGCTTCCTGTGGGTGGCCTTTCTTTTCTTTCTTTTTTTTTTTTTTTTGCAATTCTATACATATTTACACATTTATCATGCTGCACAAAAAAAATCAAATTTAAAAAATGGGAAAGAAAACAAAGCAAGCAAACAACAAAAAAAATGAAAATACTATGTTGTGATACACATTCAGTCCCCTTAGTCCTCTTTCTGGATGCAGATAGCTCTGTCCATCACAAGTCTCTTGGAATTGGCCTTAATTACCTCATTGTTGAAAAGAACGATGTCCATCATAGTTGATCATCATATAATCTTATTGCTATGCACATTGTTCTTTTGGTTCTACTCATTTCACTCAATATCAATTCGTGTAAGTCTCTCCAGGCCTTTCTGAAATAATCCTGCTGATTATTTCTTACAGAATAATATTACATAACATACACATACCATAACTTATTTTTTTATTATAGCTTTTTATTTACAAGATATATGCATGGGTAATTTTTCAGCAGTGACAATTGCAAAACCTTTTGTTCTAATTTTTCCCCTCCTTCTCCCCACTCCCTCCCCTAGATGGCAGGTTAAATATGTTAAAGTATAAGTTAAATACAATATATGTATATGTGTCCAAACAGTTATTTTGCTGTATAAAGAGTCAGACTTTGAAATATTGTACAATTAGTCTGTGAAGGAAATCAAAAATGCAGGCAGACAAAAATAGAGGGATTGGGAATTCTATGTAATGGTTCTTAGTCATTTCCCAGAGTTCTTTCACTGGCTGTAGCTGGTTCGGTTCATTACTGCTCTATTAGAACCAATTTGGTTGATCTCATTGCTGAAGAGGGCCACGTCCGTCAGAATTGGTCATCATATAGTGTTGTTGTTGAAGTATATAATGATCTCCTGGTCCTGCTCATTTCACTCAGCATCAGTTCATGTGAGTCTCTCCAGGACTTTCTGAAATTCTCCTGCTGGTCGTGGATGGTTCTTCTTAAAATTCTAACCTTTAGAGACCACTTGACTCCCTGCAACTCAGGGTTCGAGATCTGGGTATAGGGATCATATGACTTAAAGCCCAGTCCCAATACTGAGAAATAATCAGTCCCATTCAGTGTTATTATAATATACATCATATTTCTATAATATACTATTACTACTGACATCATTTCAGATTACCATTTGTCTGTTAAACATTTCTCCTGTTCTAAATATTGAAAAGGAGAATTTGAGGGAGATATTCTTGAGTAATGGGTGTGATGAGAACTTATTTTCCTTTTCCTGAGTGCCCTCAGGAACTAGGAACAAGGATTCCTGGGTTTTTTAACCACTAAAGAGTGATAATACCTCGAAAAAATTTCCAGAATTCAGTTTTTTCTTCTATAAAATGGGGCAGAGGGTCACATTAGGTGCTCAATAAATATTCTTCAAGCACTAAAAGGATGTGAAGTCTGACAATACGCATGCACACACACACACAAAACTACATATACACAATAATGCTTCCTGAACAATTCCACCTATGAAGTGTGCTTAGAGTTATGGAGCAAGACAGAGAATCTGGAATACAGCCAGGTAGCTGCATTAAAGAAAGGCATTCTGGGAGGATTCAGGGAAGAAACCCCTCTTCTATGTGATAATCAGTAAGGTATGAGTGAGACCAGGTGAAGCTTTCTCAAAGTCTATGAGACAGAGTAGGTCAGACCTTAGGTCTAAGTCATGTGATCCTAGAGGTCTGCAGAGCCAGAAGATCGGGTCTTAGGCCCAGATTGCAGGAAGTCACATACATGATCTCTAGGCCTAAGGCCTCTAAAGGTCAGACCCTCAGTCAGCTACAGAAAGGTGATCCACAGGAAGCAGACAACATTGGTCAGTGATGGTCACTTCCTTTTAGTCTATCCAACGAAAAGGCTTGGGTCTTTTGCTATTTAACCAGCTTTTCTGTTCCTGGCTTGTCAGGTCAGGGACATGCTAGAGCTGACATGTCTCCTGGCTGTGTCTGGGCCTCTCCCTGCAGGAACTGAGCAAAGGTAAAGCAGTCTCAGCAGAACACCCAAGTCTAAAGGTGGCCAATTACTGTCTAAAATGACATATGGAATTGGGCTGAGAAGAAACATAAGAACTTTGGGGTTTAAAGCATTGATGTGATGCCTTCATCTCTGGAAGATCAACAATGGCGGCAATGGACATCTAAGGAAAATGTTCCTCTACCAACCATGTTTTGGCCCCAAATACCATTTTCATTTATTTATGACTAGAGATAACTAGTTAATGCAGAAGAGCCCAAGTCTGCCCTCAGATACTAGCTGTATGATCCTGAACAAGTCACTAAGCTTGTTTGCCTCAATTTTCTCAACTATAAAATGGGGATAATGATAGCCTCTATCTCCCAAGGTTATTATGAGGATCAGATGAGATGTAAAGCACTCAGCCCAATGCCTGGTACATAATAGGTGTTTAATAAATGCTTGTTTTCATCCTTTCAATTAAAATTTAGTAAACAAATACTGTGTGCAGAGTATTAATGTTGTGAAATAGAATTGAAATACATCTCAAATCTCTGACCTCAAGAAAATTATCAATAATACTCCGCCCCCATACAGATTTATACAATCTGCTTATTATATTAAATTATTGTATCAGCTGGGATGGTCAATCAGCCTTTGAAAAAAAAATGAAGATATGCACTTCCATCCTTTCCTTGGAGAAGTTAGATTCAATTTGTTTAGAACAGTTTATGGTCACTAAGTAGCTGATTTAATTTAACTGTTTTGTTTTGTTTCTTTTTTGGATACAAGGGTGTACCGAGTGGGAAGACCTGTGATGAAGACCAGAAATGGCCATGAGGTAAAAACCAAAAGCATCAAGAAAACATTAATTTAGAAATATATTTTTAAACAAAAAATATTCTCAAAATTTTAAAACTATTGCAATATTATTAGCTATCCTATTTATCATTTATTTTTTCTAAATACCTTTTTAAAGATATTTATTCTTCTGGATATTCTTTTCAGACTTATTCTTTCAACCCCCATTCAAATTGGCAGGTTGCATCTCCAGTACATGATACATCATCCCTCAGGGCTCTAGTATCCTTGAGGGTTTGGAAAGATTCTTTTCTGATACTAATGAGTCCAAATGGTCCAAATGTTTTAGTTTGTGGTTATGAGTTGATCTCAATTAGTCAGTCAAACTGAATTAGCATCTTAGAAAGGGGTTTGTACAAAATCAACTAAGGCTTTATACATTCAGTTGATTCCAAAACATTCCCCCATAAAAATCCACCAGTACCCATAGAAGACAGAGGAAAATAGACTCAAGTTTAGATAGTACATGTGGCAACATGTGGCAACTCTCAGTTGCTAAAAGTTATTTTCTCCCTTTTGGGGAAAATTTATGACGTTCCCCGTAGGCATGGTACTGCCAGTCTCTCTGCTGTCACTTTTTTAGAGTGTCAAAAAAATTTTTTTTTAGTTTTGATGCTGTATTATTGTGTTTAATTTGTCCTGGGCTCCCAATATAGACACTGTCAACGTCTGAGGATTCTTGCGAAGTCCAAAATCCTCTGACCCACCAAAATTCATAGTCCTTTTATATTTAAAGTGGATGGGAAGGCTGAGAGATTCTCTTCCTATTCACATATTCTTTCTCAAGTACTTGTATAGAGGCTTCCATCACCAAACTGTTATATGGTCCAATCTTCAATTCCATTTGGCTCATTAATTTGATACAAGTTTCATAAGACATAACCAAGTCCCCCAACTAATCTGAACACAGATTATTACACTTAGGTGAAATGCATTGGATTTATTGATAAATTGATTCCATAGGAGTATCCAATTATGTTCACACTCCTACTTGATTTATTCAGTTAAACCATGCTCTTAAGCATTTTTAGCTCCCTTATATGTGTTGCCTTTTACCAGTGGTTCCCAAAGTCTGGTCCAGAGCATCCTCGGAATTTCTGAAATCCTTTCAGAGTCTACAAATTCATAATTGGTTTTTATTTTTAATGTGATCAATATCTATAACTATAACCCACATAAACAAAAACGCTTTGGACAGATCCTAATCATTTTTAATAGGATAAAGATATTGAGAACAAAAGTTTGAGGACCACTGCTCTATCTTTAGAATGTTAGTACCATGAGGTCAAAAACTGTCTGTATTTGTATTTGTAGCACTGATTATTTTATAATCATTTTATTTGTTTGTTATACTTTGAGTTCCAAAGTGCCTCCCTACCTCCCTCCAAACCCTGCATTAGAAAAGGTTAACTTTGTGGCTCTCTTCAACATTGAGATGATTCAAACCAGTTCCACTTGTTCAGTGATGAAGAGAGCCATCTACACCCAGAAAGAAGACGGTGGGAACTTAGTGTAGAACCCTACATAGCATTCTCATTCTCTCTTGTTATTTGCTTGCATTTTGTGTTTTTTTCCTCAGTTTTTCTTTTTCTTCCTTTTTGATCTGATTTTTCTTGTGCAACAAGATAACTGTATAAATATGTACACACATATTGGATCTAACATAGATTTCAACATGTTTAACATGTATTGAACTACCTGCCAGTTAGGTGAGGGTTGGGGGGAAGAAGGGGAAAATATGCAACAAATGGTTATGCAAGGGTCAATGCTGGAAAAATTACCCATGCATATAGGTAAATAAGAAGCTTCAATAAAAAATAAAAAGAAAAAAGAAAAGGTCAGCATTTGATATGAAAATATATCTAGATATAAATATATATAGAAGAGAGTGGAGAGAGAAATGTGTGTATATGTGCATGTAATCATACAATATGTACCTCTATATAGCAGTTTTTTCTCTGGAGATGGCTAGCATTTTCCTTCATAAGTCCTTTGTAGTAGATAAGAATGATCATAATTACTCAGAAGAGTTTTGTCATTTATAGTTATTCTTTGAATAATACTGCTATTACTATATATATTCTATTTGCTTGGTTCTGTTCATTTTAATTTGTGTTATTTCTTGCAAGTTTTTTCATGTTTTTCTAAAACCAACCTGCTCTTCATTTCTTATAGCACAGTAGCATTCTGTTATATATCACATATCACATCCCCTCATTACCTATATCCAGCATTTAGCACAGTGCTTGACACATAATAAGCATTTAATAAATGCTTTTTTAAATTTGAATTGACTTGTTAAAGATATCAGGACTAAATAGAATGGGGTGATTGGTGGATTGACTCTAAATGGAAATGACTAAACTGTGTTTTAAGTACATAAGAAAATTTAAAAACTAAGTAACATTTAAGGGAAAAAATTATCACCCACCAATGGGATAAAGGAAGGCTTCCATGACACAGCTGCATTTCTTTTCACTGACTGTCTCTCATATCTGTAATGCTCTCCCTCCTCACCTCCATCTCCTGGCTTCTATGTCTTCCTTCAAAATTAAGCTCAAATTCAACTTTCTACAAAAGGCTTTTCCAAAGCAGGTCAGCATCTTCTATGGGAATTTAAGGGAAGGTCCTAGTCACACAACTAATAAGTGTCTGAGGTAGGACCAGTATCCAGTCTTCTGGGTTCCAGAAATCCAGTCTTTATCAAGTAGGGCATGTTGTTACTCTTTTTTCACATATTTTAATATGTAATTTATTATTCAGGTAGAATGTTAGTAAAACTTAAAAAACAAAAACTATGGTAGATTTATTGTTTTATTTCTATGGCTACTCCTTCCATTGATTCAGGTTGTACCCCATCTATGTCTTAGATTGTGTCAATCTGTATAAATGTTTCTATGAATTAATATTAGGTTAAAAAATACAAAAAAATATGCACAACTATATAAAAATTGGCATACATACATTAACAAAGAATGTACACCAATTGACAATTAAATTTAAGGTAAATTTAGGGTGATTTAATAAATTATCATTCCAACCCACATAAAATAAAAGAGTAATTAATTTGTCAATCTCAATCAAAACCTTTAGAATGAGAGTAAAAAGCCCTTGACATTAGAGTGACTATGTATTAAAATATCATGTTTCAATAGGCTACAGAAATTTGATCATGTTCTAAGGATCATCAAATGAATTAAGAATGAGATCACTTGAGAGAATGGAACAAGTGTGAAATTTTAGCAAAATCCTTTCAGAGGAACCTCCCAGTGAGAAGGAAAAGACCTCAGTTTCATCCTTGAACTAAGGACCCTTCCATACCTCTCACTCCCAAGTCTTTGGTTAGAGGAAGATCTTGTGAGCTCCAAAAGGTTGAATATTAGTCTTCCCAGCAACCCCTCAATGTTCTAGTTAGAGGTACCTACCTCAGATAATCTGACAATGTTGTCTTTGTTGGGAGCCAAGGACAGACAAAGCATATTCATAAAGGACTTCAAAAAAGAAATTACACCATGATTAAGGAGACCGTTTAGAATACTCTACAATGGGAGAAAAGGACATCTAGAAACTAGGAATTATGAGATATCTCATTAACACAGGTACTCTAAGCTTGATTCCACTTTTTCCCAGATTCTCTGAATCCTTGTGGTAGAGTGTCACAAAAAGTACCCTTATTGTACCCACTTAGTAAATACTTCTTTTAAAAACTACTTAAGTCTGGCTGACTGATTCTCAATTGCTATTCTTAGGGGGTAATATACCAATAGGCATGACTCTTTCAGGGGTAATTCTAGAACCCCAGATAGGAGATGTGGACTTTCTCCAAGACCTAACAATTTCCTGTGAGAGGGAGAACTGGGATGAAGAAACTCAGAGTTTACATGTAGTACATTAATGTTTTAAAGCATTACATACAAAATATAGTGCTTTAAAGCACTATATACAAGGCATTGTCCTAGACCCTATACAAAGACAAAAATCAAAATAGTCCTTATCTTCAAGTAACATATTCTCATGAGATATAGACATATCTCATAAGAATGTAAGCTACACACATATATATATACATACACACACACATAATGTTGAAATAAATATAAAGCACTTTGTGGAGAGAGACAACATTAATAATCAGGGAGAAAAAAAATAATGGAGGAAGTGATACTTGAGATGAGCTTGAAGGAAGATTAAGATTCTGAGCCAATATAAATAGTTTAGGACTTGATATACATTGATTCTTCTTTTAAAAACTACTTAAGTTTAAGGGGGCAAAAAGAAAGAAAAGAAACCCACAGTTCAGTCATTGTTGGTGACTAGTCAATTCCAGAAAATCGCCATTCACTAGAATGACATTGCTTGTCAAACAAAAGACTGGAGAAACTTTTGCAGGTTGCTGGCACTTTCTGACCTGCCTAGCCTATCCCGGAGTTTCAAAGATCAATATTCAAATTTAGCTTAGTCCTCCCTCCATTCCTCATACTCCATGAGCAGTTCTGTGTGCTCTAAATAAACACCTCTGTTTCATTCTTCATCCATTTTGTTACAGAGTCCTAGGATTGAAGTGGACCTTAAAGAACAATAGAAATCACCTCCAGGGGGTTGGCTAGGTTTTAAAGTGGGCCCAAATGGCTCTGGAGGAGAAAATGAGGCAGGCAACCTTGCATAGCACCTCCCTGAGAATGGAGGACAAAAAATAATAATAATAACAGCAACCTGAAGTCAGACTTTATGAGGAAATCAATCAGCCATCTCATTGCTAATGCCCTCTATATGGGGCTTTAGCAACTTTGATCAAAGGGGTCCAAAGGAATTGTGCCATTGACTGACAAGACAAACTGCAGAAGTAGTATGGAAAAAACATTTAGTCTTATTAAAAACTAACATCAAGAAATGGATTTTTAAAAAATGTTTCCCATAGAAAAGAAAGTCTTAAAAAATGCATGTAGTGCCATTATTGGGGTGAAGTTGCATTTGTATACCTATATGTTTTTACTCTTGGTTCCCCAGCCTCAATACATATTCCTTTAAGGAGAGAGTCTGTGTTTTCTAGTTCAGTGAGCATGGCTACAAAATATACTCAACAAATATTATTGATTTATTGGTGGGGTCTCTAACCTGTCCTACAAACTTATCTCAATCTAATCTTACAAAGAGATATATCGACCAAAACAAAAAAAAGAAGGTATTTCTTTGAGGAAATGTGACCTGTTAGAAAACTGATTTTATAAAAATAAAAATTTCATTTTTAAATTTTTGAATTATTGAAAAACACATCATTTCATAATTTTAGAAATTACATATAATACATAAATGTCAACCTAGTTCTTAGATACTTTGGATCTTTGTGGCTCCTCATGCTGCTCTTTGTGGCTCTTTTTGTGGCATTCCTCATGGCTCTTATTCATTTATTTGCATACCACATCCTATTGTAGCATGTAAACTCCTTGAGACCGGTGCTTAGCACAGTGCCAGGCAACATAATAGATGCTTAATAAATGTTCATTAAACTGAACTGAATTATATCTGATTTCATGCTTGTGAGGGACAATTGTAGCTCTTCCATATTTTTCTATGCTGTACAACTCTTATCTATGTCTTTCCATAAATCTTTGATAGAAGATCTATCCATTGAATTGGAGGACTTTCTCTAATTCTTGTAGAATTTCAGTATTTAAGCTGTTTATCAGTTTCCCTCAGTTTCTTATTACATTTGGCATTCTTCTCTGATTATTAGATAACAGAGAGATACCAAGCACAGACAAGAGTACACAAGAGACTTAAGGACAGGCAAACAGGTTGGTCATGGGGTTTTTCCTAGCTACCTTCTTAGGACACAGATAAATGGCCAAAATAGAAAAGGCAGCTACATTCTTCTTTAATCTCAGAAACTCACTTGGATGTATCAGTCCCGGAAAAATTCTAAATTCTAACTCAATTTCACTATAGTAACTAATCCACTTGGGGTTGAAGACACTCTCTGAAAACATTCCATTTATTACAGGTTTGCTACCTGGGGAAGCACATCTAGTCTCAGAACATTCAGAGGAAATGATATTTGTGGCTGGAGACACTGAGAATATTCCACTTACTACAAGCTTACTCCCTGGGAAAGCACATCTAACTTAACAAACAAACATTTTAGATTGAAGACACACAATGAGGACACTAATCTCTTTCCTCCGCCTAGAGGATATTGATATAGCTAAAGATGGATCCACAGTTCTGGCTCAGCAGCCAATTCAAAGGCTTTTCCCTCACCTTGAAATAAACAGTCAGAGTATACCAGTGAGTTCTCTGAAGTGAAGAGAGGGTCTCTTACTCTACCAAGGCCTAGAAGCAGGTTGACAAAGCCTTCCAGTAAGTTAGCACCAGCCAGGGCATTTTGTGCAGATTCTTAAGGACTGGGCCCTTAGCCATCACTGCAAATCACTTACTAATCCCTAGTGGCAATGAGGTAGTCTAGTGCAAGACTTCTTAAACTTTTTCCACTTATGACCCCCATTTCACTCAAGAAATTTTTACATGAGCCTGGGTATATATGTGTATAAAAAGTAAATATACAAATCAAATATTTACTGATAAAAAATCATAATTTTGTGACCCCCCCCACATTCACTTATGTGACCCTATATGGAGTAGTAAATTACAGTTTAAGAACTTTGGAGAGAGGACAGAGTATTAGGCCTGGAGTCAAACTCATGCTCCTGAGCTTAAGTCTGACCTCAAACACTTGCTAGCTGTGTGATTCTGGGCAAGTCACTTATCCTGCTTGCCTCGGTTTTCTCATCTATAAAAAACATGGGAGCCCCATGTTTTGATAGCAGCAGAAGCAATTTGCTCCTATGTTGTCAAAGGGTAATTAATCTGTGCTAAAGCATCTGCATAAGGATCTACTAGTTGATCAAAGGTGACTGGTATATTAACTCTGGTTTGCTTATTTCATTGGGCTTGTATTCTATAGAGTTTACTATACTCCAAAAGCCACAACAAGTTTTGTCCAGGTTCTAAACACGACCTTGCTATAGATTTCCAATCACTAGGGGTTAAAATTTCATAAGCCAAATTCTCTAATAACATCTTAACATAATTTGATGTAGACCATAAGAAGGAATGATTAGCCCGAAATCACACAATAAGCAATTGTCAAATCTGGAACTTAAATGCATAGCTCTTTGAAATGGACAAAGGACTGGCCTCCCCTCCCCTCCCTCAGACTTAGGTTAAAGGATCTGGGGCTCTCAGAGAAAGGTCTGCTGAGCTAGATTAAAGAAGGTGTTGCACTTCAAAGTGCCTGCTCAACATTGAGGGGTATCTGTTGGATAACCCTGACCTATAAACTATGTTAAACATTTGCCATTGTATCTTTTGTCCTGTAAAGTCGAGTCACTGTTTAACATCAAAATGTGCCAGCTAGGGTGAACAAGAATGCTTATAAGGCTGTCCCCACTTTAGTTGGGCACGGAACCCTGTCAGAATCCTGGAGGTCCGTCCTGGCCATGCAGACCATCTAAATTATTTCTAAATTATGAATTACTATGGCCATCTTGAATTTTATTGCCTGGGCTATTTCACTCTTGACATTAAGTCCAGCATCCTACCCACTAAATCTGTGATTATAGCATTTAGCTGCTACAGGGGTAATAATGGAAGGGAATGGGAGAAAAGGACAAAGAAGGGAGGAATTACAAAAAAATCTGACAAATACTGAATCTGCATTATCACATTTGATTTTCTCTTTTACTTTGCAAACTAAGTAATAGTCAAGTATTTATTAAGCACTGTGCTAAGTGCCAGGGAGGTAATTTTTTTTTAAATGGTTCTTGCCCAGGAGAAGGTTACAGTCTAATGTTGCAGAGGATAGACTCTAAATAACAGGACTGAGGAGCTAGAAACAGGCTAAAGGGGACACACTTGAGAGAGGAAAGGAGAGAGGAAGCCAGGCTTCCTATAGATAAAGTAGGATTTTAGAGGGGATTGAAAGAAGCCAAAAAAGGTCTCTTCCTCCTTTCTTTCTCCTCTTCCTCTTCCTCAAATACCACTCTCCACATAAAGTCTTTCCCAACTTCTAATCTGTCTCTCCCTCTGTGTCTCTCTATCTCTGTCTCTTTCTCTGCCTGTCTCTCTGTCTCTCTCTCTCTATCTCCCTGTCTGTCTCTGTCTCTCTCTCTTCTCTGTCTCTCTCCTCTCTCTCTCTTCCTCTCTCTTCTCTTCTGTCCCTCTCCTTTCTCTTCTCTCTCTCTCCTCTCTCCTTTCTCTCTGTCTCTATTTCTCTTTCTCTCCTCTTCTCTCTTCTCTCCTTTCTCTCCTCTCTCTCCTCTCTCTTGCTCCTCTCCTCTTCTCTTTCTTCTCTCTCTTTCCTCTCTCTTCTCTCTCTTTTGTTTTCCCTTTTCTCTTCTCTTGTCTTCTTTTCTCTTTCTCCTTTTCTCCTCTCTCTCCTCTCTCTTCTCTCTCTCCTCTCTCTTCCCTTCTCTTCTTCTTCTTCTTCTTCTTCTTCTTCTTCTTCTTCTTCTTCTTCTTCTTTCTCTCTCTCTCTCTCTCTCTCTCTCTCTCTCTCCCTCTCCTTTCTCTTCTCTCTCCCTCTCTCTCCCCCTCTCCTTTCTCTTCTCTCTCCCTCTCTCTCTCCTCTCTCTTCTTTCTCTTCTCTGTCTCCTCCCTGGTCTTCTCTTCTCTCTCTCTCTTCTCTCTCTCCCCTCTTCTCTCGCCTCTTCTCTTCTCTATTTCCCTCTCTCTTCTCTCATCTTTTCTCTCTTTCCTCTTCTCTCTCTCTTTCTCTCTCTCTGTCTTCTTTTCTCTTCTATCTCTCCTCTTCTCTCTCTCTATTTCTCTCTCCTCTTCTCTTCTCTCCACTCTCTTCTCTCCTTCCTCTCCTCTCCTCATCTCTCCTTTCTCTCCGGTTCCTCTTCTCTCGAAAAAAAAAAAAAAAAAAAAAAAAACGGGTTAAATGAGTTTGCTTTCATCTACTTCATCAGCAACTTGAACAATTCAGGTCTGAGACTAAGTCACAAAACTTAGCAGGTTAAAGTGGGTGCAGGGTACGGAGATTTCAGGGTGTGGTTGGAGAAAAGTCAGGAGGGAGTTAGAGGAAGTTGGAGAAAGAGTAAGAGCGCATGGTCGGCGGATATTAGGCAAATACAGGATCTGATAAGGAGGGGTGGACGTCCATCAAAACAATCTGAATTTAGTGAGTCACACTCGGATCCCTCCACTACGAGAGACACGTGGGTTCTTTCAGAAAACCCTGAGTCTTTCCCTGCCCAGTGCTCCCTGCCAAAAGCCTAGTTCTGATTTCCGGAGTTGGAGATGAACCCTGGCAAAATCGCTTGTTTCTGGGTTCTGTGCCTTATTTTCATTCAACTCAGAGGTGAGTGATCACAACAGCTTAAGGACTCATTTTTATAAATTTGAGAAAACTCTGAGAAATTAGTTCTTTATCAGAGAAACTTGCTACAATTTTTTCCCAATTATGATTACTGTGTGTTTCCCTCCATCCTATTTCCCCCGTTTATCTCTGTCCTTTCACCCTGTGCAAAATGTTTTGCTTCTGACTATCCTCATTGAAAATCCACTCTCCTATCTATCAGCTTCTGCCTTTTTCTTATCCCCTCCCCCTCCTACTTTCCTGTGGTAAATATGCCCGACTGAGTAGAAATGTTGTCCCCTCCTTAAGCCATTTTCAATAAGAACACTGTTCATGGGCTCTACCCTACCATGTCTCATTTTTATAGGGGTTTTTTGAGGGGAGGGGAGGGAAAGGTCAGACTATCTGTGTCATCTTGAGATTACTTCACTAACATATACAAATCATCACAGAGTTATTAGCACTTTTTTGGATATTTTTGTTAGTCTGGAATCGTGGAGGTCAGGAATTTGTCTGAAATTTACATATCATAGACCAGAACTCTGGAGCCCACCCTGATGGCTTCTGCTGATTCAGCCCATATTATCAGGCTGTGAATTTTAGTTAATATATGATACAGTTTGTATCATATTGAGACAGCTAAGTGACTTAGTGGTTAGATCGCTGGAGCTGGAGTCAGGAAGACCTGAGTTTAAACAGCTAGCTGTGTGACCTTGTGCTTAACTTTTTTTCTAATTGATACAGTGGACAAAAACATGGCGACCCCCTCCAGTATCTCTGGAAAAAAAAAACAAACACTTTCAATAAACAGTTTTGGCCTAATCTGATTCATGAGGTCACCAAAAGACAGACAGAACTGAACAAGTTTGTAAATGATGATTCTTTGCTCTTTCGAAATTTTGTGTGTGACTTCCAGATACCTCTTTGCTATCTTTACTTCCTGTTATTAGTCTTTCATACTGGCCCCTTAAAACTTTACTGTACTGACTAAAGGAAGGTAACTTCCTTTGGGGGGAATAGTCAGTGGACCCAAAATATTGTATACTTTTAACATTGCCTTTTCTTGGGCATTCTGAGTTTGAGATAGAGAAGGGCCATCAAGTTTTTCTCTAAATATATATATATATTTTTTTTTTCTTTCTGTCCCTGGTAAATAAAGTGCCATTTGTTCTTCTTTCCTAGCCAATCATGATTATCAGTGTCCCAGGTATTACAATCCTAGAGGTAAAGGTTTTAGCCTGAACAGGACAGGAGAAGGTTCCATCTTCTTCCAGATAAACACAAACTTAGGGACTGAGATTTGAAAGACTAAGGGGAAAAAAAAAAACTTAACCGAGTCAGAACCTGAATTCAAATTCTGCCTCAAATGCTGATGAGGTATATGGCCTTTTAGGCAAAACACTTACTTGATTTGGGCCTTCAGTTCCTCATTTGTAAAATAGGGGCTTCTATTAATTGGGCTGTATTTTCTTTTCTAGATGTGAATAACTTCATGACCTTGCCTATTAAGTAAATGTTCTTTCCATGATGATGATATTATGCCAGTTTAATCTATGATACATCTACTTTACCATGCTTCTGAAATATCAGAGAACAAGTATTTATTAAGCACTTGATATATGTCAGCCATTGTACCAAATGTCCTACAATGTTATCATTTGATTGTCCCAACAACATTGTGATATGTGTTATTATCATTCCCCTTTTATATTTGAGGAAACAGGCAGATAAAGTGTTAAGTGATTTACCCAGGATTACATTCTTGGGAAGTATCTAAATCTGGATTTGAACTCAGTCTTCCTGACTCTCTACTTAGCTGACTTGGTTGCCTGTATGATCTTGAAGAAGTCATTGAAACCCTCAGACTCTCCCTCCTCTCCCAACACATACACTCTCCCAGGAAACATTTTTCCTAGGTCACAAGATTATAGATCTGCAGCTAGAAAGGACCTTAGAGGTCATCTAGTTCACTTGTTTTAAAAACATTTTAGGGGACTTATAGCCAAGATGGTGGCGAGGAGGCACACAGCTGTGTAAGCTCCACTTTTTCTCTCAGAATTCGTTTCATGACAAGCCTTGGAATTAATGTTTGACTGAAAAAAAAAACCCACAAATAATTACCAAGAGAAGACATCCTTGAAATTCACCAGGAAAGTCTGTTTTTGCTCGAGGGCGGGATGGTTTTAGATTGGGCACAGGTTGAGGGCAGCGGCAGCAGCGAGACTGGAGTGGGGTGGGATGTGATCTCGGCCGCCTCTGCGGGGAGAGCTTTGCTACATACAGGCTTGGATACTTTGCCCTGGCAGCAAGTCAGTAGCCCAGCAGAGAAGCTAAAAACACCGGGGGTGAAGAATACAACCCCAAATAGCTGGAGTTTCTCGGGACCTGGACACCCCTCCCCCACAGCATCTCAGCTCGCTCTCAGAGCCTTGGAGCACAGTAGCACAGTCCTGCTAGTGCCTTGCTGCTGCTCCCGCAGTCTGTAGAGGAAACTCGGTAACACTACCCAGCCCCTCCCCCCCAAAAAAGCAGATTCCATTTGGGATTTTTTTTCTTTTTTTCTTTGCTAGTTTGTCTCTGATTCTTCTCTGACAAAATGAGCAAAATATTTAAATGGACCTTAACCATTGACAGCTTTTATACGGACAGAGAGCAGACGCTAAACCCTAAGGAGACTAAAAACAGATTATCTCCAGGTGAATCCCCAAAGGAGGAGACCATCTGGTCCTCAGCACAGATGAATCTCATAGAAGAAATTAAAAAGGCTCTCACAAGAGAGCTAGAAGAAAAATGGGAAAAGGAGAGGGAGGCTTGGCAAGAGAGTCTGGAGAAGTCATCTCACTCATTTAAAGACAGAGTGGATAAAGAAATCACATCCTTGAAAAATAGGATTAGTGAACTGGAAACAGAAAATAGCTCTCTAAAGAATAAAATTGGTGAAATGGAAAAAATTCCATAGAACAAAACAACACACTTTAAAACTCAATTGGACAATTAGAAAAAGATAAAAAAAAAAAATGAGTGAAGAAAATACTTCATTGAAAATCAGAATCGAACAAATGGAATTGAATGACTCGAGGAGACACAAGAATCAGTTAAGCAAGACCAAAAACATGAAACAATGGAAAAAATGTCAAATACTTTCTTGGGAAAACAACAGACCTGAAAAATAGGTCTAGGAGAGATAACCTGAGAATTATTGGACTCTCTGAAAAATATGGTGAAAAAAAGATCCTGGACACTATTTTCCAGGAAATTATCAAAGAGACCTGCCCAGAAGTCATAGAAACAGAGGGTAAAATAGGCATTGAAAGAATTCATCAATCACCTACTGAAAGGGATTCTAAAATCAAAACACCAAGAAATATAGTGGCCAAATGCCAGAACCCTCAAACGAAGAAAAAAATACTCCAAGTGGCTAGAAAAACCTAATTCAAATATAGAGGAGCCACAATAAGGATTACCCAGAATCTAGCAGCTTCCACATTAAAGGATTGAAGGGCCTCTTAGAATATGATATTCCGAAATGGCTAAGGAACTTGGTATGCAACCAAAAATAACTTACTTAGCCAAAATGAGCATCTTTTTCCAGGGAAGAAGATGGACATTAAACAATAACTTACCTAGCCAAAATGAGCATCTTTTTCCAGGGAAGAAGATGGACATTAAACAAAATAAGTGAATTTCACCTATTTTTTATGAAAAAACCAAAACTTAACAAAAAGTTTGATCTACAAATATAGAACTCAAGAGAAACCTAAAAAGGTAAAAAGAAATCTTGGGAACTATATTTCTGCTATAAAGATATATAAAGAATACATGTATACCTTGTTCTAGAAACTAGAGGTGGAAAGGAAATTGTATCAAAAAAAGGGTAAAGTGCCTCTCACTAAGAGGCAAAGGAAACCTATTATATTTGAGAGAAAGAATGGAGGGCAATGAATATAGTGTGTATCTTACTGCCATCAGAATTGGCTTAAAGAGAAAAATTTTAGACATATTCGATTTATAGTGAAATTTCTCCCGCCTCATTGAAAAGTGGGAAGGGAAAAGTGAAAAGGGAAGGAATAAAATAAGTGAAAGGGAATACAGAAATTGTGAGGAAAAAGAGTAAGACAGGGGAAGGAACTCTAAGGTTAGGAATATTAAAAAGGAAGGGCTGTGAGAAGCAAGTGGTGCTCACAAGTTGAATACTGGGGAGTGGGGGAAGGGGGAAGGAAGGGAGAAAAGCATAAACAGGGGTTAACAAGATGGCAAGTAATACAGAACTGGTCATTTTAACCATAAATGTGAATGGGGTAAACTCCCCATAAAGAGGAAGCGATTAGCAGAATGGATTAAAAGCCAGAATCCTACAATATGTTGTTTACAGGAAACACATCTGAAGCAGGGAGATACATGCAGAGTAAGGAGGTTGGAACAGAATCTACTATGCTTCAGGTGAAGTCAAAAAAGCAGGGGTAGCCATCCTCATCTCAGCTCAAGCAAAAGCAAAAATTGATCTAGTTAAAAGAGATAAGGAAGGGCACTATATCTTGCTAAAGGGTAGCATTCAATATAAAACATATATGCATCAAGTGGTGTAGCATCTAAATTCTTAAAAGAAAAATTAAGAGTGCTGCAAGAAGGAATAGACAGCAAAACTATAATTGTGGGAGATCTCAACCTTGCACTCTCAGAATTAGATAAATAAAACCACAAAATAAATAATAAAGAAGTCAAAGAGGTAAATAGAATACTAGAAAAGTTAGATATGAGAGATCTCTGGAGAAAACTAAATGGAGACAGAAAGGAGTTCACTTTCTTCTCAGCAGTTCATGGAACCTATACAAAAACTGACCATATATTAGGACATAAAAACCTCAAATTCAAATGCAGTAAGGCAGAAATAGTAAATGCATCCTTTTCAGACTACAATACAATGAAAATTACATTCAATAAAAAGCCAGGGGAAAATAGACCAAAAATAATTGGAAACTAAATAATCTCATACTAAAGAATGATTGGGTGAAATAGCAAATCATAGACATAATTAATAACTTCACCCAAGAAAATGACAATAATGAGATGTTATATGAAAATGTGTGGGAATACAGCCAAAGCAGTAATAAGGGGAAATTTCATCTCTCTAGAGGCCTACTTGCATAAAATAGAGAAAGAGAAGGTCAATGAATTGGGCTTGCAACTAAAAATGCTAGAAAAGGAACAAATTAAAACCCCCCAGTCAAACACTAAACTTGAAATTCTAAAAATAAATGGAGAGATCAATAAAATTGAAAGTAAAAAACTATTGAATTAATTAATAAAACTAAGAGTTGGTTCTATGAAAAAACCAACAAAATAGATAAACCCTTAGTAAATCTGATTAAAAAAAGGAAAGAGGAAAATCAAATTGTTAGTCTTAAAAATGAAAAGGGAGAACTCACCATGAACGAAGAGGAAATTAGAGTAATAATCAGGAGCTAATTTGTCCAACTTTATGTCAATAAATTCGACAACTTAAATGAAATGAAAGAATACCTTCAAAAATCTAGCTTGCCCAGATTAACAGTCCCATTTTAGAAAAAGAAACAGAACAAGCTATTAAGAAAAAATCCCCTGGACCAGATGGATTTACATGTGAATTCTACCAAACATTTAAAGAACAATTAACTCCAATGCTATATAAACTATTTGAAAAAATAGGGATTGAAGGAGTCCTACCAAATTCCTTTTATGACGCAGATATGGTACTGATACCTAAACCAGGGAGGTTGAAAATGGAGAAAGAAAATTATAGACCAATCTCCCTAATGAATATCGATGCTAAAATCTTAAATAAAATATTAGCAAAAAGATTACAGAAAATCATCCCCAGGATAATACACTATGACCAAGTAGGATTTATACCAGGAATGCAGGGCTGGTTCAATATTAGGAAAACTATTAGCATAATTGACTATATCAATAACCAAATGAACAAAAACCATATGATCATCTCAATAGATGCAGAAATAGCATTTGATAAAATCCAACATCCATTCCTAATAAAAACATTTGAGAGTATAGGAATAAATGGACTTTTCCTTAAAATAGTCAAGAGCATATATTTAAAACCATCAGTAAACATCATATGCAATGGGGAAAAACTGAAACCTTTCCCAGTAAGATCAGGAGTAAAACAAGATTGCCCTATTATTCAATATTGTATTAGAAACACTAGCCTCAGCAATAAAAGTCAAGAAAGAGATTAGAGGAATTAGAAGTAAAGAGGAAACCAAGCTATCACTCTTTGCAGATGATATGATGGTATACTTAGAGAACCCCAGAGATTCTACTAAAAAGCTATTAGAAATAATTCACATCTTTAGCAAAGTTGCAGGATACAAAATAAATCCCCATAAATCCTCAGCATTTTTATAGATCACCAACAAAATCCAACAGCAAGAGATACAAAGAGAAATTCCATTCAAAATAACTGCCGATAACATAAAATATTTGGGAATCTATCTACCAAAGGAAAGTCAGGAATTATATGAGCAAAATTACAAAAAACTTTACACACAAATAAAGTCAGATTTAAATAATTGGAAAAATATTAAATGCTCTTGGATAGGCCGAGCGAATATAATAAAGATGACAATACTCCCTAAACTAATCTATTTATTTAGTGCTATACCAATCAGACTCCCAAGAAAATATTTTAATGACCTAGAAAAAATAACAACAGAATTCACATGGAAGAACAAAAGGTCGAGAATCTCAAGGGAATTAATGAAAAAAAAAATCAAATAAAGGTGGCCTAGCTGTACCTGAGCTAAAACTATATTATAAAGCAGTAGTCACCAAAACCATTTGCTATTGGCTAAGGAATAGATTAGTTGATCAGTGGAATAAGTTAGGTTCACAAGACAAAATAGTCAACTATAGTAATCTAGTGTTTGACAAACCCAAAGATCCTAATTTTTGGGATAAGAATTCATTATTTGACAAAAACTGCTGGGAAAACTGGAAATTAGTATGGCAGAAATTAGGCATGGACCCACACTTAACACTGTATACCAAGATAAGATCAAAATGAGTCCATGATTTAGGCATAAAGAATGAGATTATAAATAAATTAGAGGAACATAGGATAGTTTACCTCTCAGACTTGTGGAGGAGGAAGAAATTTGTGACCAAAGATGAACTAGGGACCATTATTGATCACAAAATAGAAAATTTTGATTATATCAAATTAGAAAGCCTTTGTACAAACAAAACTAATGCAAAAAAAATTAGAAGGGAAGCAACAAATTGGGAAAACATTTTCACAGTTAAAGGTTCTGATAAAGACCTCATTTCCAAAATATATAGAGAATTGGCTCTAAGTTATAAGAAATCAAGCCATTCTCCAATTGATAAATGATCAAAGGACAACACAATTCAGATGATGAAATTTAAACTATTTCCACTCATATGAAAGAGTGTTCCAAATCACTATTGATCAGAGAAATGCAAATTAAGACAACTCTGAGATACCACTACACCTGTCAGATTGGCTAAGACAACAGGAAAAAATAATAATGAATGTTGGAGGGGATGTGGGGAAATGGGGACATTGATGCATTGTTGATGGAGTTGTGAACGAATCCAACCATTCTGGAGAGCAATCTGGAATTTTGCCCAAAAAGTTATCAAACTGTGCATACCCTTTGATCCAGCAGTTCTACTACTGGGCTTATACCCCAAGGAGATACTAAAGAAGGGAAAGGGACCTGTATGTGCCGCAATGCTTGTGGCAGCCCTGTTTGTAGTGGCTAGAAACTGGAAAATGAATGGATGCCTATCAATTGGAGAATGGTTGGGTAAATTGTGGTATATGAATGTTATGGAATATTATTGTTCTGTAAGAAACGACCAGCAGGATGAATACAGAGAGGCTTGGAGAGACTTACACGAACTGATGCTGAGTGAAATGAGCATGACCAGGAGATCATTATATATTTCAACAACAACCCTATATGATGATCAATCCTGATGGACGTGGCTCTCTTCAACAATGAGATGAACTAAATCAGTTTTATTTGTTCAATAATGAAGAGAACCAGCTACACCCAGTGAAAAAACTCTGGGAAATGAGTGTGAATCACTACATAGCATTTCCACTTCTGTTTTTGTCTGCTTGCATTTTTGTTTTCCTTCTCAGGTTATTTTTACCTTATTTTAAATCCGATTTTTCTTATGCAACAAATTAATTGTATAAGTATGTATAAACATATTGTATTTAACAATACTTTAACATATTTAACATGTATTGGACTACCTGCCATCTGTGGGGGGGGGAGGGGAAAAGTTGGAATAGAAGGTTTTGCAGGGGTCAATGCTGAAAAATTACCCATGTGTATGTCTTGTAAAAAAAAAAAAAGCTACAATTATAATGACCCTTTATAATTATAAAGACTGGGATCATGGTGGTGCCCCCAAGAGAATGAGGAAAGTCTGGAAAAGGGTCAGTTTTAGAAGGAAATTCAATATTATTACAAATGAGACTGAGGTGTCTATGGTACATGTAGATAGATCTTTTACAGGATCTGTATTTTTTCTGTATTTTTAATTCCCTTGTCTGCCTCAGGTGAGTAAGGGGCCACTTGTTCCCTGATAAGTCTTATTCCTATCTTATTACAGGCATCAGCACCGTATCAGTGAAGGAAACATTTCTGAAGAAGATTCAGAAAGATAATGTTCGGTTTTGTCCAGACTTCATAATTGGAAATGATACTCTGTTTGTTAAATGGAATTTTCATTCCAAGAAGAATCTGCACCTACTCACCAAATGGCTAGGGAAAAGTCATACACAATGGATCATTCCCCAGGAGGAATACAAGGGGAGGCTGTCTGCTCCTGAAGGAATGTGTCTGGAGATCATGAATCTGACCCTTAAAGACAGTGGATGTTATGAGTCCCACATCTCGTCAATCTCAGGAAAAATATATGTGGAGAAGTTCAACTTAACTGTCTTAGGTAAATGAGCCACTTGCCCCCATTTGGACCCCATCTTGCTACAACACGCTTAAATATACCTTTAAAAGTGTCCTTTTACCCTCCCCTTTTCATATTTCCTCCAATTTTGCCTCTTAGAAAGGGAGAGAGGGACAGAGCTGCTCTTTCTTTATATAAGCAAATGGTATAGGATAGAAAACTGAGATTGGAAAGAAGCATGGAAGCATGAAGATCATCAAATTTGTCAGTCACTTAGTCCTTAGCTGTCTCTGTAGGAATTTGCCTGGACCGAAGAACACTCCTTGAGGGCTGAATGTGCTCCTGTAAGAGTGAGGTTAGAAATACCATCACACTTCGAGAGAAGAAGGCTTCCAGGGGAGAAATTGAGGGAAAAGGAAAGCCTAGTAAATTCTGGGTAGGGGAGAACTCTAGAGAGAGATACTTCAAATGCTGCCTATTGTCATATTGTCATATTTTATTCAAAGTTTATCTGATCATCTTTTTATCTCTGCCCTCTGTTCCAACTATCTTTATTTCCCTTTTCTCTATTTCCCCTCTTTCCATAATTCCCCACTCCCATTTTTCTGATTCTTTTTTATCGTTGAAACAATTCTACAAGGAGTAAAATCTCTGCTAGTCCCTCTTTCCTATTCCTTCCTCTTCCTCATTCCTGCCATCCTACCTATTGCTTCCTTCACATACTCCCATCCTCTGTCCTCTTTCCCCCTTCTCTGTGACAGATTGGTTTTGGTTGATCCTAACTTCTTGTTTCAGATGCTGTGACTGCAAATAATAACACCAGTGAATATCTTCGTCAGGAATTCCTGCTTAGCATCCTGTTGTCAGTTTTGGTGATCCTGTGGGTCGTTTGATGTCACCCTTGCAAAATTCAAGATAATCTGAAGACAAGAGGGATAATGGCAGTGCTGGGGCAATGGGGCTTAGCAAGTGAATTCCATGAATTTTACTTTTTGGAAAGGGGGAAGGAGGATAACCTTTGGCCTACCTCTTGATCTTAGTTTTTTTTTCTATGTCTTTTCCTTCTCTAACCTATTTGAAAACAGAAAAACCAAGGGTGCCCTAACCCTACCCTCGACAATTTCCTAGAAGGGTATTTTTTAAATAAACAGAAATGAAGTGCTGTTGAGCAATAAGAAATCAAACAGCAAGCCCCAAGAAATCCTCATTCTAAGTAAGAGAGACCTCTGACAAAGACCAAACCTGGGTGAGTAGGAAATCAAAATAAGAAATCAAAATTAAGTCTAAAGTAACTAGTTAAAAAAGACAATTCTGTTTCAAAGTGATTGGCACCTGAGTCAAAAAATTTCTTTCTGAATAAGAAATAAGAACATTTTACCTTACTGGGTAAAATCCTCTAAGGTTTTTTCTTCTAGTATCATGACAGAGTATCTGAGGGCTCTCTTGCCTTTTAAAAGAGTAAAAGAATGAATGAACAAATGAATGAATAAATAGATAACTTTAAAAAGTGGCATAACCCAGTCGTTCTCCTATGAGAAAGAGGTAGCAGATAGAAACGTCAGATCTTAAAATACAACTTTTTGTAAAAATGCAGAAATAAAAGGCTACCTTAATAGTGCATTTGAGATCTTTTGAAGTAAAGTATATGGTTTTCTGGTAGGTAAGTGATTTTTGACTGATATGTTGACAGAATAGAAAGATCATTTGTGTTTGTGTACTTCAAGTGATAGAATCCTGTACTGATTTTTCCAGGCCTCTGTCTAGTTACAGATGTTCTCCACAGGAATGGCCTCCATATATATATATATATATATCCCCTTGATGATATATATTGGTGGCAAACTTTGTCTTAGGTTTATAGAGTAGATATATCATTACCTCTCTCTTTACTGGCCCCTTCAATGTTATTCTGTCCAATATCCTCATTTCCCATCCCCCCCCCCCCAATAGAATTCCCTTTCCTCAACGCTGATCTCTGAGTTTTCCCTTTTCTTGCCCAGGCACTTACTTCGTTCCAATTCCCTTTCAAATGTGGTCTTCTGCTATTCAAATGTAAGCCACTTATATGGAGTCCATTCAAATCCTGCCTTAGACACTTTATAACTATGTGACTCTGGAGAAGTCATTTAGCCTCAGTTTACCTTAATTTCCTCCCTTATAAAATGAGTAATAATTGCAACTATCTCTCAGACTTGAATATGAGATGTTTACAAGACACTTTATAAACTTGAATCATTGAAAGTATTATTATTATTATTAATCTTAATATTTATATCTGTAGCACTTTATACATCCTTGGCAAAAAAAAAAAAAAAACATTTTACTCCCTGTCCGTCTCTTAACTAAGTGCCTTTTGCTAATGAAATGAGCAGACTCAATAACAGTAACAACAATATTGTGTGATGATCAGTTGAGACAAAAAACAACCCAAATGTAAAAAATTGTTTTTATATGTAATTGGGAAATAAAATGTTAAAAACAAATTTAAATGATCTTTTTGGCAAGCAAAGATTTATCACAAAAAATAAAAAATAAAAGTTATCCCACAAAAAATGCCTTTGCTTTGAACTAATCTTGTTTTTAAATGCCTAAAAAAAAGCTCCAGAAATCAATGGGAATTCATGAGTGTTGGTCTTAAGTGATTATTCACCAATAATTTTATATCTTAAACTTCAGGTAGCCTTCTTTGAGTTATTCTGTATGAACTCTTGAGGCTAGAGATAGAGATAGCTTCAGGTACTACATATTAAAAAGACAATATGGAAAATATTGACAATATACTGACTTTTCTCATGAATCACTATCAATCTGTGTCTACCAGCAGGATACAGTCATACTGCAGTCAATTATATTAATCTATAGCTTAATTATTATTATCATTAGTTAAAGTTTAAGTTAGCTAAAAACTCTTAAGTCTCTCTATTATCTCAGTCACTACTTGGGTATGTCCCTAGATATCCTTTCTCTAATTAAAGCTAATAAAACCATTAACATCCCCTCTTTGCATTCCTGGATTCATAGGATTCATAATCCCTCACTAGAACCAGAAATGATCTCAAAGGTCATGTTATCTAAGTCCCCTATTTGGCAGACGAGGAAACTGACATGCATGGAGGACAAGTGAAATGTCCAAGATTACTCTCAGTGTTCATCAAAGAGGGAATTCAAACATTAACCTTCTGACTACAGAATTTGTGATCTTTTCATTAGCCCTCAGGTAGAGTGACCTTAGAAGAAAGCAGCTAATGTAGATCCTGCTTTTGGGAAGAGAAGTGGAGGATGGATTTTCCTGTCTTTCTTAGACTAGACATGCAGCAGCCACTCATGGAACCATTGCAGATCGGCTTTAATGTCCTCCATTTTTCTGACCTGGGCTGGTTTGCCCCTCCTAAATTATCCTGCTGGCTCATCACTTCCAGAATTCACCATATTGGTACCAGACTTAATATAACTGATTTCCTTAGCCTACTGCACCTCAGAATTAAGCCCAGAGGACTTCTGGCCAAGATGGTGGAGAAGATACACAAATCTATTTAAGCTATTTAAACTCCCCCATAAAAAGGAAGCGGTTAGCAGACTGGATTAAAAGCCAGAATCCTGCAATATGTTGTTTAGAGGAAACACACTTGAAACAGGGCAATACATACAAAGTAAAAGGAAAAGGTTGGAGCAGAACCTACTATGCTTCAAGTGAAGTCAAAAAAGCAGGGGTAGCCATCCTCATCTCAGGTCAAGCAAAAGCAAAAATTGATCTAGTTAAAAGAGATAAGGAAGGGCACTATATCTTGCTAAATTCAATATAAAACATATATGCACCAAGTGGTGTAGCATCTAAATTCTTAAAAGAAAAATTAAGAGTGCTGCAAGAAGGAATAGACAGCAAAACTATAATAGTGGGAGATCTCAACCTTGCACTCTCAGAATTAGATAAATCAAACCACAAAATAAATAATAAAGAAGTCAAAGAGGTAAATAGAATACTAGAAATGTTAGATATGATAGATCTTTGGAGAAAACAAAATGGAGACAAAAAGGAGTATACTTTCTTCTCAGCAGTTCATGGAACCTATATAAAAATTGACCATATATTAGGACATAAAAACCTCAGATTCAAATGCAGTAAGGCAGAAATAGTAAATGCATCCTTTTCAGACCATGATACAATGAAAATTACATTCAGTAAAAAGCCAGGGGAAAATAAACCAAAAAATAATTGGAAACTAAATAATCTCATACTAAAGAATGATTAGGTGAAACAAGAAATCATAGACATAATTAATAGCTTTACCCAAGAAAATGACAATAATGAGACGTCATACCAAAATGTGTGGAATGCAGCCAAAGTGGTAATAAGGGGAAATTTCATCTCTCTAGAGGCCTACTTGCATAAAATAGAAAAAGAGAAGGTCAATGAATTGGGCTTGCAACTAAAATTGCTAGAAAAGGAACAAATTAAAACCCCCCAGTCAAACACTAAACTTGAAATTCTAAAAATAAAAGGAGAGATTAATAAAATTGAAAGTAAAAAAACTATTGAATTAATTAATAAACTAAGAGTTGGTTCTATGAAAAAACCAACAAAATAGATAAACCCTTAGTAAATCTGATTAAAAAAAGGAAAGAGGAAAATCAAACTGTTAGTCTTATAAATGAAAAGGGAGAACTCACCACTAATGAAGAGGAAATTAGAGCAATAATTAGGAATTACTTTGCCAATAAATTCAACAACTTAAATGAAATGGAAGAATAGCTTCAAAAATATAGCTTGCCCAAATTAATAGAAGAAGAAGTAAATTGGTTAAACAGTCCCATCTTAGAAAAAGAAATAGAACAAGCTATTAATCAACTCTCTAAGAAAAAAAACCCCAGGACCAGATGGATTTACATGTGAATTCTACCAAACATTTAAAGAACAATTAACTCCAATGCTATATAAACTATTTGAAAAAATAGGAATTGAAGGAGTCCTACCAAATTCCATTTATGACACAGACATGGTACTGATCCCTAAACCAGGTAGGTTTAAAACAGAGAAAGAAAATTATAGACCAATTTCCCTAATGAATATTGATGCTAAAATCTAAAATCATCCCCAGGATAATATACAATGACCAAGTAAGATCTATGTCAGGAATGCAGGGCTGGTTCAATATTAGGAAAACTATTAGCATAATTGACTATATCAATAACCAAATGAACAAAAACCATATGATCATCTCAATAGATGCAGAAAAAGCATTTGATAATATCCAACATTCATTCCTAATAAAAACATTTGAGAGTATAGGAATAAATGGACTTTTCCTTAAAATAGTCAGGAGCATATATGTAAAACCGTCAGTAAGCATCATATGTAATAGAGATAAACTGGAACCTTTCCCAGTAAGATTAGGAGTGAAACAAGGTTCCCCACTATCACCATTATTATTCAATATTGTATTAGCAACACTAGCCTTGGCAATAAAAGTCAAGAAAGAGATTAGAGGAATTAGAGTAGGTAATGAGGAAATCAAATTATCACTCTTTGCAGATGATATGATGGTATACTTAGAGAACCCCAGAGATTCTACTAAAAAGCTGTTAGAAATAATTCACAACTTTAGCAAAGTTGCAGGATACAAAATAAATCCACACAAATCCTCAGCATTTTTATAGATCACCAACAAAATCCAACAGCAAGAGATACAAAGAGAAATTCCATTCAAAATAATTGCCGATAGCATAAAATATTTGGAAATCTATCTACCAAAGGAAAGTCAGGAATTATATGAGCAAAATTACAAAACACTTTCCACACAAATAAAGTCAGATTTAAATAATTGGAAAAATACTAAGTGCTTTTGGATAGGCTGAGCGAATATAATAAAGATGACAATACTCCCTAAACTAATCTATTTATTTAGTGCTATACCAATCAGACTCCCAAGAAAATATTTTAATGACCTAGAAAAAATAACAACAGAATTCACATGGAAGAACAAAAGGTCGAGAATCTCAAGGGAATTAATGGAAAAAAAAATCAAATGAAGGTGGCCTAGCTGTACCTGAGCTAAAACTATATTATAAAGCAGCAGTCACCAAAACCATTTGCTATTGGCTAAGAAATAAATTAGTTGATCAGTGGAATAGGTTAGGTTCACAAGACAAAATAGTCAACTATAGTAATCTAGTGTTTGACAAACCCAAAGATCCTAACTTTTGGGACAAGAATTCATTATTTGACAAAAACTGCTGGGAAAACTGGAAATTAGTATGGCAGAAATTAGGCATGGACCCACACTTAACACTGTATACCAAGATAAGATCAAAATGGGTCCATGATTTAGGCATAAAGAATGAGATTATAAATAAATTAGAGGAACATAGGATAGTTTACCTCTCAGACTTGTGGAGGAGGAAGAAATTTGTGACCAAAGATGAACTAGGGACCATTATTGATCACAAAATAGAAAATTTTGATTACATCAAATTAAAAAGCCTTTGTACAAACAAAACTAATGCAAACAAGATTAGAAGGGAAGCAACAAACTGGGAAAACATTTTTACAGTTAAAGGTTCTGATAAAGGCCTCATTTCCAAAATATATAGAGAATTGGCTCTAAGTTATAAGAAATCAAGCCATTCTCCAATTGATAAATGCTCAAAGGATATGAACAGACAATTTTCAGATGATGAAATTGAAACTATTTCCACTCAGATGAAAGGGTGTTCCAAATCACTATTGATCAGAGAAATGCAAATTAAGACAATTCTGAGATACCACTACACACCTGTCAGATTGGCTAAGATGACAGGAAAAAATAATGATGAATGATGGCGGGGATGCGGGAAAACTGGGACACTGATGCATTGTTGGTGGAATTGTGAATGAATCCAACCATTCTGGAGAGCAATCTGAAATTATGCCCAAAAAGTTATCAAACTGTACATGCCCTTTAATCCAGCAGAGTTACTACTGGGCTTATATCACAAATACTAAGGAAGGGAAAGGGACCTGTATGTGCCAAAATGTTTGTGGCAGCCCTGTTTGTAGTGGCTAGAAACTGGAAAATGAATGGATGCCCATCAATTGGAGAATGGCTGGGTAAATTGTGGTATATGAATGTTATGGAATATTATTGTTCTGTAAGAAATGACCAGCAGGATGAATACAGAGAGGCTTGGAGAGATTTACATGAACTGATGCTGAGTGAAATAAGCAGAACCAGGAGATCATTATACACTTCAACAACGATACTGTATGAGGGTGTATTCTGATGGAAGTGGATTTCTTCGGCAAAGAGAAGATCTGACTCAGTTTCAATTGATCAGTGATGGACAGACTCAGCTACAGCCAGAGAAAGAACACTGGGAAATGAGTATGAATGGTTTACATTTTTGTTTTTCTTCCCAGGTTATTTTTACCTTCTGAATCCATTTCTTCCTGTGCAACAAGAGAACTGTTTGTTTCTGCACATATATATTGTATCTAGGATATTCTATAACATATTTAACATGGATAAGACTGCCTGCCATCTAGGGGAGGAGGTGGAGGGAGGGAAGGGAAAAGTAGGAATAGAAGTGAGTGCAAGGGATAATGTTGTAAAAAATTACCCAGGCATGGGTTCTGTCAATTAAAGTTATAATATTAAAAAAAAAAAAACTAAGCTCAAGCAATTTACTACCTCAGCTGCACCCCACCCTAGTAACAGAGATGACAAGCATATATTCTGAGATTGACAGAGTCAATTCAAATCCTGTCTTAGACACATTATAACAGTGTGACCTTAGACAAGTCATTTAGCCTCAGTTTCCCTTAATTTCTTCATTTGTAAAATGGGAGTAATAATTACATTTGTCTCCCAGAATTGAAAGTGAGATGCTAGCTATTATTATTATTCATCTTAATATTTATATCTCTGGTACTTTATGCATCATCAGCACAAAATTAGCACTTTACTCCTTATCTATCAACCTCTTGCTAGATCCCTTTTTTTTTTTTTTTTTTTTTTTTTTTAACAGAGGCTGTTAGTATAGCTATATGGCACAGTAGAGCACTGGGCTTGAAATCAGGAACTTCATGAGTTCAGATGTGGCTTCAAATAATTACTAATTGTGTGATCTTGTTAACTTTGTTTGCTTCAGTTCCTCATCTGTAAAATGAGTTAAAGAAGGAAATATCCAATATCTCTGCCAAGAAAACCTCTTTTGGCAGAGTCAACAAAGAATCAGATATGACTAAAATAACTAAACAACAACAGTGAGAGATTTCACATATTTTATGCAAATATTAAGTGATAGAACCAGGATTCCAAAGTTTTCTGCCATAAATTTGAGTTTTCTTCTCATGGTATGATGCTACATTCCACAAATTTATGGATCCTGCTATGATTCATCCTGACTATGGTGGAGCCTAGTTCAGGAGAAGGGCAGGAAGTCTGATATTTTCCTTTGCTGGATTCTCAGAACCCTTGGCAAGGCCCTTCTATCCTGCTTTTAGAAGTAGGCAACTCAAAACACTCTTTGAAGAAATAAAGACACAATTAAATAAGTGGTGAAATAACAATTGCCCATGGAAAGAGCATGGCAATGGAATAAATGATAAATAGAATAGTGACTGCTTTTCTTATTGATTGTTATACCAAACAACCAAATGGTTACTTTGTGGAGTCAGAAAAAAAAAGTAATACAACCAAAATTTCTCTAAAGCAAATGCCAAATACCCAGTCAGCAACACAAAGAATAAATAAAAATAGGACAAGGGTTCAATCTGGCTTTTCTAAAGCAATATTGAAATTTCTCTATAATATGGTTTAGTAGCTCTATTTCTATTGAGTTTGACCTTGATCTAGAGAAACAAGGAATATTGTGGGTAAAAATGAAAGAAAGTAGAAAGAGGCCTAGCAGTACTAGATCTCACATTTGCTGGCTGACATTTGGGGGGTTCAAAGCCAGATCAAGATAACCTTGAATCCTGCAGCTAGGCAGGTGTTGCTAGGTAGTGTTGTTGCCTGGAGAGGCAATTGTCCCTTTTTCTTTATGCTGCAGATGTATCTAGTGATTGACAATAGCTATCTGCTTGTAGACGCCCCAGATATTTGGCAAAACCAAGGAATTAGGGTGTGAGTAGCAACAATAGGGCGAGAATGGGGCCAAGGAAGGTGAGTGCCTGATGCCATGAAGGCAGGACTTGCTGGAACAACTTCCTAATTTTATCAGCAACACCCTTAGGGTCTGATTATAGAAGCCTGATTCATGTCCTGAATGATTTTTTCAAAGGTTGTCATGTCAACACCAATCTTAGAGGAGGTAAACATTCCAAACAAATGAGTTCTTAACTGGTCCCCAAAATAATCAGATTCATTGACTTTTACAGCAGTGACACATAAAGGGTTAAATCTGTCATCACATTTCAGTGTAAACAGCCTTTCTAAATAGTCTACATGATTTCCTAAGGCTAAGTATCTCTCACTTCTGTAATAAATTATAATAAATCCTGATTAATAGTTTCTTGCTTTTGCAATGCAAGGATGATAATATACTGTAAAGTGATTACAAATTGAGCTGTCTATTCATTCTCATGGATACCTTGTGTAGAAACAGCAATGGAGATTGCAGAAGCAATAAGTGCTGCTAGGAACACAACCCCTAAATAATACCTGAAACACATCTCTTTTTTCTTTTAAGCTTAAGGTAGTACAGAGTTTCTTGGGCAGGGGAATTATACCATTGTGGAGCTACTACAGGAAAGATAGCAAAAGAGATATGAGTGACAATATAGACATGGATCTGTTTTGGGGGACAAAGGTCTTGAGCTTTGGTATATGTTCTCTTAGATAAACATTGCAAAAGCATACAATCCATACAAGTCACATTCCACAATCCCTGGCCATTAAAATCAGAATCATAATAAAGCTGTGAGGGACCAAGCAGAAAAGCAAAATTTGGGGTTGTGCACACACTACAAGAGACAAAGGTTCTACAACAGGATTTTTTGGTTCAAATTTTAAAGAGAAATAGGTAATGTTTATATATGGTAGGTACTAAGGTGGATAGTAACATCCACAGAAAGGGATATTCATTCAATTCCCAAAGGACTGCAAAAAATAGATCTAACAAAGGTGGGATAGGGGTCCTTGGGATTTGACTCCCAGAAGATGACTTGGGGTACAAATATGGGAACACGAATACCAAAGTATATGGGGCTCCAAGTAAAAGCAGCACACAACTTATTGGTATGGCAATCATACCATTCCATTGCTAGATCTTTTTTTTTTTTTTTTTTTTTTTTTTAACAGAGGCTGTTAGGCTAGCTATATGGCACAGTAGAGCGCTGGGCTTGAAATCAGGAACTTCTCTTCATGAGTTCAAGTGTGGCTAACATTTTAGGGGAGTTCAAAGCCAGATCAAGATAACCTTGAATCCTGCAACTAGGCAGGGAATTCATAATTACGGTTCAAGAGGTGCACCTCATTCATAATAACAAAAGGGAAGGTTGGGACCAATAACAGGTATTTCAAGTTGTTTCACTGTCTCTGTAGCATAAGGAAGAGTGATATGTAAGTAAAAGTTTTTAATCATAATCATATATAATCATATTCCCTGTTATTGTCAACGTCACCATATTTCACTGGATACCAGGGCCCGTCCCCCAGTACAAACAAGTATTGGGGGCAGGCTGACACACCTGTATAATCAAATGTAACATGACATTCTCATGGGTAATTGTTTTATAGTGGGGAGTAGTAACTTGTCCATAGCGTGAGTGGTCTGCCATCCATACAAGAGGAATAGGTTGATCTCCAGTGAGAACATGGGGGGACATCCCACAAGGCCCAGCAGAGTTCCACAGATGCACACTCTGGTGATAGAGCATCGTGGTAGGACATCAGCAACCAGGCTGCTCTCAACAGGCCCTACCGCTCTCCAGGATACGGTTACCTGTAAGGAGAACAGACCCCTTCTCCCATCTTTCCACTGTGACTGGATCTTTCCACTGCCCTGTGGCCAGATCTTTCCACGTGACTGGGAGACCATCGGCAGAGGCCTGTCGTGGTGGCTGTTGGAATGAATGGAGAAAAAACCGCTAGGCCGGCAGACTCCATCTGAATCAAGAGTTAAAACTCACATTGAATAATAATACCCATGCTAATCAGGCTGCTGGGGAGGGTGATTGCACACGGCCACTAATGCCCCCTTTTTGCTTTTGTAGACAGGCTTTGATGTCTGGCTCCGAGTAATTCCTGTAAGATGATGAATATGGAAGGAGGCACAAAATGTGGGAAAAGCAGAAGTATATCCAGGACCACTGTCTGTTTTAAGAGAAGCTGGAGGAGGCAGCTGGGTGGCGCAGTAGATAGAGCACCAGCCCTGAAGTTAGGAGGACCGGAGTTCAACTATGGCCTCAGACACTTAACACTTCCTAGCTGTGTGATCCTGGGCAAGTTACTTAACCCCAACTGCCTCAGAAAAAAAAGAAGAAGAAGCAGCTGGGACACCCAAGGTAGTAAAAGCAAGGAGAAAATGAGCCTTGAACGCTGTGGTATTCTCAGAACTGTGTGCTGAGGCAAAGGTGAATGAAGAATAGGTATCTATAGAGACATAAACATAACAAAGGCGTCCACACATTGAAACATGAGTAACATGCCTCTGCCAGAAGTCATTAGGAAAATGAAAGAAGAGGAAGCGGGGAGAATGCGAGACAAGCAAGGGAGGATGGGAGACAAGCAGGGAAGGATGGGAGACAAGCAGGATGCTCTTTACAATCTGTTGAGCTTGCTCTCTTCTAAGACGGGACAAATGAGGAAGTGCTTTAGCTGAGAGGGTGCAAGTTGAGCTTCCTAGGAAAAGCAGCAACAGCATGAGATTCAGCCATAGGGCTGGGGAGATTAGTGTGAGAGTGGAGATGGATAATATAGAAAGGTGAGGATCCAGGATATATTAAGGCCTCAGAATCAGAAAATAATTGAAACACATCATTAGAACCTCTGCAAACAGTAGCCGTCTCTGACACCTAGTGTTCACTGCATGTTGACTATCAGAAATAATATTTAAGGGATCAGGAATATAAGTTAGCACCTGAAAAATTGCTAGTAGTGAAAACAAAAGACAAACAAATCAGGAAGAAACAAGGAAGCTCTGTTATTCTTCTTTACACCTGTGTATACATGAAGAACCTGTGACAAAGGAGAAAGATTGGTTATGCAAAGGGTTATAAATGTTCAAGAGGAAATAGTAAGCATAATTGGTAGTGTGGCATGAGATAGGAATCTAAAAGGAATAGTGTATGTGAGAAGCACTTGCCACTCGGGTCTGTGAAAACAAAGTCTTCGATTGACTTTGGGTACACACGGTAGCAATAGCATCTGGCAGAGAAGCTAAGCATGAAATTGTTCTTTTAATTTAATTGCTGTTTGCAATAGACGTCCAGCAGCAAAAGCGTCACAAAATGAGATTGAATAGGAGGAAAAAACCATTCTAAAATAGAATCACCTTGGTGAAGCAAGGGTCTAAGGTATTCGGGAGTAGGGAAAAGAGACAAGGTAACTGGAAGGGCTGGATCATTACGATGAAACACTGGGTGGGGAGCTTCTGTAACTTGCGCCAAGGCAGCTTTGGTTGCTGGAGTGAGAGAACGGGGAGAATCTAATGCCGGGTCTCTTGGGAGTACATCATATTTTAACTGAGAATTTGTTAAGGGCAATCTTGGATGTAACCACTGGATGTCACCCAAGAGCTTTTGACAGTCATTAACAGTAGTTGATCTGTTCTTACTTGTATCTTTTGTGGCATAATACATTCAGGAAACACTTGAACCTTAAATAATCAACAGTGGTAATTCTCTGTATTTTGTCAGGTGCTTTGTATAACTGTACTGCTTTTAAAACTCAGCTATGTGGTGTAGCATGTACTCTGCAACTGAGGATGTTGGAGCAGCCCCAAGGAGGTCATCCATGTCATGGATCTATAAAGAACTGGGATATTTTCCCCTAACAGGCTTAATAACCTCGGCAACATACATCTAACATAAGGTTGGGCTATTTTTCATGCCCTGAAGTAAGACTTCCATTGATATCTCTCATAAGGGGCTGCAAGATTGAGTGGGAACCGAGAAAGCATAGCTCTGTCTGTCCCCTGGATGCATGGATATAGAATAAAAACAACCCTGAATAGCTATGACCCATAATGGCCAATGTGAAGGAATCATATTAGGAGACGAGAATTCTGGCTGTAATGTACCATTGTCTCCATTTGGTCATTAATTTTCCTAACTTTTGTCAACATCCTCCATTTTCCTGGTTTCTTTTTTTTAATCACAAATACAGAAGAACTACAAGGACTGTTAGAGGGCTCAATATGTCCTTGTGCCAGTTGAATCTGTACTGTCTCCTTTAAAGCCTGCCACTTTTCCTTGGTAAGGGGTTACTGCTTTGTCCAAACCCGTTGGTCAGTTTTCCACAATTCCAAACAGGAGCAAGCTATGCAGTGGCCCCTATGAAAAACCCTCAGGGGTGAGGCAGATTGAGTAAATCTCCACCCCAAAGATTAACAGGCCAATGATCAGTGATATAATAATGTCCTTTGTACACCCACATTAAGGGGTGAGTACTAACACGGGGGACTGCAACCGCACCAATCCCCACCAAGGCAGTATCAGCTGACTGAGGGGGCCATTCTGCCACCAAGGATGATAAAACTGTTTTGTTGGCTGTTAATAACTAATAATTACCATAGATATGGCTTTAGTCCAATAAACATAAGAGTGGTCTGTATCTACTCCTTTAGTATCAAATTTCATGAAATTAAGAGGCTCTTTAGTATGGAAAATAAGGCTGTCAGTCAACACTTCCCCCTCCTGAAAATTCAGGGTTGGGTTGATAAGATTAATAACAGCCACCTTTTCCAGTATTCCCTTAGGGCCCTGGAGGAGGGGATGTATGATGTAGCCTTTAAAAGCAGCATCCCTCTGTACCCACAGATATGGCTAAGCCAGACGGAGAAAGAGTCGGGATCTCTACTATCCTAATCTGAGAAATGGAAAAAGGTCAGACTCGGGCAGAGTTGGCTGCAAACAAGTGGAACTGATACCACAGTGAACATTGCTTTATCTTGGGCATCTCTGAAAAGAAGACTTCTGGGTCTGCTCCTTCAGCCACTGCTGACTGAGCGGCAGCAGCTGGGACAGAAGCGCCACCCCCATATTCTTTTGACATTTGGGACAAACTGTTGAAGTTCAGGGCTTTTTCTGTCCTTGGCCTGCACCTAGTGGGCAAGCAGCATGAGAGTGCCCTGGCTTGCCACACTTAGGCCAGACGGTGCTGCCATAGCTTCTGACAACAAAGCAATATAAAATGTTTGAGTGCCCACAGAGGAACAATGTTCAATCATTTCCTCAAAAGGCATATCTGGGGATCTTCCCTCTTTTTTACAGTCTTTGTTACCATTCTCCCTAGCCAATTGTTTAACAGTGATATCAGCAGATGGTCCTCTTATAATTCTGACCATCGTTGTTATGAGTCGAGCAAGAAAATCACTGAAGGACTCAATGGGTCCTTGTTTGATCTGTGTGAAAGAAACATTCCTATCTTTCTCAGAGGGGAGTTTCTGCCAGGCCCTTTGAGCACAAACAGCAATCTGCTGATGTGCTTGCATGGAATAAAACAATCGCCTCCCTGAGTATACCGGTCCATTCTGGCTAGTTGCTCTTGAGTAATGTTTACATTATGAGCCTGGTTTTCCACTGCCTGAAGCCTACATTATTTCCCAAAAGTTATGGACCAAGTTAAAAAAACTCCTGGGTCTAAACAAATATGAGCCACAGTACACCAACCATGTGAAGGTAAAAGAGAATACTGAACCTGTTCGAAAAGGCTCCTAACATATGCAGATGTGGGGCCACAGTCCTTTGATGCAGCCTTTAACTCTTTAAGGACAGTTGCAGGCAAAGGGGTATATTTGGGTTATTTGGGTCCAGAACTTCTATGACTGAAAAATTTCAAAGGGGCTCTCAGCTGAAAGAAAATCATCCCCTGGATTTGTTTTTTAGATCTTTGCAGGGGAGTGAGAGGTTGCCGTTTTGCCTGCTGCAGCTCCCATCCTGAGGCAGAAGAAGAAAGCTGCAGCTACTCTCTTCCCTGGGTAGTGTAGGGAGGTCCCTCTTTGATGTACGAAGTGGGCAATTCATCGAAATCTGTCTGAGTTTGAGCTTTACTAGATAAGGAAGGCAATTCGTCAGGATCTGTTTGTGTTTGAGCTGAGAAATGTCTGATTTCTCAGAAGCAAGTAAAATCAGCCATACACAATTTTAGAATATTGTACAATTGAAAACAGTGGCAAGGGAAGGCATCAAGTTCCACTTTTTGGTAATATTCTGTCAACTGCTCCCCCACTAATTTCCATTGTGTTAGATCCAGAGTTCCCTCAGCGGGAAACCAAGGAGATGTTTTTTCAAATACGTCAAGAAATTCTGTAATTTGCTTTTATGTGATGTGTGGGGTACAGAGAACCTAACCCAAAATGACTACTCGAGGATCTCTCAAAATGAAGGTAGAAAGATTTTATTAGAATCTCGAGAGAAGTAGGCAGTCCTTACCTCTGGGAAGTCCAAAAGAAGGAGGCCGATTTCACAGAAGCAAGAGCTCACTACCCAACCACTTCCAAAAACCCCTTTTTGCAAAGTCTAGTGTGGCTCTTACAGTTACTTTTTCCTTATATGAAGGGTAGAGTGATAATGGGCTGCTTAGAGATGAGGTAACTGCATAAAAAGTTTCATTTCTTTAAGGTCAAAGCTTCTCTTACTTTAGCAGACAGTTTCTAAGAAACCACTTTGCTTGCCCCACACAATCCCTACTCTTCTTTGCGGTTTCTCATTAAAATCTTTCAACATTCTTTCACATTCTTTATCCTCAAATAATCGGAGGATACTTTCACAAGGTCTCTCTAAGTCATTGATTCTTTCTGGTTCATCTCTTGTGGCAGCAGGTACTGGTTCACAAAATGATCCCTCAAATTAAAAAGCCTGATAGAGATCACAACATAACATTCACACTCTTTCTGTTATTGTTTGCTTACATTTTTGTTTTTCTTCCCAGGTTATTTTTATCTTCTTTCTAAATCTGATTTTTCTTGTGTAGCAAGACAACTGTATAAATATGTATACATATATTGTATTTAACATATACTTTAACATATTTAACATGTACCTGCCATCTAGGGGAGGGGTAGAGGGAAGAAGGGGAAAAGTTGGAACAGAAGTTTTTGCAAGGGTCAGTGTTGAAAAATTACCCATGTATATGTTCTGTCAATAAAGAGCTATTTTTTTTTAAAGCCCAATAGAAATCTGCGCACACACAGTCCATCAATCCTCTCCCAAAGTTAGTGAGTCCTTGTTTTCAAATGTAATTTCATTTCATTTGTAGAGTCTGGTTCTACAATCCATTCTTTTGGAGCATCCACATGTCCTTTGACTTGAGTGTGATGAGTTCAAGTGTGATGAGTTCGACCTTGTTCCTGGGTCCTTACAGTGGTGTCTGAGTCAGAAGGACTTGGAAAGATCCTTCCCGAGTTGGGATCAACTTTTCCTCCTTCCAGGCTGGTATTTATGCACAGCAAATCCTAGAGGTAGGGTCTGAGCAATAAGTCCTTTTAATTGTTCATGTAAATGCTTAACAAATTGTAAAACATTTTCTAATAAACAAGCCTTTGGTATCCAATATGGGCTCTACATCTTTTGGTCCTCTTCCTCTAGGATATGGATGTCCACATAAGAGTTTGTAAGGTGACAATCCAATATCCCCCTGAGGTTTAGTCCTAATTCTAAGCAAGGTAAGGGGAAGACATCTAGTCCAAGGCAATCCAGTTTCTAGGCCCAATTTAGCCAATTGCCTATTTTCTGATTCATTCTTTCTACCTTGCCTGAAGAGGGAAGATGCCAAGGGGTATGAAATTCCCAAGAGATCTCCAGGGCCTGCATCAGACTGTGGAGAACTCTTTTATTTTATTTTATTTTTAATTTAATAGCCTTTTATTTACAGGTTATATGTATGGGTAACTTTACAGCATTGACAATTGCCAAACCTCTTATTCCAAATTTTCCCCTCCTTCCCCTACCCCCTCCCCCAGATGGCAGAATAACCAGTAAATGTTATATATATTAAAATATAAATTAGATACACAATAAGTATACATGACCAAACCGTTATTTTGATGTACAAAAAGAATCAGACTCTGAAATATTGTACAATTAGCCTGTGAAGGAAATCCAAAATGCAGGTGGGCAAAAATATAGGGATTGGGAATTCAATGTAATGGTTTTTAGTCATCTCCCAGAGTTCTTTCGCTGGGTATAGCTGGTTCAATTCATTACTGCTCCATTGGAAATGATTTAGTTGATCTCATTGCTGAGGATGACCAGGTCCATCAGAATTGGTCATCATATAGTATTGTTGTTGAAGTATATAATGCTCTCTTGGCCCTGCTCGTTTCACTCAGCATCAGTTCGTGTAAGTCTCTCCATGCCTTTCTGAAATCATCCTGTTGGTCATTTCTTACAGAACAATAATATTCCATAATATTCATATACCACAATTTATTCAGCCATTCTCCAACTGATGGGCATCCACTCAGTTTCCAGTTTCTAGCCACTACAAAGAGGGCTGCTGTGGAGAACTCTTACCTTGAAATGGGTGCCCTGGTCTGAGTCAATGAGTTCTACCATCCCATACCTGGGGATTATATTTCCAATAAAATTCTGCTCACCACAGGGGCAGTTCCCCGGGACAAGGGAAAACCTCAGTCCATAAGGTCAGGTGGTCCACTATGACCAACAGGTATTTGAGGCATCCCACTGTGGGCATCTTGATAAAGTCCACCTGTATACTCTGGAACAGTCTCAAGATATCCGATTGCACGTGGCTCGAGGCAGCCTTATTTGTCCTTTGACAGATCAGGCATCCCTCCACCAATTGCCAGGCCAATGTGTATAATCCAGGAGTCACAAAGGTAATAAGCACCACACAGATCGTGGACATCCCAATGGCTGTCTTGGTGCAGATAACATAGAATCTGCCTCATACCTGCTTTGGCCCGTACTTCCCTGCCTTCTGGAAGAAATCATCATCCCATGTCATCTTCTTGGGCCCCCAAATCATGGGCTCCTAATTTTTCCTCCCTGGTAAAGGACAGGGAAGGTAGATTGGGTGGCAGAGCAGGGATTAATAGCATCGTTCCTTCAGTAACGTCTCCTTCATTCCCAGCTTTCCTCGCCTCTTCATCATCAAGGTGGTTACCCTGGGCCTCAGATGTGTTCCCCACCTGATGTCCTTTCACATGTACAATAACCTGCTTTGGGTAATGTTAGATTTTGCAGTACCTCCATCAGGAGGGTCATATGAGCCAATTCTTTCCCTTTACTATTAATCATTCTCCTTTCCTCCCATATTTTCCCAAATATATGTGCCACTCTCCAAACATATTTAGAATCAGTATAAATTGACCCTTCCTTATCATTCAACAGTTATAGAGCTTGATTTAGTGCATACAATTCACAGGTTTGTGCTGACATGTCTTGGGGAGACTTCCAGCCTGGACTAATGAGCTAGTGTCCCCGTCAATTGTAGCATACCCATTTAACCCCTTTCCTTCCACCACTCGGAATGACCCAGTTCACACTTTCTAACAATGGCGATGCCTGTAGATCTCCCTAAACCTTAATTTGATATTCCATTAGATCTAGGCAATCATGTTCATTAGTCTTATGTTCTCCTATGGGAGCAGAAATGAATTCAGCCAAATTTAGATTGTGATCTTGAATTAGGACCAAATCATCTTTTTCCAGGAAGATGGCTTCATATTTCAATATTTGTGAATCAATTAATCATCTGCCTTTCAGTGAGGATAGTTCTTACTTGATGGGGCACACTGACAACCAGGCAACCTCCAAAGGTGATTCTCTGGCCCTCTTCTACTAGCAAAGCCATAACAGCCACAGTCTGAATGCAAGTGGGCCAGCCCCTTGGCCATGGGATCCAACATTTTTGATAAGAATGCCCCTGGGTGTCTAGATCTTAAGGATCATAGTAAGAGATTCATCCTAGAAAGTTCATAGCTTAGACAGCTTGTCTAAGTAGATGGTTCTAAGTTCAACATTACACAGATCATTTTGCTTTTAAAATACCTAATGCATAGAAAAATTCTAAATTGCATATTGTCCATAACAGAAACATTTTCATAGGGACAAAGGCAAAAACTATTATTCTTAGGAGTCCCTTTAAATAATGGTACAACTTTAAGATGATTTAATACAATCAATTAAAACTCACAGAATATCCTATTTCCACATAAAAGAACCTTTCATATTTAACATTAATACTCTCTTCATTCTTAAAAAATACATATAACTTTTGGAAATAACTATCAAATTATCAGATCAGATTAAAATTCTGCTCTAGTTTTTGTTGTTGTTGTTGTTGTTGTTATATTCCTTAAACAAGGAGACTATTATACATTTAGATAAACATTAAATAAGTTTTATTTAATTTATCCCAAGAGAGTTGGGATACCTTAATAGAAATAAATCACTTTCAGAAAACTTAATTGTTCCAACAAACCTCTTAGAGTAGCTATACACTTGAAAAAAATTAAAGTAAAACATTCAGTTATTAACACCATGTAAATGTAGGCTGTTCTTTTAAACAGTATAAGAAAGACAGGCCCCAGCCTCATGGAGTATCTCCTTCCTCCTTCTCTCACACCTTCTCTTCCCCTGTCCCATCTCTATCTCCTCCCCATGCTTATGTGCTCAATCTTTCTCTGACATACTTTAAATACACTCCCAAACCAATAACCCTTCTAACTAGATGCTCCATTTAAACTATTAATTGCTTTTGCAAATCAATCTTGCTTGTCCCTTGTCTTTAAATCTTTTGGGGGGTAACTTTTGACTTTAAGATTCCCAATTAAATAACTTTGAACTAAATTTCATAAAACTTATACATATATCCAGCAGAGCTGACAAATTTTAAAGCATAACTCATAATGTTTACAAATTACCCAATAGTTCTAGAAAACAACATACCATCTACTTAGGGGATACAAACTTGACCTTCCCTAAGGTAAGCTATCAGCACTTTGTTTTAATAACCTATATTTTAACTTAAAATCCAATCAATACAGCTTTAAATTCCCAATAATATAAAACTGCTTATCTCAACGAATTTCACTACAGTGGTTATATAGAGTTTCTTTCTCTCCCTCTGGCCTCACGTGTCCTGCTGCAGTCAGGGAACACAGAAGGGAGAGACTATCTTTATGCCTCCTCCAGGAAGGCCCCAAATTAACTGAATTGCTTTGGAATCTTGAAATGATCAATTGCCAAATTTCCTGATCATTATTCTCAGACTTTTCTTGAAGTTCCAACTTTGGTCAGAGCTGGAGCCTACAGGAAAAGTCAGCTCTTTCCCTTTCCCTAGGCAAATTCTGTGCAGAGACAAACACGCAAAGATCCGCACAAAGACACGGCACAGACAAATTACGAGTGGAGAAACGGGCCCTCAGGTTTCATGGAATTCCCAGGTCCCCAGATCCACTAGAGGGGCTTGTTGGCCTGACCTCACCAGGGGCCATTGGAAACCAATGACTGGAGTGCTAGGGTCCCTGAAAGCAAGGAGCTTGGATGAAATCGGGATCCCAGGGGTTAAGGGAATCTTCCAGCTTTGTCAATTCATGGTGGCTTTCTGCATCTCCCTTCATTTGACTCACAAATCAACTCCATGATCTTGAGTCCCTGACAACAACAGACTGATAATGTTCCTAGGATTTAGGGATCTTTTTTCCATTTACCTATAATTAATTGTTAGCATACAGTCCTCAGCCTGTACATATCTCAGCCAAATTCTCCTCCACTGATGCTTTGGTCTCCTTAGAAAAACTGTGGTTTATATTTTCTTCTTTCTTTTCCCTATAGTTTTGGTGACTCACTTCCATTCTGTATCGAACCTATTCCCTAAAGGGCATCAGCGCACTTCTCTGACATTGCTCCTGAATTGGGTTTCGGATGAACTTCCCATAATTTCAGTGAGGACCTCTAGACTCCTCTATTCATCAATATCCCGAAAGGGATCGCCATTCTGTCTGCAGTCACCTATTGGTTTCTCAAGACATCCATTGTCTCCCTGGGTTCCCATTCAGTCCTTTTCATCACATTTCGGAGACTCTTCCTACTGAGTTCCTCAAACCCAATTGTCTCCAGGTCCTCAAGTGCCCTTCTCCTTCACTGAGTTTCCCCTTGGACTAGAGCCAAGCAACATCTGCACAGGATCCCTCTCTTGCACTTTCTCCTTCACTGAGTTTCACGAGGGAAGCTAGAAAGGGCAAGGAGAAGAATGGAGCCGGAAAGGAAGGGAAGGGAAGGGAAGGGAAGAGAAAGAAAAAGGGAAAGGAAAGGGAAGGGAAGGGAAAGAGAAAGGAAAGGGGAAGGGGAAAGGAAGGGAAACGGAAAGAGAAAGGAAAAGGGAAAGAGAAAGGGGAAGGAAAGAGAAAGGGAAAGGGAAAGGGAAGGGAAAGGAAGGAAGAAAAGGAAAAGAAAGAAGAAGGGAAAGAGAAAGGGAAGGGAAGGGAAAGAGAAAGGAAAGGGAAAGGGAAAGGAAGGGAAAAGGAAAAGGGAAGGGAAAGGGAAAGGGAAAGGGAAAGGGAAGGGAAAGGAAAGGGAAAGGAAGAGAAGGGAAAGAGAAAAAAAGGGAAAGAGAAAGGGAAGGGAAGGGAAAGAGAAAGGAAAGGGGAAGGGGAAAGGAAGGGAAAAGGGAAAGGGAAGGGAAAGGGAAAGGGAAAGGGAAGGGAAAGGAAAGGGAAGGGAAGAGAAGGGAAAAGAAAGAAAAAGGGAAAGAGAAAGGGGAAGGGAAGGGAAAGAGAAAGGAAAGGGAAGGGAAAGGAAAGGGAAAGGGAAAGGGAAAGGAAGAGAAGGGAAAGAGAAAGAAAAAGGGAAAGAGAAAGGGGAAGGGAAAGGGAAAGGGAAGGGAAAGGAAAGGGAAGGGAAGGGAAGGGAAGGGAAGGGAAAGAGAAAGAAAAAGGGAAAGAGAAAGGGGAAGGGAAGGGAAAGAGAAAGGAAAGGGGAAGGGGAAAGGAAAGGAAAGGGAAGGGAAGAGAAAGGAAAGAGAAAGGGAAGGGGGAGGGGAAAGGAAAGGGAAAGGAGAAGGGGAAGGGAAAGGGAAAGGAGAAGGGAAAGGGAAAGGGAAGGGAAAGGGAAGGGAAGGGAAAGGGAAAGGGAAGGGAAGTGAAAGGGAAGGGAAAGAGAAAGGGAAAGGGAAGGGAAAAGGGAAAAGGGAAAGGGGAAGGGAAGAGAAGGCTAATTATTTTATATTTCAAACTTCTCCCATGGTTTTCTGGTATTTTCTGGTACCCAGAAAGGATTCAGGGCAGCTAGATGGCACCATAGTGCATAGAGTGGAATGCCTGGAATCAGGAACACTCATCTTTCTGAGTTTAAATTTGCTCTCAAGACTCTTATTAGCTGTGTGATTCTGGGCAAGTCACTTAATCCTGTTTTCCTCATCTGTAAAATGAGTTGGAGAAGGAAATACCCCAATATTTTTTGCCAAGAAAACCCCAAAAAAGTCATGAAGAGTTGAACATGACTAAACTACAAAGGGGATTGTTCTGCAATTGACTCAAGCCTCCACTGATTATATTCCTTCACTTTTAAGGGTTCCCCAGTACCCAGTTAAATTTAATCTCTTAACAGTCAAATTAGCTTTAAAAAGGAATATTTACCTCAAAGTTATAGAAACCTAGAAACAGTCCATCACTTGCACTGAGATCTGAGTTATAAGAAAGTCAATGCAAAGTAATTTTAAGGGGAAAGAATGGTAAGAAGCAGTAGAATAAGAAAGGCTTTATATATCCCCATGTACCACACTGGTCCAGAATTTGTCTTTGATAATCTAGAGATCTATTTTCTGTATCTCTCCTATTTGAAGAATAATATGGAGATTAGATGTGTGCCTTCTGGACTGCTTTGAGGAATGCATGTTACTGGGGAGGCACAGTGCTTGATTCTCCCCAAAATCTCAGAGAACTTTCCTGAATTAGAGATATGGCTAAAATGTGTAAAATGCATCCTCACCAATTTGCTGAGGATAATAAATATTTAACCTGGAGAAGGGTATACATAACAGCTGTCATCAACATCCAAGATGGTACCCACTGACAAAAGGAAAGCAAGACCAGCTTGGTCATTTCACCAACAGTAGTCAAATTCCAGGAGAAATTAGATAATGTCTACTTAGTACCAAGGTAAAATTCTGATTAGATTACAATATTATCCTCCCAACCAATTGTATCATAGTTCTAAGTTAAAGAATCCTGTTAATCCTATATTGGATTCTTGTTGTTTTAGGGATGGGGGAGAGAGAAAAAAATTGGAATACAAAATCTTAGAGAAATTAATGTTGAAAACTATCTTTACATGTAGTCGGAAAAATAAAATACTATTTAGCAAGGGAAAAAAATCCTGTCAGTTATGTTAACTGTAGTTGTAATTTTTCTGGATTTTCTGTGGGAATAAACTACCTGTTCCATTTTAAAAAGAAAGAAAGAAAGAAAGAAAGAAAGAAAGAAAGAAAGAAAGAAAGAAAGAAAGAAAGAAAGAAAGAAAGAAAGAAAAAGAAAGAAAGAAAAGAAACAAGGGAAATTCATATTAAATATAAGTTTAGAATAACTTTTATGATAAATTCAGTTGAAGAATTCCTCGGATCCTGTGCCCTGGAACATAAGAAGTCTGTTTCTGGAGAGGCAATTGATGTTTAATTTTTTTTTTTTAATTCACCTTATAAGAGGCAAATAGGCGGCATGGTGAATAACACACTGGATCATTAGTCAGAAAGATCTGAATTCAAGTCTAGCCTCAGACATTTATTAGTTTATGACCCTGGGTGAGTCAGTGAATTTCTTTTTGCCTCAATTTCCTCATCTATAAAAGAAAGATAAAAGTAGCCTACTTCCCAGGGTTGTTGTGAAGATCAAATGAGATAATATTTGTAAAATGCTTGGAACAATAGGAAACTGAGTGGATGCCCATCAGTTGGAGACTAGCTGAATAAGATATAGTATGTATATATGAATATATGTATATATGAATGTTATGGAATATTAGTGTTCTACAAGAAACAATCAACAGATTCTTTTCTTTCTTTTTAATTATTATAGCTTTTTATTTACAAAACATATGCATGGGTAATTTTTCAATATTGACCCTTGCATAGCCTTGTGTTCCAACTTTTCTTCTCCTTTCCCCCCTCCCCTAGATGGCACATAGTCCAATACATGTTAAATATGTTAAAATATATATTAAATCCAATAACTATATCCGTATTTATACAGTTTTCTTGCTGCACAAGAAAAATTGGATCTAGAAAGAAAGAAAAAAACATGAGAAGGAAAATAAAAGTGCAAGCAAACAATAACAGAAAGAGTGAAAATGCTATGTTGTGGTCCACACTCAGTTCCCATAGTTCTCTCTGGGTGTAGATGGCTCTCTTCATCACTGAACAATTGGAACTAGTTTGAATCCTGTCATTGTTGAAGAGAGCCACGTCCTTCAGAGTTGATCATCGTATAATCTTGTTGTTGTTGTGTATAATAATCTCCTAGTTCTGCTCATTTCACTTAGCATCAGTTCCTGCAAGTCTCTCCAGTCCTCTCTGTATTCATCCTGCTGATCATTTTTTATAGAACAATAATATTCCATAACATTCATATACCACAACTTATTCAGCCATTCTCCAACTAATAGCTCTATTCTGTTTCCAGTTTCTAAGCTGCCACAAACATTTTCGCACATGTGGGTCCCTTTTTTTCCTTTATGATCTCTTTGGGATACAAGCCTAGTAGAAACACTTCAGCAGAATGATTTCAAAGAGGTCTGGAGAGACCCTACATGAACTGATGCTAAGTGAAATGAGCAGAACTAGGAAATCATTGTACACGGCAACAACAAGATTATATGATGATCAATTCTGATGGACCTGGCTCTTTTCAACAATGAGATGATTCAGACCAGTTCCAATTGTTTAGTAATGAAAAGAGTCATCTCCACCCAGAGAGAGCACCTTGGGAACTGAGGTTAATCAAAACACAGCATTTTCATTCTTTTTGTTGTTTACTTGCATTTTGTTCTTACTCATTTTCTTTCCTTTTTGATCTGATTTTTCTTGTTCAGTAGGATAATTACATAAATATGTTTGCATATGTCGGATTTAACATATATTTTAACATGTATAACATAAATTGGATTACTTGCCATCTAGGGGAGGGAGTGGGGGGAAGGAGGAGAAAATTTGGAACACAAGGCTATGCAAGGATCAATGTTGAAAAATTATCCATGCATATATTTTGAAAATAAAAAGCTTTAATAAAAAAAATAATTCTGTTAAAAAATAAATAAAATGTTTGGTTCAGCATCTGGCACATAGTAGTGGCTATATAAATGTCAGATCTTGTTATCATTATTATTATTAGAGTCAGTCCTAAGTTCAACCCTATCAAGATCTTTTTGAATGTTGACTTTATTTTCTGGTATATTAGCTATACCTCCAAGATTTGTTGCCATCTGCAAATTTGATAAGCATATCTTCAACACCTTTAACCAGGTCATTTTTAAGAATAAATAACAAAATAAAGCCAAATACATATCGCTGGGATCTTCTAACTTCTATATTGACATTAAACCATTAATGATGACTGTGAAATGAAAGCAAAAGACTCCTAAACTGAAATAATTTAGAAAGAGGTTTATTAAATTATCTAACAGAGGGGAGAATCGAAAAAAATGGTTCAGTCCACAGCCTCTCAACCCTACTCTACACTGTCAGTAAGTTACATATTTTACAAAATTTAAACAAAGGAACAAGAAAACTACTAATTGGCCAGCACGGAGGCAGTTTTCAAATAAAACATGTGGGTTGCTTGAAATGCGTAACAGAAGAAAGCTCACATTCCTTGCATCAATTTGGATCTGACTGGGTTTCTGGACAGCATAACCTAGGTCTGAGTTAAACATTAAATGAATCTGGTCTACAAGCAATAATTCTAGTTTCTCAATCATGCAAGGCTAAGTTCATTGTTTGTTGCAATAAAGTTTCCCAACAATTTATCCCCTTTAAGCCCAACATTCCTATATTAGCAGAAGTAGGTTAAGGTTTAAAATAACTTATGTCCAGGGAAGCATCTCCTTCTTGGTTCATGTTATTAGGGATTTGATAGAATTCTTTTAAGGAGTGATAGGGACCAGACTGGTGGCAATTTAGAATCAGGAAAATCAAGTTGGGTGAGCTTCAGGAGCTATAAGTCAGGGGGACTTGTACCAGGAAACAAATGCACGACATGATAAAGAGATATTTCCCAGACACTGAAAGAATACACATAATCATAATATCACAAAAAGTTTTTTTTAATTGCAATACCCTGCCTCTTTTAACAACATAAAAACTGAATAAACTTCGTGAAGCAGAGTCATAATCTCATATATCCTCTAAGGAAACAAACCTAGTTAAAAAGATGAAGTAAAATTACAGATTAAATTACTTTTAATCGACTTATTTCATATTGAGTCTTCCCTTGGAAATTCAGGAATAGGACTCATTCCCAAGACAACTGTAGAGAGGTGTCCCTTGGAAATTTGATTTTCCAATAACTGGTTCATGTGAAAAACCAGTTCACATTTTACGAAGTTAACCTTATACTTGTCCTTTTTTATTGTTCTTAAAAGAAACATTTGAGAAAAAGGAAAAAAAAAGATCATTTTCTAGGATCTAATTTATATGGTGTTGAGCTGTTTTTTAGTCCTTTCTGTCACTTTCTGACCCCATTTAGAGTTTTCTTGGCAAAGATACTAGAGTGGTTGGCCATTTTATTTTGCAGCTCATTTTACAGATGAGGAAACTGAGGCAAGCTAGGTAAAGTGACTTGCATAAATAGGATTACATAGTAAGTAAAGCCATGTACATATATACATGTGTGTATCTGGTTCTGCATCTCTTTCTCTCTCTTTCCCCCCACTATCTCCCCCCTCTCACTCTCTCTCCCTCCCTCCTTCCCCCCTCTCCCTCCCCACTTCTTTATCTCTCTGTCTCCATGTCTCTCTCTCCTCTCTCTTCCCGAGTTCAAATCTGACTTTGGATAGTAACTGTGTAACCCTGGACAAGTCATTTAACCTTGTTTACCTCAGTTCTTCATCTGTAAAATAATCTGGAAAAGGAATTAGCAAATCACAGGAGTATCTTTGCCAAGAAAATCCCAAAAAGAATGAGGAAGAATCAGACAGGACTGAAAAACAACTCAACAGCATATAGGTTAGTTCTTAGAAAATGATCTGAAGTTTTTGCTTTCTCTCAAAGTAAAGTTTACTACTTCATTTAAATTTAAAAACTTTTACATCTTTATCAGATTACTTTTTTATCCTAATTGTCCTATCTTACTTTGAGGATGTTATCCTCGCATCATCCAGAAACATGAGATACTATAAGAACTTAATCTTATGCATGAATATTCATTCAGAATGGTAAAATTTTAGAAGTAAGATCTTTCACATTTGATTCCTACAATAATAAACCAAAAATTTTTAGTATTATAATAACAGGATTCATTATATACATAAAGTTTCAGAACTCAATTGCCCTTATTACAGAAATATGCTCTGAAAGGAACAATATCAAGACTATCCTTTAAAGGAGGGTACAAACTGACTTAAGTATAAGCATCATTAACTTCAATTCAAATCACTATCATAGTTTAGATGGTTATTATTATTATTTTTCTCTTTTTTCAGTTAATAGTATTTTATTTTTCCAAATACATAGAAAGATAGTTTTCAACATTCATTTTTGTAAAAGTGTGTTCCAAATTTTTCTCTCCTTTCCTTACCTCCTCCCTCCTCCCGACAGCAAGCAATCTGATCATTGTTATTATTTTTCTCGTGTTATTGCGATAAAAGTCACCAATAAACACATACAAGCCTTATCTTATTCTTTTTTCTAGTTCAAATTGATCTTGCAGCAAAAATTAATCATTAGAAATTAAGAAAATAACCACATTCTGTAATTAAACACAATAGCTCTTTCAAAAATCAGGGAAAAAAAATTGGAATCAACCATCCCAGACTACATCTCTGTGTTCTAGATCACCCAGATCATGTGTCTTTGTGTTCTAGACTGCCCAGAACTACTGTGTCTTTGTGTTCTAGATCACCCAGATTAGCCATCCTGGACTACATGCCGTTTTGTTCTAGAACACCCAGATTGTGTGTCAGTGTGTTGTAGAACACCCAGATTACATGCCGGTGTTCTGAAGCACCCAGATTATGTGTCTGTGTTCTAGATCACTCTGATTAACCTTATCTTGTATTGCCCATCTTTGTGTTCTAGATTGCCTGGATTGTGTTTCTTTATGGTCTAGATCACCCGGATTGGTCTTTCTGCTTTAGATCACCAAGATTTCATGTCTTTGTGTTCCAAATTACCCAGATCATGTGGCTTTGTGTTCTAGATTGTGATGGCTCACACATCTTTGTTCTAGATTGCCTGAATCAACATCACACTTTATATGTCTGTGTTCTAAATCACCCAGATGTCCACCCAGACCACTGTCTCTGTGTTCTAGATCACCCAGGTAGAATGTCTTTGTGTTCTAGATCACCAGGATAGAGTGTCTTTGTGTTCTAGATCACCAGGTAATGTCTTTGTGTTTGAGAGCCCAGATTTACCTGGCTCATTGTTCTAGATCATCCAGATTAATCATCCTGGATCATATCTTTGTGTTCTAGACCAACCAGATTCCTGCATCTTTGTGTTCTAGATCACCAAGATTAACAGTATCAGATTATGTATTTGCATTCTACATCACCCAGATTAAACATCCAGGTTAACATGTCTTTGTATTCTAGATTGCCCAGGCTTTGTTCTTTGTTTTCTAGATTGTCCCCTGCTGCGTGTCTTTGTGCTCTAGATCTAGGATGTTTTCTGGATTGAGGCTAAAGAAAAAATCTAGAAAAAAATTTTCTGGCTTGAGGCTCTAGGAAAAAATGTAGAAAAGAGGGAAGATCCAAAACAGAATCTAGAAAAAGGTTTTCTGGATCGTAGCTCTAGAAAAATCTAGAAAGGGATGGAAGATTCAGAAAATAGTCTAAAAATGATTGAGGATCTAGAAAACAATCTAGAAAGTACCCCCTAACTTCCCTAGAGAGGATCCAGAAAAGAATCATGAAAAGACTGAGGACCAAAAAAAGAATCCAGAAAAGAGTATCTTTCTCTTCTAGTCAGATTGTCTGTCTCTGTGTTCTAGAGCACCCAGATCAAGCCTCTTTGTGTTCTAGATCCCAGATTCATGTGCCCCTGTGTTCTGGCTCTCCCATATTGTGTCTTTGTGTTCTAGAATGCCTGGGCTAGGTACTTTTGTGTTCAAGACCACCTAGATCAACCATCACAGTTTATACATGTCTGTGTTCTAGATCACTCAGATGTGTGTGTCCTTGTGTACTAGATTACTCAGATTGTGTGTCTTTGTGTTCTAGATAACCTGGATCATGTGCCTTTGTGTTATAGATAATATGGACAACCAGTCTGAATCATGTGTTCTTTGTGTTCTAGCTCACCCAGATTTTACATGTCTTTGTGTTCTATATCACCCAGATCATATGTCTTTGTTTTCTAGATTGTCCCCAGTGTGTGTCTTTGTGCTCTAGATCTAGAATATTTTCTGGATTGAGGCTCTAGGAAAAAAAATCTAGAAAAGATGGAAGATCCAGAAAAGAATCTAGAAAAGACTGGGGATTTAAAAAAAAATCTAGAAGAGTGTCTTTGTGTTTAGCTCACCCAGATTACATGTATTTGTGTTCTAGAGTATCCCAATCAAGCCTCTTTGTGTTCTAAACCCCCAGGTTCATGTGCCTTTTGTATTCTAAATCACCCAGATTATCCATCCTGGATCATGTGTCTTTGTGTTTTAGATTGCCTAGACTTGGGTGTCTTTGTGATCTAGACCACTGGGATTAACCATCCTGGATTGCATGGTTTGGTGTTCTAGATCACCCAACTTGCATGTCTTTGTGTTCCAGATCACCTGGATTAACCATCTGGATCATGGGTCTTTTGTGTTTCTAGATCACCTGGCTTGTTGCATCTTCGTGTTCTAGATCACCCAGATTAAGAGTCTTTGTGTTCTAGATAACACAGGGTTACATGCATTTGTGCTCTGGATCACTAACCATTTTGCATCATGTGTCTTTGTGTTTTAAATCACCCAGATTAACCACACCCAGATTACATGTCTTTGTGTTCTAGATTACTCAAAACATGTATCGTTATGTTATAGACCATCCAGCTTCACTATCTAGGTTAACATGTCTTTGTTATACACGATCTTGACATGCCCAGATTGTGTCTTTTTTTCTAGATTGTCTCCATTGTGTGCCTTTGTGCTCTAGATCTAGAATGTTTTCTTGATTGGGGCTCTAGGAAAAAAACCTAGAAAAGATGGAAGATCCAGAAAATAATTTAGAAAATAGTTGTTTTTTTTTTTTTGTTTTTTTTCTGGATTGAGGCTCTAAAAAAGAATCTAGAAAAGAATGTTTTCTGGATTGAGGTGCTAGAAAAAAATCTAGAAAGGATGCAGAATCCAGAAACTAATCTTTAAAAGTATTGAGGATCCAGAAAACAATCTAGACAAGCCCCTCTCCCACACACACCCTAAAGAGAGGATCCAGAAAAAAATCTAGAAGACTAAGGATAAAAAAAAAAAAAAAGAATCTAGAAAAGTGTCTTTGTGTTCTGAATCACCCAGATCATGTGTTTTGTGTGTTCTAGACCATCTCGACCATATTGGTCCACAGGTTTATGTTCTAGATCACCTAACTTAGCATATTTTGTGTTCTAGATCACCCAGAGTTATGTGTTTTTGTGTTCGAGATCACCTGGATTAGTCACCCAGATTACATATCCTTTGTTCTAGAATCTATATTCTATAAGCCTTGAGTCTGACAGATATCCATATCTGAAAGATTACATATTAACCTAAGTGATTTTTATTATTCATCTTATACAAAATATATCCAATTAAATTCTTAACAGTTTTTTAAACCATAAATATACTCAACTGTATCAAGTAAAGAGTTAATTTTCTAATGATTCAATTGTATCACCCTCTGGATATGTTTTTTTCCAATTTATAGCATTTTTAAAGAAATCATTTCCCAAAAATGATAATACAAGAAAAATTAAAAAGTTAATAGCAAACAATATTATAGATTTTAAAAAGCATACCACAAAACTTTTTTTAATTTATTTTCAAAATATATACATGAATATTGAAAATTATTGGATAATTTTCAATATTCATCCCTACAAAACCTTGTGTTATAATTTTTCCCTCCCTTCCCCCCACCCATTCCCCTAGACCGCAAGAGATCCAATATAGGTTCAACATATGCAGTTCTTCTATACATATTTCCACAAATATGATGCACAAGAAAAATCAGATCAAAAAGGAAAAAAATGAGAAAGAAAACAAAATGCAAGCCAACAACAAAAAGAATGAAAATACTATGTCCACAAAACTTTTTGCCAGTCAAATAATATCCAAATACCTACAAAGGGTCAAACATCACAATTAGCTTAATAGAAGATCATATTTCATTTTAAATTTAAATTTCTATAATTTAGTTTTAGGGCAAAAAATTAAGTCAAATCTCAATTTAGAATCATTCAAAATTTCAATTTTTCCAAGCACAATTAGCTTCCAGCACCTCAAATCATAAAGCTCATTGCTTTTAATTATCTAGAGTTCCAAATACTTACGGTAGCAGTCTCACATTCTCTTCTTATAATATTTCAATACTTGCAAAAATCTTCAAAGTATAATTTGTAAATTTACTGCAAATACATTATGTTTCAACAACAAATTTTGTTTTTAATTAGTTTACAACGCCATTAATTTCTATCAACCAGGGAAAAGTTTTCCTTTCTCTGCCTAACATGATTTCTGTAACCTCAAGCTGGATAGGGTAGAAATGACAGATAATATTTTACAGGGTTTTTTTTTCCTTCCCCTATTCCTGTACCCCCTCCCCCAAAAGAATTTATCTCCTCCTTAAATATTTATTTCCTGCTGAAAGTTTTAAATGGGACTAATGCTCTGCTTAATGGGATAGAGAATTTAGTATATGGAAAATTATATTGTTTTAAGTATAAAACTTATTAATATAAAACTTCTTTAGTATTCTAAACTCTCTGGCTACACATTTTCGTAGCATTCTACTATTCTTTATTTTTCCTTCTCCAATTCATTAAAAAATTTTTAAACAATAGCTTTTTATTTTCAAAATACATACAAAGATAGTTTTCAACATTCACCCTTGCAAAATTCCAAACTTTTCTCTTACCCTTCTCCCAACCCCCCTCCCTTATACAGCAAATAATCCGATATCTGTTAAACATGTGCAGTTCTTCTACACATATTTCCATATTTGTCATGTGCAGCAGTCTTTAAGGCTAGCTGTATCTTCTCTTAGAAATCTTCCAGAGTAGTAGAAACTACAAACAACACTAGAAATAACACAAGACAAGGATTTTCCTGAAAAGTTCATATGGAAAGCAGAGAGAGAAAAAAAAATAGTTCCCTACTATTGAAGTATGACCTGCAATGGCTGGGCCCTGGACAACAGTTTATTTTGACCAATACACACACAAGCTTCCCTCATTAATCTGGTGTCTTCCTAATCAATGGAGTGCAAGGTTGATATTAGGCAATCAGTTGTTGGTCACTTACTGGATAAAAAATTTCCTCCTGACAGGTCACATAATTCAACTGATAGCCCTTGCATTTGCTGCTGGTGACATAGAAGCACAAACCAAGTATCCAATTTATTTTCCAGTAGTCATGGGAAGATAAGAGAAGTACAGGAAGAGAAATAGAAGAGGGGGGAAAAAATAGAAAAAACAGTCCTCCTCTGCTGGAGGACTGATGAAAGAACAGATGATGGCAGATCCCTTCTTACCCCCCTCTCCAGGAGGACTATTCATTTGCCCATAAAGGTGGCTAAACTAGTTCCCTGAGCAATTCCCCAGGCCAATATGGTGCACAGCCTCCTAGACAAGAGTCCTCAGGCCTAAAACCTAGTCCAGGGCAGAAATGACCCAATTGTATTCCACCTGGACCACGGGAGCACTCACATGGGTTCTTGTTGGGCTGAGTGATCTTGACAATGTTAAATCCCCATCTCTCTGGCCAGCCATCAACTGTCCCACTTCTAGCACCAATTGGAACTGAGAACAAAAGTTTCTTAAATTAAAACAATTTAGAAAGAAGTTTACATTAGGTTGTTCAGTCCTCCCTCTGAGTCTTTCTAAATTACACATTTTATAGGGTTCAGACAAAGGAACAAGAAAATTGTACTGGACAGGCTAACTTGGAAGCAATTTCCAGATAAGACATGATTTGCTTGAAATGTCTTTTGAGAGAAAACTCACATTTCTTGCATCAATCTGACTAGGTTTCTGGTCAGCATAACCTAGGTCTTATGTTCCGCATTAAATGATTCTGGTCTCTAAGCAACAGTTCTGATTTCTCAATTATACATGATTGGGTGATAAATATGGAAGTGTTTAGAAGAATTGCACATATTTAAACTGTATTGGATTACTTGCTGTCTAAGGGTGGGAGAAAAATTGGAACATAAGGTTTTGCTGGTGTAGATGTTGAAAACTAGCTTTGCATTTCATATATTTTGAAAAATAAAAAAGCTATTATAAAAATTATACATGGCTAAATTCAAACAATATAATAAATTTTCCACATGCAATTTTTTTGTGTTTGTTTAGTGAAGCAGTTCTGAATTTATTTGATTATAGAATCATATAACCCATGTTACTCCAATGAAGCAGTTCTGATTCTACTTGATTATAATCTCATAAAATCCCTATCTCTCTTACTTTTCTACAAGAATAGCAGGGAAATCTTTGCCAAATGTTTTTCTAGTATCTCTATAGAATAATATTTATAGCATTTCCTGATTTAACAATTTTGTAACCTTATGAAAAAAAGTTTAAATCATAATTTTGGTTTTTACATTAGTCACTTTCAGGGGGCACTAAGTTTTATTTTATGACAAAGAAAGTTAAACAAAACCATCTGACACAGCTTTTGGAACAGTGCATGCAACAACATTCTGCCCTCATAGTCCCCTGTATGCACAAAGTACTGCATTCATCCTCCAAGGTCAAGATTCCTCATTATAGTTATTCAGTATCATTTCAGCATCTTTTTCATTTACATTATTGTGTTCCACCTGAAGCATGGGAGCACTCACATGGGATCTTGCTGGGCTGAGTGATCTTGTCTATGTTAAATCCCTTCTCTCTGGCCAGCCATCAAAGATTCCACTTCTGATACCCACTGGAGCTGAGAACAAAAGTGTATGAGCTCCTAATTCCAATTCATTTCCTATTAATTAATTCACTTAAGACGTTTAGTGTTTTTACATTAACCTGCTCTTAATGAAACTACATGCATTCTTGTGACCACCACTTCCTTTTCTACGTATCACTCATCATCTCTTTATTAATATGTTGTAGAATTCTGCCAGCATTTGAAACTGAGTTTACTGGTCTTTAGCTTGCAGATTTCCTTCTCTCCCTTTTTCTAAAAATTAGGACATTCAAGGCAGAGCCAGGATGGTGGAGTAAAGGCAGGAACTTGCCCAACCTCTCCTCCAAACTGCTCCACATTCCTTTAAAAATGACTACACAAGTGGCTAGAAACTGGAAACTGAATGGATGTCCATCAGTTGGAGAATGGCTGAATAAATTGTGGTATATGAATATTATGGAATATTATTGTTCTGTAAGAAATGACCAACAGGATGATTTCAGAAAGGCCTGGAGAGACTTACACAAACTGATGCTGAGTGAAATGAGCAGGACCAGGAGATCATTATATACTTCAACAACAATATTATATGATGACCAGTTCTGATGGACCAGGCCATCCTCAGCAACGAGATCAACCAAATCATTTCCAATGGAGCAGTAATGAACTGAACCAGCTATGCCCAGAGAAAGAACTCTGGGAGATGACTAAAAACCATTACATTGAATTCCCAATCCCTATATTTATGCACACCTGCATTTTTGATTTCCTTCACAAGCTAATTGTACAATATTTCAGAGTCTGATTCTTTTTGTACAGCAAAATAACGGTTTAGTCATGTATACTTATTGTGTATCTAATTTATATTTTAATGTATTTAACATCTACTGGTCATCCTGCCATCTAGGGGAGGGGGTGGGGGGTAAGAGGTGAAAAATTGGAACAAGAGGTTTGGCAATTGTTAATGCTGTAAAGTTACCCATGCATATATCCTGTAAATAAAAGGCTATTAAAAAAAAAAAAAAGATTTTCAGGAAAAAAAATGACTACACAAATTTTAGAGCACCAGAGCACCCAAATGTTTATTTTCCAGCCAAAGCAGAAGCAGGTGGAAGCCCAGGGTGCAATCCCAGTGCAGGCTGCACCTGCACAGCCTAGTCCCCAGAGGCAGCGAAATGGGACCTCTGAATCAGCAGCAGTGCTGGAGGCACCAGGGAGGACTCAGATCATCAGAGAGGGTCTGTGGCAATGGGGTAAGAGTCAGCCCCAACCCCAGCACATTAGACCTTATAGCCACCGTGGGGCAGGAGCCTCCTCAGAGCTCCAGGGCAGCAGCAGGAAGCCTTGTGTCCGATTCCCAGAAGGAGTTCTGAGAACACAAAAAGCCCTGAAGCTTAGGACAGTACATCCTTCACGCTGGAAACAGAGCCCTGCTGAACAAAGAGTTAAAAGCTGAGTAATAGACTAGAAAACGAGCAGACAACAGAAAAGGTCTGACCATTGAAAATTATTATGATGACAAGGAAAATCAAAACACACACTCAAAAGATGATAACAAAGTCACAGCTCCTACATCCAAAGCCTCCAAGAAAAATCAGAATTGGGCTCACTCAAGTCAGCGAGGAGCTCAAAATAAAGTAAGAGAGGTAGAGGGAAAATTAGAGAAAGAATTGACCGTGGTGCAAAAAGAAATATAAAAAATTAATGAGGAGAAGAATGCCTTAAAAAGCAAAATTGGCCAATTGGGAAAGGAGATACAAAAGCTCAGTGAGGAAAAGAATTCCTTAAAAAAGAATTGAGCAAATGGAAGTTAATGACTTTATGAAAAATATGCATGATGAGAAATTATGAGAAGATACAATAAAGCAAAACCCAAAAATAGGAAGAAAAAAAAACCAGAAAAAAGTGAAATATCTCATTGGAAAAACAATTTACCTGGAAAATAGATCCAGGAGGGAGAAATTTTAAAATTATCAGTCTACCTGAAAGTCATGATCAAAAAAAGAGTATGGACATCATTTTTCAAGAAATTATATTTCTTGAATATAAAGGAAAACTGTAAACTGCCTATTCTAGAAGCAGAAAATAAAATAGAAATAGAAAGAATTCACCAATCACATCCTGAAAGAGATCCCAAAATGAAAATTCCCAGGAATATTATTACCAAACTCTAGAACTCCAGGGTCAAGGAGAAAATGCTGTAAGCAACCAGAAAGAAACAATTCAAGTATAATGGAGTCACAATCAGGATAACATAAGATTTAGCATTAAAGGACCAGAGGGCTTGGAATATGATGCTCCAGAGAGCAATGGAGCTAGGATTGCAACCAAGAATCACCTATCCAGCAAAACTGAGTATAATCCTTCAGAGGAAAAGGTAGTTATTCAATGAAATAAAGGATTTTCAAGCATTTTTGATGAAAAGATCATAGCTGAATGGAAAATTTGATTTTCAAATACAGGACTCTGGAGAAGCATAAGGAAATAATCAGAAAGTGATATCATAAGGGACTTAAGGTTTATCTGTTTACATTCCTACATGGGAGGATGATACTTGTAACTCATTAGAATTTTCTAATTATTATGGCAGTTTGAAGGAGGGTACATATATATATATATATGTATAGGTATGAGTTAAATATAAAGGGATAATATCTTTTTTAAAAATTATGAAATTAAAGGATGAGAGAGGAATATACTGGAGAAAGGGAAAGGAAGAATTGAATGGTGCAAATTATCTGCCATTTTTAAAAAAGCAAGAAAAAGCTTTTACAATGGAGGGGAAGAGAGGGAGGAGAGAATAAGTGAGTGAAACTTACTTTCCTCAGAATAGACTCAAATAAGAATAATATACATACTCAATAGGTGTAGAGAAATCCAATACAGGAGACCCTGCAGGAAAATAGGAAAGGAATGGGATACTGGAAAGGGGGGGGAGATGATTAAAAAAAAGAGGGCATATTGGGGGAGGGAGCAGTCAGCAGCAAAACACTTTTGAGGAGGAACAGGGTGAAAGGAGAGAGAATAAATGCGGGAAATACAATTAGCAATAGTAAAAATTAGGACATTATCTCTGCTTTCTCCAATACTGTGTACCTCTCTCTCCCATTATCTATAATAAGTCAAGGATCAGTGATAGTATCTTGGACTGAAACTGTATCTGCCATTACTTTCAGTATCTGAGGTCACAATTTATCTGACCATGTGTGTAGTACTTATCAAAACCAGTTAGGGTTCTTTTACTGTCTACTTCCTTATCTTCAATATCAATTCCCTAGTAGTGTTCTGTCCTTCTCAGATCAAAGAACATTGTCCTTAACAGGAAAAAAACAAAACAAAACAACTAAACTAAAGAATTAAGCAGATTTCCTTCTTATTATTATCATTTATAACTGAGACAACTCAAATACCATCTTAGGTTTGGAGCCTTTCTGAATCTTATCACCCACTGATATCTACTCTTTCTCAAAACATTTAATTATATTGTGTATATTCACCTTTTTGTGCTGTATGTACTTTTGTGTTATAGACAAAACATCATCAGCCACTTGGGAAAATGCCCCAAATTCCTAATAATAAGAGAAATACAGTTTAAAAAAAAACTCTGATGTTTCATTCCATACCTGTCAATGACAAAGATAACAAAAAATTAGAAAAGATAATATTAAAAGACACACTATACTACTCTTGGCAGATCTGTGAAATGGTCCAACCATTTTGATAAGCAATTTGCAACAATAACTCCAAAGTCATTAAAATGTGCATAACTTTTGATCCATCAACACCACCACTAGATACATAATCTAAAAGAAATCAAAGAGGAAAAGATATATGTACAAAAATATTTATCTAATTTTTTAGATAAAAAATTGGAAACTAAATGGATACCCATTAAGTGGGTAATAGATAAAGAAATTATGATATATAAATGTAATGAAATATTATTGAATTGTGAGAAATGAAAGGTATTACGGTGTGGTGGAAAGAAAGCTGACTTAAAAGACAAGAAGATCTAAATTCAAATCCTATCTCTGTCAAGACTGACTATGTGACTCTGGACAACTTATTCAGTCTCTCAGCGCTCTACGTCAGTGATACTGAACTCAAATAGAAATGGGAGACACTTCCAAATGAATAATCAAAATCATATTGCTTACTTTCTCACAGAGACAGGGAAGAAAAGGAGAAAGAATTTAGAACTCAAATTTTTTAAAACAAAGATTAATTTTTATGTGTAATTGGGAAATATTTAATGAAATAAAAATTTTTAAAGAAATGAGATCACTAAATCATTTATAAGGAGTTCTGTGGACCACATATTGACTTAGAAAATCTGTTTACATATTTCACACATATTTACATAAATACATATTTATATATAAGCATGCTTATATATTTCCTTTTTTAATATTAATGTATCAATACATTTAAATCAAATAGGAAGCACACTTTAATCTGGTTCATATTGTACTCAGAAATGTTGAGTGTCACATGAAGCCTGATGGTCATGTGTTTTATACCTATTCTAGCTAACTATATAAGTTGAAGAGAGGGTTTGAGCATGTGTTGCTGGCAGGAACTTCCTCCCCTAAGAGTCTCCTAAATCCAAGAAATCATAGATCTAGTCCCTATCCCTAAGAAATTACAACTTCAAAGAAATCTGAAAAAATTAGTGTGAATACATTTAGGACAAAGGTCTAATGGAATAATATATAAAATGATTATAATACTGTAAAATGGGGTTATGAAAGAAAACAACTTTGAAAAATTTCAGTGGTCAAATAAATTATTGTCCAATAATGCTCTTACCGTGTATAAAATTCTCTTGGTTCTGTTTACTTCACTTTGCATCAACTCATATAAGTCTTTCCAAATTTTTCTGAAATCATTCTGCTTGTCATTTCACACAATAATATTCCATTGCAATTATATACCATAGTTTTTTTCGTTCCCCAACATATAGGCATCCCTTTGATTTCCAATTCTTATCCAGTAGGTACTTACTTTAATTGGATTAATGGACATTCCATACCCTTGATTTTAAGAAAACATTTTGAGTTTTTGTTGTTCTATTTAAGCAAATGTAAACTCTAATCAAAAATGTAAACCTTATTTAATCTTTCTGAGAAATTCTCCTTGTTTAATGAACACTATAAAATTATAAATAGTAATGGCTTAGTGTGGAGACTCTTCCAGCGACAAGGAAACTGCCCTTATGTCTTCTCTTTAAGCAGCTATCCTTAGTATTTAATTAAGAAATTTGCCTCTCACAGATTTGTGCCAAATAGACAGATGACTGAGTTTTGCTCCCACTCTGGGAAGGCACATAAGGAGACCAGTAAAACTATACCTTTGTTCTTTCTGGTGTGAAGGTGTATAAAAAGAAAATATTATATAAACCTATAGAATTATTTCATCAGCTAAAAATCTGACATGTCTTTCTCCAATTCCCAAACCAGTGCTTTATCCCTTGGACCAGTGGTACATTTTAATTACACAAGACGATAGGACTTCAGGCTTCTTTTTCCTCAAGCATTTCATTTCAAGCTTGCTGATGCTTTCTGAGGGGATGCCAAAAACCATGCCTGGTACATGTGGGGAAACAAAATTACACACATGGCAGCTAATTGGCACAAATTTGAAGGTTTTAATCTCTTAGTCCTATGCCAATTTCATTTCAAATTTTGCATTAAAGAGGATTTATACATTCAATGGAAATAAAACGTTTTTACTCCTCTCTGGAGTCAATTTGTATACAGTTTTCTCAGTTGATTCCATCCTGGCTCCAATGGATTTGAAATATTTAGAAGTCAAATTTGAAGGGAAATCTAACACAGAAAACATCCTTTTATTCATTTCACACCAATAGCTACTATCTGAGCAATTGCTACCATGCATGAGGGTTCATGAATGGCAGCAGGCTTAAGAGGCATAAAGAAGTTTTGGGAGAATGTTGGACAATAGAAATTTCTTGTAATGCTTATAAATCTATACTATAAGTGTATGTTAATGCTTCAGCAATTTTGGTTTCTTATGCTTATGTAAAATCATATTATCTTTCATCCTTCCATGAGTGCATAATTAATTTTGTATAACCTTTTCCCCTTCTTTCCCTTTTTTTGTATAATTCCCCCACTTGAGCTAACCAGTTACTCATACTACTAACTTATTCTGGAACTACTCAATTTTATATTTCATATAATGTCACATTGTTTTTGGAGAGATTCAGATCTGTGATTTAATTGGTACAGATGAGTTCCCAGTTAAGAAATTATTTACCTATGAAAATCTGTGATTCTTCTGTGATTAATAGCTTAAACAGCTTCCAATTGCCCTGCAAGGTTAATTGACTTAATAATAATCACACAAGCATTGTTCAGTAAATGTTGAATCCTTGAATTCACCACTCTTTCATTTTATTTTTTCTTACTCCTTTTCAAGCCTCCAAGCCAGATTATTCCCATTATGTGCTTTTCCTATTTGGGGGGGGGGGGGAAGGGGGGTTAAGTAACATTGCCAGGATCACACAGCTTCTAAGTGTCTGAGGCAAAATTTGAATTCATATCCTCCTGACTCCAGGACTGGTGCTCTATTGCACCCCAAAGCTAACCCCTTCTCCACTCTTTAAGAGCTTCTAGTGTCAGTCATCTCTCTTTGGATCACTTTCTTGTTGTGGTGGAAGGGCTTGCATAGTTCAATGAAATGGTGAGCTACGCCATGCCAGGATGGAGAAGTTGAGAGTTCTAACAAAAGGTGATCCACTGGAGAAAGAAATGTTTCCTTGCCAAGAAAACCTAAAGGACAGCATTAAAATAATAATAATATTTTAATAAATAATAAAATTTTAAAAGATGACAGTAGTGGAGCCCTTCAGATCAGAAGGTATTGAATTAGGAAAGAGTAGGGGGTGACTACAAGAAGCTCCAGAAAGAAAGAAATGGCTGGGTCAAAACTGAAAGGAAAGATAGTTGCAGATGCATCTGGTGGTGAAAGGAAAGACTGATGCTATAAAAATCAATATTGCATGGGAATCTAGAATGTAAAAAAAAAAAAAGGCAAGCTGGGTATGATCAAACAGGAGATAGAAAGATTAAACATTGTCATCTTAGGTGTCAATGAATTTAAAGGGATGGGATTGGGTGAATTTAATTCAGATAATCACTACATGTACTGTTGTGGTCAAGAATCCCTTAAAAGAAATAGAGCAACCCTGATAGGATTGCAAAGAAACTAAGCAAAGCTTAGAAAAGCTAAGAAAGGCAATACTGGGATATAATCTCAAAAATGACAGAATGGTATCTGTCTGAATCCAAGTCAAACCATTCAACATCACAGCAATACAAGTCTGTGCTCCAACCACTGATGCCGAAGAAACCAAAGATGCTCAGTTCTAGAAAGACCTACAATAATATCTTCTGGGAATAACATAAAAAAAGAAGTCACTTTCATCATAGGGGGTTAGAATGCAAAAGTAGGAACTCAAAAGGTAATTACAATAATAGGCAAGTTTGACCTTGGAAGACAAAGTAAAACAGAGCGGAGGCTAATAGAATCTGATCACCAAACTCACTAGTCATAGCAAACACTCTTTTTCTACAAAGGTGACTTGTTGGAATACATGGGAGCCACCTGACAGTGACTGCTAGAGTTCCAACCCAGAATAGATCTCCTCTTGTGAGAGGACAATACAAGGAGACTGAGAGGCCGTTGCTGTTCTCTGACCTCCCTCCTCTTTCCTCTGCCTCCAATTTATCTCATTCCCATTCCCCAACACCTGTGTCAGCAAAGGCTGCCCTGCAACTCCTTCAGATGCTGTGATCCACAGCTGTGGAGGCTCTCGGAGAATTGACCTATCCCTTAACAGTGATCCCTTAACAGTAACACATAGACATCACCAGATGGTCAATATCGAAATAAGATTTTTATATATTTTGCAGCCAAAGATGGAGAAGCTCCATTAAAGTCAGTTAAAACAAGAACTGGAATTGACTGTGGTTCATATCATATCAGCAAAATTCAGACTTAAATTGAAGAAAATAGAGAAAACCATCAGACTATATAGGTATGACTTAAATAGATGCCTGTGTCCCTACCCTGTGATCAGTTTTTGCCCAAGATTCACAGAAGCCTGAGAAATAGAAATATATCTAAGATTACTATCAGAAGTTTCAATAGATTTATTATCGTTTTCCCACCATTTTAGTTATCTGTAATTTTCTCCTGAGAGAAATTAACATTATACTACTATGTTAATAACAAATTATTCATTATGATCCACCTTTTTTTTCCCCCCTATTTTCTGTTAAGGCCCAACTCCAGTTAAGATCAATCAGTCTCTGAAGGGCATGACTGCCTAATAAGATTGCTCCTAGCCTCAAGGAACATGCTGACCCTATGCACTTAGGGGACCTAATTTCTGCATATCTAAAATACCTATTATCATCTATTGCTTGTCTTTCCTTCTCAAAAAGGACCATGACTTCTATAGTAAACCTGAAGTGTCTTGGGGAGGAATGGAGTTGGAAACAGCAACAGCAAAGATCACTTATTACTGAAGATTTGTACATCTCATGACCTTCTCGGCACCAGCCCTGTCTTCCATTTATCTAAACACAATAAAACTTTATGGCTGCACTTGGCATTTGATAGACAATGAGATTGTAAGAAGAGACAGACAGGATGAGAAGGTGATGAAGGCAATGTGTAATGTAGACTTAGACTAATCCTTTCCAAGCAAAATATTTGCATTTAACAAAAGCAGCAGCTCCAGGGCAAAAAGATTACCAGAAGAATTAATGTCAACAGATGAGAGCACTGGAGCCAAAAAGGAATGGACAGCTTTTATTGATTTGGTATACAGCATTACATTTGTTCATCTGGGTCAGAATACTAGCAAACCTCAAGACTGGGTTGATGAAAATGATGGGAAAATTCAGAAACTGCTAAATAAAAAATCAAGAACTTCACAGGGTATAGCAGCAGGATAGTTCATTTATATTTAAGAAGGAAACATTTAATTCCATCAAAGCAAACTTTGTTGTTCTTCCTTCTTAACTTTACCTCTTAGAATCCTTCTCTTTAAAGACTTAGCTCAAATGTTACCTTCTGTAAGAAGGCTACCTCTGCTTGCTATTGTCCCCTTTTCAACTATTCTCTGTGTATCTTTTATGTTCCTATTTATGTATATGTTGGCTTCCCCATTTAAATATAAGCTCCTTGAGAGGCTGAGAATAATTTTGTTTTTCCTTTCCCCAATGCTTATCACAACATATGGAAGAGAGTAAACACTTAATAGAACTTGTTGACTCATTGATTATAAAGAATTCTAAATAGGTCAAAGATCAATTCATAAAAACAACAAAGATACGTTAAGGACAATGATAATAAAGAGACATCATACCAATATTTATGGGTATAACTAAAATAGACCTTAGAGGAAAATATATAAGCAAAATAGTTAACTTTATTTGTTTCTTTGTTTTTTGAGACTGAATATTCCTATATTATTACCCTGTTTGGAAATGCAGGGATCACTTATGGGCTCAGTCCATTGCTGATCATCATGGAAGCTTTGATATGTTGTTTCTTATCTGATCCAGTTTAACTTGGGCCCATTTTAAGCAGCCTGGTAACCCCTCCAATCTCAAGGGTTCATTATATTGGGACTAGATTGAGTGTAAACACTCAATCTGCTTACTGTATTTTTAGTTCAGAACTCCCACACTCAAGCTTCCCAATAGTGAGTATTAATGGTATGTGCTCCCACATCTACCTGTACACATACGGAAAAAGGTTACGTAGCCTAGTTAGAACATTGGAACCAGAAAGGCATGGGTGGATATTCTACCTCAGATTGTTACTAGTGTGTACAATACTCTAAACTGTAATGCCAAAGTAACTGAGCAAGACAGAGATTAGAGACCAATTCAATAGTTTATTAAATGGAGAGAAATACTGGGACCAATGCATCCATGGTGGATCCCAGGGCTAGATGAGACTATCATCTCAAAGAGTCTAGCCCCGAGTATCGGGACAGCGAGCTTTTTATAGAATAACAAGAACAATGACATAATGGAGGTACCTAGGTGGGGATAACCTAATGGAGGGAGGTTACTAATATTCTAATGACATCTAAAATGGATAAACCTTTATCTTGTCAAACATTAAGAAGGAATGTCTATAAAACCTTATAGACATATCAAACATTAAGAGGGAAAGGTTATAACTTAAGGAAGAATAACTAAATAGGACCATTAGAGAAACTGGGTCACAACATTAAAAGGGAACTTTGGCATTACAAAACCAGGGTTTCTTAAACCTTTTCCACTCACAACCCATTTCTGCCTGAGAAATTTTTCACAACCCCCCATTCTAATGTGAGCAGAGGTGTTTCTGGTAGTGTTTGTGCACACACAGTGCAAAGTGCACATGGTGTGTATCCAGAATCAAGATTGCAGCAAAGTTGCATGATGCAACGTGGGCAAGCCTTGCCAAAAACACCTCAGATTCATGACACATTTGAATTTGAATTAATTTTTGGTTGTTGTGATGAGGTTTTGAGTAACTAGGTGGGGTTGACAGAGAAAGACTGAAGCTATTGATAGAATTACTCCCTGAGGCGAGCAGAGAAGGGCACTGATGGGGATCAGGTCAATTTTATAACTCCACCATCTGTGGAGATTATAGGTAGCTCCACCTTGCTCTATCCAGTCAGAAATCTGAGTTATGTCAAACTCCTGAGGTTCAATTTTCCCTATAAATCTGTCCATGGCTCACATCTTCTTTGCTGAATCCCTTTTGGAGTTATAGTCCATCATGGCGCTCTACCTTGTGGTATCTTTCTTCTCCCTGTTCCCCATGGTGTCTTTCTCCTTATGGCTAACTAATTCTTTTACAATGTTAAACTCCTCCGTGGATTTAGCCTGCCAATTAACAGCATACTCCAACCTCCTGGAGTGTTCCCTTTCTCCTTGTTAATTGCAAGTTCGACTAGGAAATCTGCCTTTTCCATTTTTAATTGCTATATGTTCTCCCAACTCTATTTCACATTTACCATTCCTAGTGTCTAATGTATCTCTTATTTTGTCTGTAATCTCTGCTCATAAATAAATGTGCATTTTGCCCAAGAGATTGGCCATTGTGAATTCTCCACATGACTGAACCCCAACATTTGGTGCTGAACCCCAAACACATCATTTGGGGCAGAAATTGCCTATATCCATCACATCAGTTGCATTCAGAAGGTTTTTTACTGCTGCCAAATTTTTCACAACCTCCACATTCAGTTACACAACCCTGTATGGGATTGCCAAGAAGCTTTGCTCTAAACCTCTCTGTCTTCGTTTTCTCATAAGTAGAATAAAGATGATAATAGCACTTATCTCACAGGGTCATTATAAGGATCACACAAGATAGTATATGCAAAGCACTTAGCAAACTTAAAGCTATATATCTCAGCTATTATTCTTGTAAATGTAGAATAACTGAATTACTCAATTCTTCCCCATTTAAATTAAGTAAATAATAAAGTCCCCAATGGATCAATCTCATAAGCCTTAGACTGAGATGTGAAAAAAATCCTTCTAATTGGTGGCAATGCACAAGAATATTTAGATAAGCTAAAGAAACTTGGTCAAACCACAACATCATATATAAATTGTCAGATTAATTATTAGACTCCCATTCATTTGATTGGTCAGGGCAAGGATGGGATTCCAACACATTCTTGACAAGGTAAGGAGGAGGGAGATAAAGGAGGATGCAGGTTCAGGGAAATCTTGAAAAAAGCAAATTATTTCCCCAACTTTTCTCCCCTCTCCCTGCCTGCCAAGGACACTAGAATTTCCTGTTTGGTTACTCAAAAGTTATAAGTAAAACGAATTTTACTTCAACCACAAAGAGACCAGGTTGTTAAGTAGAGAGAGGAACAAAAGTAAAGTTAGCCCCTGCAATATCATTAATAGATCTGTATCCCAAAGAGATTAAAGGAAAAAAATGTATATTATAAAAATAATTATCACAACCTTTTAATAGTGGCAAAGAATTACAGATAGTTACTATTTATCAGATGGAAAATGTCAGAACAAGTTGTGTCATATGATTGTGATAGAATACTATTTATTGTATTATAAGAGATGGAAAGAGATCATAAAAAGATAGTAAGAAGTATATGAACTGATGTGAGGAACAACTGAACATGAGAAGAACTAAGATTAACAGTATTCAGTAAGAGCAATGTTGTTATGATTTGGGGTTTTAGCTTAGATCTTCTCACAAACTTTAGAAGTTCAAAGTTTTAGGTTTTATTTAGGCTATGAAAGCTTATCCAGATAAGGAGAATCTATTTTAGCTCTTGTAAGAAAGATTTTTAGCTGGTTGATTGATTTTATGAAATTCTGCTGCCACTTCCCTCCCCTCTCCAAGAGTTCTGAATGGTTTGTCTTAATTTCTAATATTAAAGGAAATTAAACTTAATTTAGGATTTTTTTTAGATTAAGTAATGCTTCATGGGATAATCAGAACTACACTAGAGTTTTGGAAAAAAAAAATTTGAGTAGCTCATCATTATTTTCAAGAGCATTTAAGTTAGTATAGACCATTTCAAGATATTACAGTGTCAGGCTCATGATTTCTACAAGGTATTATCGTGTCTCTTACAGACAAGAAAACAAACAGGGTCAAATCTAAATTTTCTCTTTTTCTTCACTGAATCTGTAAGCTTAGCTAATGATGGGAAGTCTAAAAGAAGAAATCTCAGTCAGCAATATCCTGTCAATTGCAAAAGAATAAGACTATAATATAAAAATTGCTCTAATTTGTTACATTTGCCTCTGTGGGTTTTTTGCTTCATCTCTTCTGCCTTATGAGGCAACTATGTGGGAAAATTATATGTTGGGTTTCCTTAAGAGAAGTTTAGATTTATCTGAGAGTGATTTTTTCTTTATGATGTTGTCACTGTATAAATTGCTTACCTACTTTTAATGCTCTTTACCTGCTCTATACAAATTTTCCCAATTTTATCTGAAACTGTTCATTTCATTATTTTCTTATGGAACAATAACATTTTGTTATATTAATATACCATCATGTGTTTAGCAATATTCCCTAATAAATGGGCATCCTATTGGTTCCAAATTCTTAGCTACTATGAAAAGAACTACTATGAATATTTCTGTACAAATCAATCCATTTGCTCTCTTTGATCTCTAGGGCATATAGGCCTAGTAGTGATATCACTGGATCAAAGGATATGGATGGTTGAGTAGCTTTCTGGGCATAGTTCCAAATTACCTGCCAGAAGGGCTGAATCAATTCACAGTTTTGCCAATCATGCATTAGTATTCTGGCTTTTCTGAACCCCTTCCAAGATTTGTCATATTTGCCAATCTGATGTATGTGAAATTGAATGTCAGAGTAACAACATTTTATATTTCTAGAAATATTAGTAATTTGAAGCATTTTTCTTTACAGTTATTTATAGCCCAGGTTTCTTCCTTTAAAAGCACTTGTTCATATCCTTTGATCATTTATCTATTGGGGAATGACTCAATTCTTTACATATCTGGGACATGAAATCCTAATCAGAGAATCTTGGTGCAAAGATTTTTTTTTCCCCTAGTTACCTCTTTCCCTTCTAATTTTAAACTAGGTTAGTTTTGTTTGTGCAAAAACTTATAAATAATCAGAATTGTCTGTTTTCTCTTCTGTGATTCTTTCTGTTTCGTGTTTTGTCATGAACTCTTCCCTATCCATGGATCTGAAAGGTAATTTCTTCTTTGTTTCTCAAAATCACTTGTGATTGCATTTCTTATGTTTAAGTCCTATATTCATTTTGGAGCTTATCTTGACATATGATATAAAGTGTTATTATATACCTAATTTCTGGTGAAAAATTTTCTACTTTTCCCATCAGTGACTGTCAAATAGTGACTCCTTCCCTCAGAACCTTTAGTTTTTGAATTTATTAAGCACTATAGAACTATCTATTTATATCTTAAAATTTTACTAAATTTATTGCTTCAATTTTTTAAAGATTACTTTTTAGAGTTTTCTAAATATCTCCATAAAAAGAGATTTCCCCCTCCTCCCCTTTGTAATGTTTTCTGGTTCAGGTTTCTTGGGGTCTCTGGGAGCAGTCTTCTTTTCAGTCAGAGTAATCAACACAAGTGCAGTCAGGGGTTAAAGTCCAAATCCTTTATTATCTCTTTCAAAGTCTTGTCTCCTTTCCTGGGACTTGGCTAGTTTTCTTAGAGGCCTACTCTCTCCTTGGTTCCCAGAGCTTGAGCTCTCGCCTGTCTTCTCTGCCCTCTGAATCTATCTGAAAATCCTGGTTGAGGCTCCTAGCTTATATGCTCTACACTGAGTATAAACCAGTCGTTATATCACTAGGAAGCCATTATTTGTTGTAGGATTAAATCAATCATACTGAACCATGCTAAATTAGATAACTATTGTCTCTATCAATTCCACTGACTTAGTACCTTGTAAGAAATCTTTGTTTCATGTTCAGAATTCTGGCCCATAACAACCTTTCACTATGCTTATTCTCTCAGTTTCTACTTCTTGGTTTTACTGTTATAAGCTATATTCTTGTTGAGGTTTCTTTCAATAGATGAATGGTAGATTCTTTCCATTTTATTTTGTCCTCTGTTTCTAAGAATTTTAGGCAGTTTTCATGTATGTTTTCTTGAAACAAACTATTCAAACTTTTTTTTGGTCTTGATTGTTTCTCCTTGAGTCTAAATTAAAGTATGATTCTTTATCAGTGATGAAGTCTTCCAGTTGCTCTTATTTATAGATGACATTATGATGCTTACATAAAGTTTCAAAATATTTCAAAAGCTCCTGAATAAGATATTACAATTACTTGAAAGAGTTTGGCCTATCCATTCATACAAAAAATCCCAAAGGAATATAGAATGTCTATTGTTTAAATACCACAGTTGGATGGAAAACCCCTAAAGCTTGTCCATCTATATATTGTAGATATATATTAGTAATCTACATTATAGCATTAATATATATCAGTATATATTATAGAAATCCAGTGATTATAGGTTTATAACCTCATTTAGTGTTTCCTTGACAAATATTTTGGAATGATTTGCCATTTCCTTCTCCATTTCAATTTATAGATGAGGAAACTAAGACAAGCAGAATTAAGTGACTTGCTCAGGTTCACAAAGCTAGTAATTGTCTGAGGTCATATTGGAACTCAGGAAGATGAGTCTTATCTGATTGCAGACCCTATAGTCTATCTACTGTGCCATCTAGCAGCCACCTTTTTGAAACAGACAGTTTTGTTATTCTTATCATCCAACTTGGCTATATACTGGCTCTGCTCTGGGTTTCAATAGGAGTGGATCTGGTCAAGAGACTAATTGTCTATACTGAGCACCACCACAGTGGCAGTTTAGCAGCTGCTTACCAGGAGGATCAAAAAAAATACTCACACTAGAGTGGATGCCAGGTGGAAGAAAGCTAGCCAAATAGTTAGGCTTGCTGGCAAGAGAGCCTTTAAAGTGACAGGGAGAACACAGCCATTTTTATTTTTAAAAATTCTGATATTGCTGTTATAACTCTGTATCACTCTTCAAGCTGGCAAACCAAGAACTGACCAGAACTTTTTCATAAAGATGACCTTCTCCATGAGCCAATCTGATATTGTAGTAGCAGTTTTGCCATGAATACAAATAAGTTGTTTTACTCAGTTTTTATCTGAGAAAACACTGGCCAGGCTTCTGTGTTATCCTAAATAGCAATGGATGTAATAATGATAATTCCACAGGTCAGAGTAAATCACAAACACTATGCAGATCCCAGAAGCTGCTTTGTTTTCCAACATCTTGATCAAAGCCCTCTTTCTTTGCTGGAATAGCTCAGCTAGATAATTGGAAAGTAACTGGAGAGAGCAGTGCTGTCCATTGTCCAAAACTGGCAAAAACAAAAGCAGCTTCATTTTTCATAATGTCAGTGTTTACAAATGTTTTGTTTCTGCAGTATAGAGGAAGTATTTCGATATGTTTAACTTCCTTAAATAATACTTTGTAAAGGGTTTGTGAAATTTGGCAGGAAAAGTACGTGAATTATAATTAAGTTCCCTTGAGAACGACTTATGTTTTTGTTCCTGTGGGGATACAGTTGAATTAATCTGGTCTAAAGGAACATTTGGCACAAGGCTTCTGTCAATGGGGACAATTGTTTTATAGCCAGAAGCACACTTGTTAACCCCACAGTCTCATACATTTAATTAAAAGGCATTGAGTAAAATTAGAGGGTAGCTGGCCGTGGTTCTGTAACTGCTGAGAGCAATGCTGCTGACTCCAGAGCTCATCACTTGGACATAGAAATTCTACCATCGGGTTTATAGTAGTGAAGTATTTTCAATGTTGCAGTATTTTAAGAATCCTTTTGCAAGTGAGGGTTTCTCTGGACTATTTCCCTGCATTGTTGGGCACAGATATGCTTCATCTGTGCAAGCCAAGAGACTGTTCTCTGTTATATGTTTGGGGAGATAGGGAGCAGTGCATATGTTTCCCAAGAATGGCTTGTCTGTGCTTCTCTGAATAAATTAGAATTGCATTATTTTTTTAAAAAATAGAAAAAAGAGGGAAAAAAGAAATTTCTCTACAGATAGCTGTTGTCTGTTTTTTTGCTGATAGCAGATTGACGGTAACTGATACTACAGTTACCTCTGTCTCATCTTGCTTTTCTGCGTCTTACTTTATACAACTGATGATATATTTCCCTAAAAGGAATTCACTATTTTCATTGCTAACATTAATATAAGTGCTTGAAGGTTTGCAATGCATTTTATATAAATGATTTCATTTGATCCTCATTTGATACCTGTGATGTAGATGTCATTGTTTCTTTCTTTTTTTTTTTAGTTTCTTTAATTTTTCCAAATATATGCAAAGATAGTTTTCAACATTGACCTTTGCAAAATCTTGTGTCCAATTTTTTCTCCCTCTCCCCACTTCCTCCTTCCCCTAGATAGCAAGCAATCTGATAGGTTAAACATGTACAATTCTTCTAAACATATTTCCATATTCATCATGTTGCACAAGAAAAATCAGATCAAAAGGAGGAAAAAAGCAAACAACAATAACAACAAAAAGGTAAAAAATACTAGGTAGGCTTTAATCCTCATTGAGTCCCCATAGTTCTCTCTGCATGTAGATGACACTTTCCATCACAAGTCTTTTGGAATTGCCTTGAATCACCTAATTGTTATTATGTTTCTAGAGAGCTCCTGGCTCTTTCCCCCGAAAGATACTGCCTGATTTAATTAAAAATAGCAATAAATCCTAAGTCTGTGATTTCATTAGCAAATGGCACTGAGGAAACTCCCTCTATTGAAGTAGGTCAGTGCCTTCTATGAAACTTGAAGTTGCCTAGAGCATGGGGAAGAGTTAGGTGATTTGTCCAAAATCACATAACCAGCACATGGCAGAAGGGAAACTTGAATCCACATCTTCCTGCCTATTGAGACTGCCTCTTTATCCACTACACTAGGGGTGGCAAACTAAAATAGAAATGGGGATCACTAATTCATATATAAAGATTCTTGCAGGATATCTATTAATTTAGAGAACTATACATTAACATTATCTATGTTTTATTGTATTTGTATTAATTTTGCTAAATATTTCTCAACTACATTTTAATCTGGTTCAGGTTATACTCCTCTGTGCTATGCTAAGCTGCCTCTCAAATAATAACAACAGTAATTCACGAATAGGCTATTTGCCTGGTAACAACATATCACTTTTAGTAAAATTTACACTGTAAATAGGGAGTAAAAAGAAATAGCGATTCTGTCATGTTATCAGACTCCCTAACAAAACCTGGTTAACCTAAAGAATAAAGGGATCTTTAATAAAAACACATTTAAGTTTCTTGTTAAGGTAGTACAGAATACAGAAGCCCAAATGCCTAAAACAACTATCCTGGCAGCATCTAATAAGACTTCTGTCTGTACATCAATTTCCCATCTCTGCATAAAAGGAAGTTTAAAAAGCACAGTAAACAAGGTTTATGGAGTCAAGAAGTATGGATTCTGGTACCAACCAACTCTGTCATTAACCAGTTTTGGAGACCTTGAGCAAATAACTTCTCTGGGATTATTTCCTATCTATAAAATGGGATTAGTAATTCCTCCCCACCCTCCCATCAGAGGATAAAAGCAAAAGTTCTCTGAAGAATAAAACATTTGGAACGAATAATAAACATTCATTTGTGGTAGGGAGTAGAGATTGGGGTAAAAGAACTAGGAGCAATTTATTTAAGTTTGGAGCAGGTAGGTGGCTCAGTGGATAAAGTGCCAGATGAAGTTAAGAAGACTCATTCTGGGTTCAAATCTGTCTCAGATGCTAAGAATGTGACCTTGAGCAACCCTGTTTACCTCAGTTTCCTCATCTGTAAAATGAACTGGAGAAGGAAATGGCAAACCATTCTAGTGTCTTTGCCAAGAAAATCCCAAATGAGGTCACAAAGAGTCTAAAATGATTGAATAACAATATTTGAGTTTTAGGGTTTTTTAAAACTGTGTGTTCTTTCTACTAAGTCAATAATTAGCTGTTTTTACTATGTCTACTTACCTTGGGTTTTTTAGAAACATCACTAAAGAATATCCTTTCATGAAATAACAAATTGATTTGATACCAGTAACAAATACCAAATTGGGTATGATTAAGATCAATGAAAAATTATATGTGTAATGTGATCATATAGATATGAATGGGACTGAAAGGATGAAGTTTTCTCAGTTTATGAGACTAGGCCTAAGTCACATGATCTCTATTCCCAGAGCCAGAAGATCAGGACTTGGACCCTAGGTCCAAGAAGAAGGACCCTGGGAAGTCACATGATCTCTAAAAAGTCAGACCCTAAGTCAGTGAAGTTACAGGAAGTGTCATGACCCATAGGAAGCAGACAACATTGGTGACCATTGGTCAAGGATGGTTACCTCCTTTTAGTCTATACAATGAAAAAGCTTGGTTGGATCTTCTGCTATTTAAATCCCGACAAGCCTGAAGCTTGTCAGGTTCCAGGAGCATATGGTGGGAGCTGGGATATCTCCCAGGTGTGCTTGCCTGGGTCTCTCTCCCTGCAAGGACTAAATAAATGCTTTTTCTTTGTACCTGAAGATGTCTCTGATTAGTTAATTTGGAGAAGGCAAGAAGGGGGTGCAGTACCCATCCCACACAGATATGTTTTTGCAAATCTTAGAATATCCAGCTTTTAGTTAACAAAACTCTATAAATTATGTGTACTTTAAAAATTAAGACTTTCCCAAAAATTATTTCCCTAATTATAGCCTTGAATACAGCCATTCCTCCACAAAATCAGCCTTTTTTGTTTTGTTTTGTTTTGGGAATGGATAATTTTGCAAGTTATTTGAGGATTCAGACATATATATATATATATATATATATATATACATACATACACACAAGTTCATTCATGAAAGAATATATATTTCAGAGCACTGAAAAATAACATCATAAAAGTCATGTTATTCTTAAATTTTATTCTTGACCTTCTCGTTCCTTGATTTTCCAGAGGAAATAGGACAAATCTTTCTGGACCAACAAGGTTACCAATCAGAAAAATCAATATGCACCCAAATGGAAAGATAGCAGGTCCTCTTCAGCATTATAAGCTAAACTAAACCAATTTGAACTTGAAACTGAGTTAGGTTGTTCCCGTAGACTACCTGACAGGCCCTGCCTAATAATCATCCTTGTCTTGAGTTTCATCTTTAGGCTACAAGTCTCTCCATGGAATAACAATTGTTTATAGTTCATTTTTTGGGTCTAAGAGCTTTAAAATTTCCTGGCTCAACAGGTAGAATGAATACCTGTCTTCCACCTTTTCCCAGGATTTGCCTTGATTGATGAAGTCAGTCTATTCAAAGAGATTTAAATTTTTAAACATTGTAATAGTGATGGATCCCTAACCCTTGTCCCCAGAATTTCCTTTCCCTAAAAGACAGAAAGAAGAGAGTTGATGGGTTAAAGCCACGGTTCTACTCAAAACAACATACTTAGCTAAGGAATGTAGAGCAATTAAACCTTTTATCTGTTGTACCTTATTTGTGCTCTGCAAAAACCCCAAGTTGTCTGATTGACAATACCTTGATGAAAGACATACTGTTTCCTTAACTGGATGAAAAGACATCCTGTTCCTTCCTTATCTCTCTTTTATAATTTATAACCTTGTAGGTTATTAGCCTGCTAACTAAGCCCCAAGTTTTCTGTATATAAAATTCTCCCTAAATGATTTCTGATTGCTAGACTCCCTTTAGAGACTAGTCCATCAGCTTTGGCATAAATAAACTCTTTGTGACTAAAAGAGAATCTGTTTGAATTCTTGAACTGTGATTCTCACATACTTCAATAGTATTGTTTTTAATTACATATAATGATAGTTTTCAACATTCATTTTTGTAGGATTTTGAATTCCAAATTTTTTCTCCCTCCCTCCCTTACTTCTCTCTACCTCAAGAGAGCGAGCAGTTTGATATAGATTATACATGTGCAATCATTTTAAACATATTTCCACGTTAGTCATGTTGTGAAAGAAAAATAAGAACAAAAGGGAAAAAGCATGAGAAAGAAAGCAAATTCAAAAAAAGTGAAAACAGTATGCTTTGATCTGCATTCAGTCTCCATAGTTCTTTCTCTGGATATGGATGGCATTTTCCATCCCAAGTCTATTGGAATTGTCGTGCATCACTGAGAAGGGCTAAGTGTATCAAGACTATACAAGATTCTCCTGGTTCTGCTCACTTCACTCAGCATCAGTTAATATCTTTCCAAACTTTTCTAAGAAATTTCAAAATTTTTGCTTCTTCATTTATCCAGTAGAATATACTTTTCAATTTAATTCAATAAATATTTAAGTGCCTACTCTGTACCAGGTACTATGCTAAGTGCCTTATACCAAGGACCATTTGTTTTAAATATAGAAAAATTTAGTTCCATAGCAACTCTAGTTCTAAGAATGAATGAACAGCAAAGGTAATGTAGTATAGTGAAAAGAGTGCTGAATCTGTAGTTATAAGCGATTTAGGTTTGAATTCTACTCCTGAAACTTAACACTTTAAGTTGGGGAAGTTGCTGCATTGGTAGAACTTTGGGAAGTTCCCTTATAGATTCAGACCTTGCTCTATACCCTGACCCCCAAAAAGTCACAATGTCTCTGAACTTCAGTTTCCTCCTGCCTGCCCTCCAGGTAGGGTTGTATCTAGATATCTAATCATAGTCAGGAGGAATTGGGAGTTCTCTGAAATCGTAAGAGAAAGCAAAATAAAAAAGGATAATAATTGCTATCATATTTACCTAACAGTGTTAATGAGAATTAAATGAAATAAATGTATACCAAATGACATATAAATTTGATGAATTATTACTATCCTTGAGAATGTTGGACTGTGTTACCATGAAACTTTATGAACTCCTGGCAAAACCTCACAAATCTGTTCACGTTAAAGCAACCACTCCCCACCATCCTGAGATGTTCATTTTTTCCCCTGATTTCCTAAAATGTTTAGTAGATTCTCTTAATAAGTAAACAAGCCAGTAGCTCTTAAAATACAATTTTTGGTTTGCCTTTGGATTATACAAACATGATGCCTCATAAATGATTTAAACATCAGTTAGCAATGGATGTCATGTTGCCCTGCTTAAATGTCCTTGAATTTGCCAGTATCCTATTAAGCTTTGATTTCCTTTAAAAGGGAGTCTGAGATTTTGGTTTAAGAATAGGAGAGAAATCACCATATGTATTAGTTAGCCTATGAATGGGGGAAGAGCCTCAGTTAAAACCGTGCTACAAAGTCTAGTCAATGAGCAAAGATTGACCCTAGCTTTTAAAAGACTGAGCCAAAGGCATTCTAGTTTTCCACAAAGCTGGGAAAACTAAGTACAGATGTCAAACTAACAAAGTTCAAAGAGATTCATTGCCAATTGACTGCAGGGTGTTAAATGTTATTATTAATTGCCTTTATTGAGCTTCAGGCAGTCATTTGAAGGATTAAGTAACTTTTCTGGCAAGAGGTACTTAAGATGTTTGAGATAGTAAGGAGTAGTAATATACAATCTAATAAAAGGATTCTCTATACATTGTGAAGTCCTGCAGATGCACCTGTTTGTGAATGATATTGTGCTGATTGCCTCAAGCCCCAGAACCTTGCAGAGTTTTCTAAGCGAGACCCACAATCTTTCAAAAGATCTTGGCCTAATCATGCAGGGGAAAAAATAAAAATAGAAGTTACCCTGCTTCTGACCAAGCCTGAGACAATTTCACTAAGGGACAGCCCTTGGCTGTCTATGTATAAAGACCAAGGACCATTTGTTTTAAATATAGAAAAATTTAGTTCCATAGCAACTCTAGTTCTAAGAATGAATGAACATCAAAGGTTCTATGTATAAAGAAGGAGATGTGACTCCTTATTGATTGAGAGAATGGTGAGCAAAATGATGTGTTCAATGAAGAGAAAATGATGCATGTTGACGGTTTACTTCATTTTGTTACAGAAACTTTGGAGGGAGACTTTGGAGACAAAGTAGAAGGAGAGAGACAGAGAAAGAGAAAGAGAGAAAGACAGAGACAGACAGACACACAGATTGGGGAGGTGGGGTGAGGATATTCTTGAATGGTGGACTCTATCCCTCAAAGCAGAGAACACAGAAATTAGCCCTATCATATTTCTTGATCTGCAGTGTGTGCTATTCAAGAGACTTCTCAGAATTAACTTATCCTTGCTTAAATTGTTTTTTTCTCTCCTGATTTGAGCTAAGATCTTAGCTCCTTCTCAATTGAAGAGCTCATTTATTCTTGTTTATTCTCTGACATACTCTATAGAATTTGTCCAATGTCTGTTTACTTGAATAAATTGATTTACTCACTATTCCCTAGTTGTGACAGTCTTGTTTGTGTATAGCTCATAGTCCCCTGAGAAACAACTAAAGAGCTAGTGAACTGAGTGGTCAGGGTAACAGTTTTCCTTTTAACCCTGGATTGTACCTCTAGACTAGAAATATTTGAAGGATGGCAAATAAGATAGAATTCTGATCCAATTTTAATCACTCTTAGAGCTATAGAAGAGATGGTCTAGCTTCAATGATCCAAAATTTTCCTACTATCTCCCAAGCTGGAATGTTTATAGTGCTGGCCAGATCTTCTATTCTGTGATAAGATGGACTATAACTTAGAACACAAATTACCATTCTTCCATGAGCCACATTTATATATTTAGATCACACACACACACACACACACACACCCCTTACAGAAGAACAAATCCCTTTATCCAGACAATATACAGATACATGGACAACCAAAGTGTAGAGTCTGTCCATTACTGTGAGTATAAATATACAGATATATAGCTACACACAAAAACCCCAAAGCTTGGACAGACATTCTAAATGGACAATGAATTGTACCCAGAATTTAGCATGAGGAAGAGACTAAAGGAAGTTCCATTTGGAAATTACACAGTGCTTTTAATGATCCCAAGATTCTCTCTGAAACACAGGCCCATCATTTTAACAATAATATTCTGTCAGGAATGCTATAAGGTTGTGAGTCATAAAATGCCACAGCTTATGAGGAATTAGCATTAAGTTCACTCAAAGGACAATGAGGAGGTGCATAGTTGTCCCAAACAGACTTTTACACATTACAGATAAAAGTACCAAAAAGGATGTATAAGATAGATGTACAACCAGAAAGAAAAAATAGGCCAGAGGTATTGAGAGAAAGCAGCAGCCAGGGGACATCCAATGGTGCTATGGACACAGTGTCATGAGATCTGGAGGGAGGTTCCCAGTCTGTTTTGTAAACTAAAGAATGGATGAGAAAATATAAAAGTGTTAACAATCATTACTGGAGGGAATATATGCTCCATGCCCATGGGACTGTGGAAACAGTGCTAGATTTAGAGTATGAGATTTTGAATTCATAGTCTCCCAAGCTTTGACACTATCATCTTGGATAAAAAATTTAATCTCAGCTTTTTTCTGATAGAAAAAGCAAATTTTTAAAAAGTGAAAATAGTATGCTTTGATCTGCATTGAATATGGAAATGTGTTTATTAGAATTGCACATGTTTAACCTATATTGGATTGCTTGCTGTCTATGGAAAGGCGAAGAGGGGGAGGGAGAAAAATTTTGAATACAAGGTTTAGAAAAGGTGAATGTTGAAAAGTATCTTTGCATGTATTTGGAAAAATAAAAAACTATTTAAAGAAATAAAAAAAATATTTTGATGACCCTATTTTTTTCCTTTTTTTGGGATCATGTTATTACGAGTCCTCTCAATTTTCCCAGAAATTATTTTTAAAGAGAAACAATCAAAACTCTTATAACAAATGGGCATTATCTAGCAAAACAAATGCACACATTGGTCATATCTAAAAATGTATATCTTATTCAGTATGTATAGACCATCACCTCTCTGTTAGGAAATAGGGATCATGCTTTATCATTGTATTTCTGGATCTTTGATCAATCATTTTGTTGATCAAAATTTTTAAGTCTTTCAAAATTGTTTTTATTTACAATGGTATTGGTATTGTATAAATGGAAATCTCTTGGTTCTGCTTATTTTATTCTCACTTGATATGAGACTTCCCTAAAGCCTCTCTTACATAATTTTTTTTATGGTACAATAATATTCCATTAATTTATATGCCATAATTTATTCATCCATTCCCCAATAGTTAAGTTTCTTGGTCCTTTGATTCAACAAATAGAGCCACTATAAATATTCTTGTACATGTGGGATTCTTTTTCTTTCTTTGATTTCTTTGGGATATAAATGTTAGAATCCTAGTGTTGACTCACTGGAATTGATGGAAGCAATGCTTGTGTGCTTGGGTTTGAACCTTTGAGAGTTCACACATTAGCTCACACATTAGTTCACATGGCTGGGAGATTTCAGGGTTCAGTATGAGATATCCAAATTCACACCTCCCATAATCCCACTCTCAGAGGAGGAGTCAACCTTTGAGTTTACACCTCCAAAAGAGCATAAAAACAGCTGAGCTCAGTCAGGAGAAGTCAGTTGAAAAGATTCAGAGGGGAGCATCAGTTAAGGAGACCGAGAAGCTAATTTGCAGTGGGGCAGAATCAAGATTCAAAGAGAACTGGAGGCTGAAGCTAGCAACAAGAGCTCTTGGAACCAAAGAAAGCTAACTGGGCTATTTTGGAAGAGACAATAAAAGATTTGAATGTTTATCACCTGGCTGTATTTGAGGTGATTATTACTCTGAACTGAAACTAAGACTGCTTCCAGGAAACCTCCTCAAGAAACCTATTCCCACAGAGAACGATCGTATTTTAGAAAAGAAGAATACCACATTTTGGCGCCTGAATGTGGGGCTGACAGACCCTGATCTCAGATCCTGATTCCAGTGGAAAAGTCTTCTCAACCCAGAAATTAGTGTGAGGACAACAAAGAAATTTTGTTAAAAGAGTTAAAGTAGTATTTCAACTAAGATGGGACAGATATTTAGAAAACAGCCTTCTGTTTCTATTCAAGGAAAATGTTTAGAGAGCATTGTCAAGGTTATGAAAAGCCAAGGTTTGATTATAATTTTGGAACAGATCACTGAACTTTTAACAACTGTACAGTACACATCTCCTTGGTTCTCTACAGAAAAAGAATTGGATCTAGATGAGTGGAAATTAGTAGGAGAGCAACTAGGTGAATACTACAATTCTAATCCAAACTCAATTTCCAAAAATACACTTTATACATACAATTTAATACAACTGGCTTTAAGAAATTATATAAGTGTTAGAATAAGGAAAAAGAAGAAATAGCAGGAGGGGAAGGTACCAATTAAACTAGGTGAAAAGGAGGAAGAATCAGATAAGAATGGAGTTAAGTACAATTTTGAGTGTGATACTTCACAGCAGGAGAAATTAGATCATTTCTCATCTCATGACTCTCCCCCCTCAATTAACTCTTCATGGGTGGAGGGAGAAGGAGGAGGGGGAGAGGCAGTAATGCAATCAGAACACCTATTAAGGAGCCTGCGACAAGGTTAGAAAAGGCATTATTTAAGGCAAAAAAATGAAGGACAAGATGTATCCGATTTTATAAATGCATATCCTGTGATTGAAGAGTTTGACTCTTCAGGTCAAAAAGGGAAAAGATACACTCCTTTTAATTTGGAAAAAATTAAAGATTTGAAAAAGGGTTGCACTCTTTATGGGGCTACATCATCTTATGTTAAGATGTTACTAGATAATTTGTCTTATGAAATCTTAACTCCAAGTGATTGGAAATCCATAGCAAGGACATGTTTAGAACCTGGACAAAACTTGTTGTGGCTTTCAGGGTATCATGAATTATGTAGGATTCAAGCCCAATGAAATAGGCAAATAGGAGTTAATATACAAATCACTTTTGATCAACTAGCTGGTGAAGATCAGTGTGGAGAGAATTCAGAACAGATTTATTATCCCATAACAGTGTATGAGCAAATTTCTAAGGCTGCAATAAAAGCTTGGGGTTCTCTCCTGACAGAAAGATGAATGTAAAGCCTTCACAAAAATAGAGCAAGGTCCCAATGAACCTTTTGCAGATTTTGTGGGACATTTGCAAAATAAGAACCATTGGTGATAATGCAGCTACAGACATAATGACCAGACATTTGGCTAAAGAAAATGCCAGTGAGATTTGCAAAAGAATTATATGGGGACTAGACAAAGACACTTCTTTACAGGAGATCATAAGATGCTGTGCCACAGTGGGCACAAATGCTTATTATACCCAAACTATGATGAACATGGAAAGACAGAGTCCCTCTTGACAAGGGACTTCTAGAGAAACTCGTAGATGCTTTTAGTGTGGAAAAGTTGGACATCTTAGAGCTCAGTGTGGATATAGAGTAAGAGGACAGAGTGAGAGAATAAAACCCAAAACCCCATGTCCAAAATGCAACCGAGGCTTCCACTGGGCCTTGGAATGTAGACTGACCCAGAGAAATGAGAGAGAAGGCCCAGCTCCAAAATATCAATCAAAAGACAGATGGGGCATGATGGCAGCTGAGGTTACACCCAGAGAGTCTTTAGAAGTTCAGGACTCTGCTATGATCAAGCAACAGAAAAGAAATCAGGATTACAAATGGGGAGAATACAGGCCTTTTAACCCAACAGGGCAGTGTCCAGTGTAAACAGCTCCAATGTAATTGCCAGATGATGAGGAGAAATCTCAAAAGTGGTAAATAGAAGGGAATTAGATAGGTTAACTGCTTGGGAAGAGGGCTTGCTTGTATTTTTATAGACAGAGAAGGAAACAGATGGAGAAGGAATCAGATGGGTGCCAACGAGTTGTATTTGCCTTGTCCATCAGAGAGAGACAGAAAAATCTGGAAACAAAGGAGAATACCTAAGAACAAAATCTTCCAAAGTCATTGGATTCCCTAACACAAGATAAGACTGTTTCAGTTCTTGAAAACGAGCAGGAATCATTGGATTCTTTGAGATGAAAAATTGTTGATGAGACTATTGCAGTACTTCAGAGCTTACAGGAATTATTGGATTCCTGGCACATGAAGTAATGGACAAAGTATTCCTTTTGGACTATTTCTAGGACTTATGGACATGTAGAAATTCTCATGTTGATTCATGTTATTTGTTACATTATTACTTGCCTGTTTTACATTGCTATGTGCTTATGTAATTTATGTAATTATGTGTAATACCTCCCATACTGATGGATTTATGTATACCTATTTTAAGAGTGAGCCCCTTTAGAAACCTGCTAATCTAATTTGATTTCCCATTTCCTTTGGTGTTTTCATCTCCCTTACTGAGATATCAGGGAGGGTATGACCACATTCTTTTTATGGTGTTTTCACTTCTTTTTTGAGCAGTCAGGGAAGGCGTGATCACCTTCTTTTTGGGGTTCTCACCTCCTTGAGAAGTCAGGGAGATCATGACCATCTATGTTCTAAATCAAAAGAAAGCAGGAGATGTTAGAATCCTAGTGTTGACTCACTGGAATTGATGGAAGCAATGCTTGTGTGCTTGGGTTTGAACCTTTGAGAGTTCACACATTAGATCACACATTAGTTCACATGTCTGGGAGATTTCAGGGTTCAGTATGAACTACCCAAATTCATACCTCCCATAATCCCACTCTCAGAGGAGGAGTCAACCTTTGAGTTTACACCTCCAAAAGAGCATAAAAACAGTTGAGCTCAGTCAGGAGAAGTCAGTTGAATAGATTCAGAGGGGAGCGTCAGTTAAGGAGATTAAGAAGCTAATCTGCAGTCAGGCAGAACCAAGATTCAAAGAGAGCTGGAGGCTGAAGCTAGCAAAAGAGCTCTTGGAACCAAAGAAAGCTAACTGGGCTATTTTGGAAGAGACAATAAAAGATTTGAACGTTTATCACCTAGCTGCATTTGAGGTAATTATTACTCTGGACTGAAACTAAGGCTGCCTCCAGGAAACCTCCCCAAGAAACCTGCTCCCACAGAGAACCATCATAATTTAGAAAAGAAGAGAACACTACATATAAGCCCAATAGTAGGATTCCTGAATAAAAAAGTATGCACATGATAGTATTCTGACTTTTGGAGGTATAGTTCCAAATTGCTTTCCAGAAAAGCTGGACCAATTAATTCACTGCTCCACCAGGAATAGATATTAGTGTCTCTATCTTTCTGCAGATCCTCTAAGAATGTCATTTTCCTTTGTCATCTTGGTCTATGGGAAGCAGAGAATTTCTGTACCTACTCTAAAGTGAGGGAAAGAAGAGGTCTTCTATTATTCAACCCCTACAATTCATTAAAATGCAACACCAAACCACAAAATCAGAAACAAGAAGTTAAAGAAGTTGATGGACTTAGAAGACAAACTTAGGAAGCTCTGCCATTTTATTTTGGATAAAAGTGCCCTATCAATGGCATCCAATGTATACTTCTACCAAGCTGGAAAGGAGAGCCTTTCCCCACCTTCCCGTCCCAAATACAAAAAATGAATTCACAATATTTCTGTTGTATAAGAGGCAACATAATATACTGAAAGGAATGCTGAACTTGATATGAGATGAGATGTAGGTTTCAATTCCAGTTGTGAAACTTACTAGTTATACGACCTTGGAAAAGACATTTAAGCTTTCTTAGTTTCAGGTTACTTTTACCTGTAAAATGTAGATAAGAATATTTGATACTATGTACAGGTTAATCTAAGGAGGCCGTAGCATATGATATAAATGCAAATTATTTGCAGCAATAACTGTTATAGAAGTAAGATATAACAGAAATATATTACAATCATAGCTATAAGCAATGTCATTATAAAATAAAGGAATACAAATGATAAAAGATGACAAAGAACTTAGAGTGAAAGAAAAGTCCCATATCTAAATGAGAAAGGAAAATCTTCTAAGACATCAAAAGGAATTGTAGAATAAAATAGCATTAAAGGATTTTAAAAAATGGGACTTGTGCTATAAGAACATGGCAGAAGAAAATTACAAAAGTTTTGAAAGAGAATGACAGTAAAAGGATATAGATGAGGATAAGAAAGACATTGTTGTCATATCCGAATAAGACAGAGATGAAGCTGGGCAATGAAAAGGCTATATGGACTATGGTCAAGGCAAAAGAGAGCTACAGTTAGAAATTCTCATGGATAAGACTTAGGAGTCCAAGCTGGAAAAGTGTCAGAGAACAAATCAAGAAAGGTTAGGGAACTGGTGTCTGCTGGAGAAGTTTTCCAAGTCTTGGAAAGAAAATTACTTGCAAGGGAGCAACCAAGACTGAAATTAAGCCATTCATAAAAAATCAAAAGCTCAAATCAAGAAAAGAGGAAGGATTGAAAAAAAAAGTGAAATACTAAGTACCAAGGGGAAAGGGGAAAGCCAGGAGGTTGCACAAGTCACATGTATTAAGTAGTAGTAGTAGAGTAGTAGAGTAGTAGTAGAGAAGATACTGCAATGGGTCATACTGTTGAAGGTGAGAATTTGGAGATTTGAAGTTGATAATCTAAATCCAGATTTAATGTACATAATTTTAAAAGTGATCTACCTGATGCTGGGCTTTGGAGTAAAGCCATGATTGGGAAGATTTTGGGTTATTTAAGGGGACAGGATATGCAAGAATCTTATGTAAATTCTGGCAAAAGTTATAGAAAGGACATATGGAAAGATAACATTGGAAGGTCTGAGAAAAATAGGAAGTAACATTTCAATATTATTACTATATGCCGGGCACCAGGCTGAGTGCTGAAGAGAAAAAAAAGATGGCCTTTGACTTCAAGAAGCTTACATTCTAAATGGGAGGGAGGGGCAAATACATAAAAGGGACATATATGGAATGTCTGCCATGTGTAGAGGAAACAAATTTCTGAGTAAATAGCAGCTAGATGGGCAGGTCTGATGAAATCATTTACTAGGTAGAAAAATGAGTGTGAAAGTGATGGTAAGAGTTAAATGACAGAAGGTCAATAAATATAAAATATAAACTTGACATAGTTCTGGAAGAACTATTCTGATATTCTGATAAGAATGTGTATGTGTGTGTTATCCAAGGGCCAGTCTAGATGAATTTAGAGAAAATAACTACTTTTAGTAGAACAAAAGTCATCAATTAATTATTTTTTCTATAGTTACTCATGATTTTAACTCAGTATTATCTACTAAGTTATTGAAGTATTAGAATCTATGTTTGGTGAGGTGAATGAATATGGTGGTGAAATCACAATCTTTTGACATACTGAAGTAAGATATTTTATATTAAAGATGAATACTTTAGCAGGCTTGAAAAGTTTATATATAGGGAATTCAGCATAATGATTTTTTATGGAGATTAGACAGCAATGCACTGCTTCATTCTATAACAAATTCAAGTAGATGCACCACACTCTTGACTTCCCTTCTTTAATCTTTCTGTTGCTCTTTGAGTAGGTGGGCATGCTCCTATAGAATTGTTATCACATAGAAAGCATAGGTATTAAGGTTCATTGTCCCATTCTGCAACAAAAATGAAAACAGTATCTCCAAATATAGCTGGATAAGAAATGATAGCTCATTGGGATAGGGCTTAGACCTATGATTTCATTGATATTGGGAATTCCAGAGTATGGAAATTCTATCAATGTAAGTCAGAACATTCATTGGTATTTAAGAGTCTTAGAAAACTTCTACATCACTAAGAGGTTAATTGATTTATCCAGGGTCACACACACACAGTCAATATGTAGAAAGTTGGGACTTAAAATTCAGAAATTCTGCTACATCCATGATGTCAAATTCAAAAAAAGCACCTTCCAATGAATAGCCTGGTTAATTTCTTTAAGTATTGGCTGCTCTGATCTCCTTGACTGGCTGATTTTCCCAGGAACTCTCAAAAGTTTTTTCCAGCACCACAATTCAAAAGTATCAATTCTGTGACATTGTTTTTCTTAAAATCCAACTCTCATAGCCATACACTGCTACTGCAAAAAAAAAAAATATATATATATATATATATATATATATATATATATATATAACTGACTACATGGACCTTTATCAAACAAGATGAGTCTCAGGTTTTTTTTGTTGTTGTTGTTGTTTTTTGTTTTTTTTTAGCTGTTAAAATTTGCAGCAGCTTTCCTTCCAAACAGTATCTTTTAATTTCATGACTTTAATCACCATCTGCAGTGATTTTTGAACCCAAGAATATAAAAGCTGACACTGATCCCATTTCTTCCTTTTTTGGCCAGGAAGTGATGGAACAGAGTTTCCATGATCTTAGGTTTTTTCAATGTTAAGCTTCAAGAAACTTTTACAGGATTCTCATTTACCCAAGAGCTTTCTTAATTCTTCATTTTCTGCCATCAGAATGATATCATCTGCATATCTGAGATTGTTGATCTTTCTCCTGTCAAACTTTACTTTCAGCTTTTGATTCATCTGGCCTGGCATTTCACCTGTTGTGCTCTGAATGTAAGCTAAACAAATATTGTGACAATATATATAGCCTCCTCATATTCCTTTCCTAATCTTAAACCAATCAATAGTTTCATGTGCAGTTCTAGCTTCTGCTTCTTGGCCCACATACAGATTCCTTAGGAGACAGGCAAGATGATCTGATATTTCCATTTCTTTGAAGACTTGCCACATTTTGTTGTAATCCAAACATTCAAAGGGTTTAGAGTAATTAAGGAAGCAGAAGCAAATTTTTTCTGGAATTCGTTGATTTCCTCCTTAATCTAGCAAATGTTATCAATTTGGTCTCTAGTTCCCCTGCCTCTTTGAAAAGCAGTTTGTGAAGACCAGGTAGGTGGTGCAATGGATAGAGTACCAGCCCTGAAGTCAGGAGGACCTGGATTCAAATCTGCTCTCAGACGCTTAACAAATCCTGGATGTGTGATCTTGGGCAAGTTACTTACCCCCAATTGCCTCAGCAAAAAAAGAAAAAAAGCCAACCTGTGCTTCTTGTAATTTTCAGTTCTATTGCTGAAACCTAGCTTTCAAAATCTTAAGGATAATCTTACAGGTATGTGAAATAAGAGCAGTCATTTGGTAATTTGAAAATCCTTTGGTGTTGATCTTCTTTAGGACTGGGATAAAACTGATTTGTTTTAATCCAATGGCCACTGTTGAGTTTTCCAAATTTGCTGGCATATTGAGTGCAGCACTTTTAAGAGCAATCTCTTTTAGGATTTTAAGTAGTTCAACTAGAAATCTATCACTTCCATTTATTGTTAGCAATACCTTCTAAAGCTTATTTGACTTTATTCTCTAGGATATCTATCTGGTTCTAGATCAGTAGCCATAGTAGTTATCTGTGATGTTTAGATCTTTCTTGTTTACTCTTCTACAGATGTTTTGCCACCTCTTCTTAATTTCTAAGTTCTTACCATTTTTGTCTTGCATAAAAAAAGTCTTCTGCTATCTCAAATTTTTTAAAAGATCTCTTATCTTTGCCATTCTATTGTTTTCTTCTATTTCTTTGCATCAGTCATTTAAGAAAACCTTCTCTCTCCTTGCTCTCCCCTGAATTCTAAATTCATTGGATATAGCTTTCTCTTTCTTCTTTCCCTTTTGCTTTCCTTCTTAAATCAGGTAACGCTTCATCAGAAATCCATTTTACTTTCTTACTCTTCTTTTTCTTTGGATTCTTGTGTGTGTGTGTGTGTGTGTGTGTGTGTGTGTAAGTAACTGCCTTCAATACTGTGAACCTCTGTCCATAGTTCTTTAGGCATTCTATTTACCAGATCTAATCTCTTACATCTATTCATCACTTCTTCATATGTACAATAGATGTTATTTAGGTCATACCTAATGGCTTTTCCTACTTTCTTCAATTTGTCTGAATTTTGCATTAAAAAGCTCATGATGTGACCCACAATCAGCACCAAGTCTTATTTTAATTGACCGTAATGGAGTTTCTTCACCTTTGACTGTAAAGTATATAAAAATCTTATTTTGATATTGACCATACAGTGATATTTGTGTATAGAGTTGCCTTTGAATTGCTGAAAAAGAATGTTTGGTATGGTCAGTGAGTTTTCTTGACAAGACCCTATTAGTCTGTGCTCTGTTTTATTTTGTATTCCAAGGTTAAACTTGACTATTATTCTAATTATCTTTTGATTTCCTACTTAAGCATTCCAATGCCCTATGATGAATGTGACATCTATTTATTGGTATTATTTCTAGATAAGGTTATAGGTCTTTCTAGAACTGAGTACCTTTACCTTCTTCAGCATCAGCTGAACTCCAACTAGAGCATAGTTTTGTATTGCTGTGATGTTGAATGATTTGATTTGGAATCAGCCAGATATCATTCTATCATTTTTGAGATTATACTCTTTGTTGCTTTTCTTACCCTTTAGAAGTCATTCCATTTCTCTCATTTAACAAGATCACATGGGTAGTAAATGGGAGACCTGGAATTAGAAACTAGGTCTGCTGAGCACAAATTTTTCTTTTTCTCCTAGGCTAAGAACCAATATTATGTCAACTACAATATTTTCTGTCCAACTGTCCCTCTTTAGTTCTTCAATTATTGCAACTATCTCCCTTTTTAAAGATAAGTACAAAGGAGAGCTCTGATCTGCCATCATCTGAGCTAATCAAGTTATTTTGGTGATATTACACATTTTCATTGAGTTGTAGCTAAGTCTAAATAACCCTCCTTGTCCTTTTAATCGTATCTATCCTCCACAGGCAGATTCAATCAAAGTTCTCAAAAAAGGCTCACTTTGTAGCAGGCAACAAGCATTTATTGAGCACTTACCATGGGCCAAAGTTTGGCAATCTGGTTCCCTCTACAAAATGAAAGTTCTAGGAGGAACTCACAAATAGGATTAAGGAAATGGACTGACAGAAGGTTATTCTAGAGTGAAAATAGGAATGACTGGATGTTCCAGGATAACCTAAAGCCTGTGGGAACTTCCAGAAGACATGAAAACTGAAGCATGGTTTCTAAGTCTAGACAGTCAAGTGCAGAGCCTGGAGGGGAAGAGCAGTAGTTCTTAAACTTTTTTTTTTTATATCATGAATCCCTTCAGCAGTTTGGAAAAGCATATGAACCCCTTTTTACTATATATATATATATTTAAAGTCTAGAATTGAAAGAAATGTTAAAAATAGCTTTTTCTTCACTCAACTTAATAGATTTTGGACTTTGTCCATATAGACTGAGGTTAAAATCCTTTCTAGAATATTCTCTTTTATTAATTTTGTATACATCCTTTAGCTAATAAAAATAATTACTATTATGGGCAGAGAGCTTGTTTTAGAGTCAGGAAAATCCTGATTCAAGCCTTGCTCCTTAGAAATACTGAGTTTGGCATAGACTGAAAATATCAAAGTGTGCACCTTTCCTAAAGCTGCAGGACTTCTATAATGGTGTTTATCAATGCTCCATAGGAGAGCCCCATACAATGGAGGCCTTCTGATACTTTTAGTATCTTTTGGTTAACTAGCTTTCCTCCTTTTCTAATCATATGTTTTCAGTATCTTTTATGCTATATCCCCTATTGATACTCACCATCATCCATCATCCCATTACATTTTTTAATTATTCACAAGTTTTTTTCTTCAAGATCATTGTGTTCCATGATTCTTAGCCATCATTTTAAGAATTCCAAATATCAAACCCTAGCACCCTAGTTCCCCAGCTTGCTGGCTCCAATTTCCACAAAAATCATTAACGATGGGTCTCACTAGAACAATGGGCAGGCTGGCCTATTCTGTGGCCACATCACCATGGTTATCACAAAATATAATATAAAAATAGGTAATAAGAAAGTAGCATTAATAGATGCAAAACAGGATGCTGGACTGCAAATCTCAATAAATCTTTTCTCCTAAATGGAACCTGTGAAGTCCTCCCTTTTTTGCTGTCCTTGGGTGAATCTATGCTAGTTATAAAGTTGTTACCATAATTTAATAACTCCTAAGTGGTCTTTTCTGTATGGATTCTGGGTAACTTCATATACAGTTCTACTCAGGTTTTAGGACTTCTCCATGTTAGCAAACTCCTCCTATAACCTCAAATTTTACATAATTTATAATCAATAATCAGCACCATTTATTCTATAACAATCGTTGTCTTGCTTTCCTGGGCTGCTAACTACAGAGAGCCTGGCCTGCCAAATGAGTGAGTAAATCTCATTAAAATACCTTTTCTTGGCTTAGACTGTCTGAGCCTGAATTCTTTCAGAGGAGACACTACGACATATACCTCAATATAACCAATGGAATTGTTGAGCCCTATAAGGTTATCAAAATGTTACCATACATGTTGCCAAAAATATTAAGGTCCTCTGTACAGGTTCACCAAAATGCTAAGGTTATGGGGTGCAGTCAGACTCTTCCCATAGCAGGCCACTGAAATGAATTAATCATCAAAATAATTGAGTATAGAGTGATACCCATCAGTGGGCTGATGTTTTGAGTCATCTCAAAAGAACTCATAGGCTTAAACATGCTAATCATGGGCCAAGATTTTATTGTGCTGGTAAGAACAGCCCAAAGGGTTTTTAATAAGGATAAGAGTTTTAGCGATTAACAAGAGGGAAGACAAGTTCCCTAGCAGTAACCAAAAGGAAGATTTCATTAAGAGGGAACACACAGTAAGGTGGAATTAGACCATTGACTGGTGGGCTAAATTCATAAAAGAAGTTTCAGGGAAGATCTACAGTATGAAATATTTTATTGGGGAAAATATAAACTGGGGGTTTGACATTATAACTTGGATTTCTGATTGGACAAATAAAGGTGCGGTTTCTAGAAATCTCCACCTAGAGCATGATTGTAATCAAAAGTTCACTTGAAAAAAAACTCACTTAAGAACAAAAGGTTTAAATAAAGTCAAAAGGATTCCCTTAAACCCCCATCAGTGCTCTTCCCAGGTTGCTTTAGGGAATAGCTAGGCATCCAGACAATTTACAGAAAAATTCAGGCTTTCTCTGCCAAAGCTCAATAGACTACCCAGGATCTCATCAGGATTAATACAAAAATGAGGAAAGATTGGAAATCCATTTAGCAAATTTATATATATTTGTATGTGTGTGTGTGCATATAATGCACATATGTATACACAAAATATACATGTGTTTATTATATCACACACACATATTTGTTGTAATAGATTATAGTACCTCAATGGAATATCAGGCTTTCTAAAGAAACTTATTTTCTCTTTTCAATACTTTCTCATTCAGCTACCATTTAGAAGTCCTAAGGAACTGCCTCTGGCTATCTTTAGTTGTGGCAGGGACAATCTTTGTGACATGATGCTGGTAGTCACTATTCACTAAAAGGGCAATCTGTCCTCCTGTAATCATTACTACTGAGAAGGGCATAATACAAATTACTAGCTGGATTTCTGTCCTGGCATCAGTATTTAATGGCTGTGTGACCTTTGATTTAATTAATAAACATTTATTAAGGGCCTACTATGTATCAGACACTAAATAGAATTGTTAGAAGGAAATTCAACTATGGGATATTGTAAATTTCAGTGCCATAACTACTGATAAAAAAATTTTGAGTGATGGTAATAATGAGCTTCACCAAAAGGACAGAGACAGGAGAGAGGGGAAGTTTGAGACAGACAGTAAGAGAGAATGCCAGAAAAGGGGGAAAAAACATCAATGGTTTTAAAAGAACAATAGAACATATGATTCAGGATAGCCATAGCAGCCTCAAAAATATTTGATATAGAAGGAACTTGAATATTGGTTCCTACTCAGTTCATAATCTATTTTTAATTTTTTTTCACTGTTCTCTTCAGCATTTTATTTTTTTAATTACATGGAAAGATTACATGGAAATGTTTTCAACATTTACTTTTGCAAGATTCTGAATTTCAAACTTTTTCTTCCTCCATCTCCAAGACAGAAATCTGATATAAATTATACATGCATAATTATTTTGAGCATATTTCCATATTTGGAAATTTGGGGAAAAATCAGAAAAGGAAAAAAAAACAAAAAAAACAAAAAAAAAAAAGAGTTAAATTGACTTCAATTCCCACTCAGTCTCCATAGTTTTTCCTCTGCATGCAATGGCATTTACATCCCAAACTATTAGAATTGCTGAATCACTCCATTGCTGAGAAGAGCTAGGTCTATAACAACTGATCTTCATATAATAGTATTAACTGTGTTCGATGTCTTCTTGGTTCTGATCACTTCACTCAGCTTAAGTCTTTCCAGGCTTTTTGGAAATCATCTTGCTCATCATTTCTTTCTCGTTTTTATGCCCCCCCCCCCCCCATTTATTTATTTTTTAATTTAAAAATTTTGATTTCTTACATTTTTTTCATCCTAGGGTACCTTTATCTCAAGCTAAAAGTGAAGTGTCTAAATGTGATCAGTTAACAGTTTTTTTTCCTAGTAAATTTATTGATTTTTAAATACACATTGTTTTATAAATCATGTTGGGAGAAAAAAATCAGAGCAAAAAGTAAAAACCACGAGAGAGGAAAAAAACAGGAAAAAAAAAGTTCTTTTTCAGCATGCAGATGGCATTTTCTGTCCAAAGTTTCTTGTGATTGCTTTGGGATCACTCAACCAATGAGAAGACCCAAACTTTTCATAGTTGATAATCCCACATTCTTGTTATTGTGTATAATGCATTCTTGGTTCTACTTGTTTAGCTCAGCATCAGTTCATGCAAATCCTTCCAGGCCTTACTAAAATCAGCTTGTTCATCATTTCTTATAGAACAATAATACTTCATTACATTCATAACTTATTAATTTATCCAGTCGTTCCCCAAATGATGGGCATCTATTCATTTTCCAGTTCTTTGCTACCACAAAAAGACCTGCTCATAATTTCTAATAATACTCCATTACATTCATATACCAAAACTTAACTCAGCCATTGATGGCACCTGGTCAATTTCCAATTCCACAACCTATTTTTAAAGGTCTTCAACAATTTCTTTTCAATTAGACAAGAATTTATTTAAATTTTTTTTATTATAGCTTGTTATTTACAAGATATATGCATGGGTAATTTTTCAGTATTGACAGTTGCAAAACCTTTTGTTACAATTTTTCCCCTCCCTCCACCCACCCCCTCCCCCAGATGGCAGGTTGATCAATACATGTTATATATGTTAAATACAATATATGTATACATGTCCATACAGTTATTTTAGACAAGAATTTATTAAGCATCTCACATGTAAAAGCATAGGGTGAGGCTGGCCCTTTTTTGGATCCAGAGTTGTACTTTGTAGACAATAGGTGTATAAAATTCAGAAGCCATTTTTTAAAGAAGCTAATGAGAAATTCACAACTTATCATATCCTTAGTCACGTGTCTGGGAGCACTGGGAGGTCATGGCTTGCACATTTTATTGCAAATGGTTTGGCATTTAGTAAGCGCTTAACAAATACTTGTTTTGCCTTGCTCATGGCTGCCTAGCTATGGCTCATGAGACAGAGCTTGAAGCCCTGATTTTGGACTCTGCAAAGCCTGTCTTTATTTTTTTATTCATTCACTCACTTTTGGGGCTCCAAAGGCAAAAACAAAACAAAAAATAAAAACACTCTTCCCTTTGCATATTCTACTAGGTTTTCAAACAACAGAAAACTGGATATTTTTTCTTTTCATTTAATAGTATTTTTTTTTTTACCAATTAGATGTAAATTTAGTTTTCAACATTCACTTTTTGCAAAATTTTGAATTCGTTTTTTCTTTCTCCCTCCCCAAGACAGCAAGTAATATGATATAGATTATAATATGCAACCACTTAAAACATACTTCATGTTGTGAAAAAAAATTCAAAACAAAAAGTAAAGACCACGATAAAGAAAAAACAATTAAAAAAATGAAAATAGTTATGCTTCCATCCTCATTTTTATTTCTCTGGATGCGGATAGCATTTTCTATCCCAAGTCTATCATTTGTATACTTTTAAAAAATCAAGGAAGATGAAGTACAATAATAAACAATTGTGCATTGGGCAAAGGGGGAGTGGAAAAGCAATTCTAGGGGAATTCTTAAACACGACAAGCTGCGGCGGGGCTAGGGCTGGAAATAGCACGCACCTTTTATAAACGGCTGTGGTCCCAATTCTGGATTGGAGAAGTTGGAGAAGCTTGGGAGGGAAAATTAATTACCAGTAAAACATACTTAAGATCAGTAAGAATTTTATTACAGGAAAAAAGAGATTTTTCAGGTTCTAGTGATCCTAGGGACTTGAAACAACTGGAGTCAAGGCCTACATAGAGAGGGTTTTCTCTTCGAGCAAAGGTGGTCCAGGTTTTGCGCTCACACTTCCGCAAAAGACGGCGGATTTAAGCAAAAAACTACCACTCCCGATTCACCCCTCTCCTCGCTAGGGAGCGGAACGGGCCGCGGGGTGTTTAAATTCGCACGTCATGCTGGGAATCGTAGTCTTCTTTGCTACTGGGGTCAGAATGGGCTAACGCCAACTTACGTCAATGAAAGCGTCTTAACTCCACCTCCAGCCTTAGCCCCAAATTCATCTCCGACTCCATTCGATCTCACTTTGCCCCGCCTCCGCCTTTTCGGGATCTTTTTACTAAACCCGAGAGTTTGAAAATTCCCGCGGCAGGAGATCGGGAGGCTTGGGCTCTCGCGAGAATCCCGGCTTCTGGCGTCGAGATCTCCGGGTCTTTCCACTCCGCAGCAACCATTTCCCCCCCTTCCCCGCCGTTTCCCCTCCCCTTCCCGGTGTGAGAGCTTTAGCCCGGCGGCAGCGGCAGTTGTGGCGGTTTTGGGTAATGCGTATAGCGCGGTGGACATAGCTTTAGAGTGAGGAGGAGGCGGGGAGAGAGATCCCCGGAACCGCGGCGGGGGTCGCAGCTGTGTTTTGACTGCTGAGCCGTTGTCCGGCTTGGAGGTGGGGTGCTGAGTGAGGTGAGTTGGAGGGGGAGGATCGCGCGTCTGGGCTGAGGGAAGAGGGGGGAGGGGAGGAAGCTGCTCCTCCGAGTCGCGAGCCGCAGGGGGAGGGGTCTCCAGGGCGATGCTGTGACGTGACGGAGGCGCGCGGGAGCCGCTTGCTACCCGGCCTCGCGCCTCACTGGACTCGGGAACCACCGGCTGGGTCACCCGCCCTTCCCAGGTACTGGGGGGAGGGGGAGAGAGGGGAGGGCGGGTAGGTAAAGGCGCTGGGCGGCAGGCCGGCCGTGGTCGGCGCGGCCTGCACTCACTCTGCCGGTGCCCACCTCGGCTCGTGCCCCGCTCCCTCGCTCTAGGCCGGGTTTATGCCGAAGCAGGTAGCGGCAGTCGGATCTCCTTTCCTCCGTCCCTCCCCGGCTCGCTAATCGCCCCTCTGCCCCGCCGCCTCTGCCCTGTGGGGCCAGGGAAGGCCTCTCCCATGGGGCAGGGAGGGGGGGCGTGCTGGAACCTTCCCTCCAGCCCCGCGCCAAGCAGGAAGGCAGAGGCGGCGGCCGCCCCCCACCCCACCCGGCTGCGCGGAGCTCTGCGGGAGGGTGAGTTACATAAGCTGCTTTCCCTCCCCGGGGTTTGGCGGCGGCGGCGGCACATGGCTGCGGTGTGGCGCAGCAGGATCCGCCCCTCCTTGCCGGCCTGCCTGCATCCTTCCCCCCCCCCCCCCCCCCCCCCCCCCCCCCCTTGTCTCCCACCTGACAGGGAAGCCTGCTCCTTAGGTTCCAGGGAGTAATAGTCGTTTGACTCCATCTGATCTGAAATTTCAGGAGAAACCCAATTAAAGGAAAAATATGACTGAGGGCGAGGTCAGACAACTGCTCCCCCTCCTTTAAAACATTTAGTCGACATTTGCCAATTCATTTGCTGTCCCCTAGAGAATCCATGCGTGTGTATGCTGTGTATGATTTGGTATTCAATCTTTCGGTCTTTCCGACTTTTAGTGGCCCCATTTGGGTTTCTCTTGGCAAGGATACTGGACCAGTTTATCATTTCCTTCTCCAGCTCATTTTATTGATAAAGAAACTGAGGCAAACGGGGTTTCGGGACTTGAACAGTTCGCAAGTGTCTGAGGATGGGTTTGAACTTAGATCTTCCCAACTCTATCCACTGCACCACCTAGTTGCCCTCTTGTATGTGATAGATGAGAGGTAATTTAGATTTTAACGGGGTACAATTATCGTATGGAGTATAAACTAAATGAATGTTAACCTCCATATAGTTTACCGCCTTTTATAGATGTTTTCTTTTGGTTTGTTCAAGAATGGGGAACCTTTTTTTTTTCTCCTGGGCCATTTGGGTATTTAGAACATGATTCTAAAGGCCATACAAAATTATCAACTTAAAGAACTCAAGCAGTGGGAGGTTGTTGGTACCTATCTCATCACTGATTGCCTTTGGTTGCCTTAGTAAATGATTTTACTAATAAAGACATTCCCCATCCCTGGTTTAAAGCAAGGATCACTTTGAGGATTGGTGTGTTTTTTTTGTTTTGTTTTGTTTTAGGGCCTGCATCTTTCCTGACTCCATCCTATTCTAAGAATGTAGGATTGTTTTTGTGAATTTGTGGAACTATCAAGAACTTTTGGTCAAGAGTCAGGAAATCTGGGTATGGTGCTGCTATGTTACATAATAACTTTATGACCTTTGCCAAGTCATCTAACTTCCATTGTACTTAAGTTTTATCATCTATAAAATGAATTAAATAGCTCTTTTCAGCCTTAAAATTGGGATAGCATATGGCTGCATTGGATGACAGGGAGGAGAGAGAAAACTTAAAGTATAGTTAGAGTATTTAGTCAGTTTTAAAAGATGACAAGCATCAGTGCATAATCCCTTTCTTCCACTGTAGTGATTAGCAATTCTGTATTCATACCAAGTTATGACAAATTCTCAAATGAAAATTAGTATTTGCCTTAGTTTTTTAAAGTCACCATTTTTAGGAGACATAAGTGAATCTCGAGCCAAAGAAAAAATCGTTGGTTGTTGTCATACCTCAAGAAAGGATAAGAATCACTTGAGTTTGTTGGAAGTTAACATTTAAGTGTTAATTCCAAAAATTAGTAATAGTGCTTGAAAAGTGAACAATATAGAATAGTCTGAACATCTTTAAGATAAACATGAATAACAAGATGACTCATTCCACAACATCAATATTGTAAGTATATTAAGATAGTATTCAATTGGCCCTCAATTAGTTAAAACACCTTTTGTAGATAAGGAAATTGAAGCCCTATGTCAGGATGCAATTCCAATCTCTGCTTCAAATTCATCGTGCTGGAGAGTGTCATTCTTGAAAACAGTTTAGAATCCATTATTCTAGTGTTTCTTAAGTAGAAATTATACTTATTTTTTGTTTTTGCTTCTTTGTTCTAAAAAAGATTCATTTTAAAATATATTCAGTGTTGAAAGAATTGAGAATTTTTAAAAATGTATTTTGCCTCTATAGTCAATCAGTAAACATGTTAAGCCCTTACCTTGGACCAGGCACTCCATGTCTCTTGTTTTCAAGGAGCAGACAAATAAAGGAGACAACAAGTAAACAAATATGTTACAAGTGATAAGCTGGATAAAAAGGAAAGGCACTCCAGTTAAGAAGAGTTGGGAAAAGTTTCCTGTAGAAGATAGGATTTTTAGTTGTATTTAAAGGAAGCCAGGTAGGCAGTAGGAGATAAAGAGAGATCATTCCTGACATGGAAGACAGCCAGAGAAAATGTTTAGGGCCAAAGAGTATTTTGTTTGACGAACAAAGCAGTCAATATCACTGGATCAAAGTGTATATGATGAGAAGCAAAGTGTAAGGTTGAAAATGGGAGATTAGGATAGGTTATAAAGAGCAAACAGGAATTTGTATTTGATTCTGGATATAATAAGGAATCACTAGAGTATGTTGCAGTTGACAATGGGATGACATGTTGAATCTGTTTTGGAAAAATTCATTGTGTAGAAAAATTGCCTTGACAATTGAGAATGGATTGGAGAGAGATTTAATTAGCTTACCTTTTTATATATTAGTATACTTTTTTATAACTTTATAGTTTCTAGAGCAGGCATAAGAAATTCTGTGGATCTTGCAGTAGTAGTAGTAAGTGACCATTTATTGTTGATCTGTAAAGGAGAGTATTTGAACTTTGTCACACTAATTTTCAGTTTGTTCACCATTGATAATCTATTTCCTTAATTCTTTTCAACACAGCGCAAAAAGCTATTTTCTAAGCATAGAATGTATTTAGGACTCCTTGGACTATTGAATTTCAACCCATCTCTTCCTCTGTTATTATACCAAGATGTGGTAAATTCTCAAAATTTAGGATTTGCTTTACTTTAAAAATCAGTACAAGTAGTTTTGGGGAGAGCGAGAAGTAGGGTCTAAGTATATTTTGAACCAAATAAAGAATCATTGGTTGTCACAACTTTAAAAAGGATAAGGAATCACTGCGCTTGTTGGTAGGTGACATTTAAGTGTTAATTCCAAAAAATATATAATAATGCTTGAATAGTGTACAATGTAAAAAAAATATTCTGAACATCCAGAGGGTAAGCCTGAGTAACAAAACGATATATTGTTAAATAAGCATCCTCTTTTAGATGTGTAGGAATTCATTGTATTAAGATGGTATTTAAAACAGTTTCTTTAAATTCTTTAAGGGATCATAAGATTTGAAGAGACCCTTAGAAATCATCTAGTTGAAACATCTCATTTTAGAAGTAAGGAAGCACCTCATTTTAGAATAAGGGAGCCTAACGTTTGATTTATTCTATGAGACTATCCCTTTCTTGAACTTAGTAGCATTTTTATCTTGAACAAAGATGATTTTGCAGTTAAGAGAAATCTAGATTTGAATCCACCTCTGACATTTAAGAACTTTAATATTCTAAGGTAAGGGTTCTCATTTTGGGACTTTAGGTAGGGTCACTTTGGTAGAGATGATAAATCTTTTCTGAGAATCATTTTTTAATTGATAAAATACTTTGGCTTACAAAGGAAGCCAGGTACAAAAGTTATCAAAAAATTTTCTTAAATTGAAAACATATTTAGTTCACCAGTTCTAGATTGAGTCACTGTTCTAGCACAGTAGGCCTTTAATTATCAAAGTTGGATTTTTTTTTAAAGGTCAATACTTTATGAACTAGTTTTTTAACTTTAGTGAGATTAAAGGTGATTTGAAGAAATATACTTTATAATGCCCAATCTTTGCTGTATAGACTTTTTAAAAAATCTCTTTACTAAGTTTGAATAATGCTAATATTCAAATAAAATGAATATAGCCCTTTGTCTCATCCTGTTAGCCTTTTGGTGTATATTACAAATGTATATTAATGAATGGCTAGAAGATATTTATTGATGAATTGGCAAGTTTTTACTTGTCCGATTTTAAAATTAATTGAATGATTTTAATATATTTAACCCAATTATGTGTTAAAACAATTTCTAACTTTTTTTTAACATTTTAAGTATACATTTTGAATATTGAGTTCCAAATTCTATTTTCTTACCCCTCCCCGATAATGGTAAGCAGTTAGATATGTTATATGTATGCAATTATATAAATAAGAAGACTTGAATAAAAGAAAAAAATGGAAAAAAAGAAATAGCATGAAAAATATGAATATGAAAAAAATCATATTTAGTCTATCAGTTCTTTCTCTGGAGGCAAATAGTAAGCTGCTTTATTTTCTTGAATAATTGTATTGCTGAGAATTGCTGAGTCATTCACAGTTCATCACAGTATTGCTGTTGGTATGTACAAAGTTCTCCTGTTTCTGCTTGCTTCACTTTGTATCAATTCATATAAGTCTTCCCAGTTTTATTTCTTACTGCCATATAAAATATGATCTGTCAATCATATACCACAGCTGATTCAACCCTTCCCTAATCAGTAGATATCTTCTTGATTGTCAGTTCGTTCTTAGCTGCCACAGAAAGAATTGTTATAAATAAATTCTTTTTAAAAAAAATTGTGTGTGTGTGTGTGTGAGAGAGAGAGACAGAGACAGAGACAGACAGACAGACAGACATAGACCTACCAGTGGTATTACTGGATCTTGCTCTTTAGGCACTTCCAAATTGTTCTTCACAATGGTTGGATCAGGTCACAGCTCCAGCAATAGTGTTTTAGTGTCCCAGTTTTCCCACATCTCCAACATCTGTCATCTTCCTTTTTTAGCCAATCTGATAAGTGAGGGTGGTATCTTGAGTTGTTTAAATTTGCCTTTCTCAATCAGATCACCTAGTCTGGATGAAACCACAGAACTCATCCTTTACCATAAATCCTTACATCCATTTTCCTTCCAGTCATAGCTATTTTTGTGGAAATCCTAGATTGACTCTTCTCATCCTCCATTCTTCATGTTCTCTTTGCTTTATATATAAATATATATTATCAAATCTAGCTCCACATTTCTCATATCTATTCCTTCTCTCCCCTTACAGAATTGCCACCAAAATTCAGGATCATCTTATTTCTTGTCTGGAATATTTTAACATCTTTCTCTTTGTTCTGTTTCTAATTTCTTCCCCTTCCTAATTCATCTATTTTCAACTACAAAAATGTTATTACTAGAACATTCAATCTTGTTATTCTTCTGCCCCCAAATCTTAAAAACTTGAAGTCATTAGCAACTAGCATTTGCAAATTCTTGATTAAAATATAAAATCCTTATACTGACATTTAAAGCCTAGTACAGCCTACCTTTCCATATTTATTTCACATTACTCTTTTAGATGAACTTTTGTCTGTTATTTCCCAAATTTAACATTCAGCTTGGGCCTTTACCCTTGTACTCCCTTCTCTTTTTGAAGCCTCTCCTAATTTCTATAGTTGTTGTGATTTTCTGTCTCAGATTCTTTACTTATCTGTTAACATGTTGTATTCTCTAGGTAAATGTAACTTCCTTGAGTGCAAGGATTATGTTTTTGTCTTTGTATCCCCTTATGCTAGCACAGTGCACAATAAAGGTAATTAATAAACCTGTGCTGAATGTAAACTTTGTTACTATAAATCAGGGTTCTTGGTTCTGTCATTATTATGAGTCACTTAGCTGTGTTTTCATAGTTTATTTATTGCAGTTATACATTTATTAAGCATCTACTATGTTCTCAGGGCTGTTTTGGGCTCTAGAAATCTAAAAACAAAAAAATAAAAAACACCCCAAAAAGTACTTGCTCTTAAGAAACATATTCAACCAGAGCATATAGTATATTAATAGATAAGTAAAGTATATGTGATTGCCCAAAAGGTATGTGATATTTGGAAAGTGAGGTAGGGAATATTATATTAGCTACAAGGAATTAGGGAATCAATAAATATATATTTAATGTGTAAACATTTATAGTGTGTCAAGTACTGGGAATAAAAAGATAAAAAAAACAATTGCTGACCTCTGGAGGCTTTCCTTGTCTAGTTGCTAACATATCTGCTCACCCTTTATAGACAAACTATATACAGGATGAATAAGAATCTGCAGAGGGAAAGCAGTAGATTGAGAAGAATTTGAAAAGATTGCCTTTGAGTTTATAACTGAGACTCGAAAGAATCCAGGGAAGTGGTAGTTGAACTAGATCTTTCATTAGTATTTAAAGATTTGGGTTGGAGTGACATTTCTGAGTTTATAGAATGTGATGAAAAAAGGCATAGAAGGTTGGAAGGGTGTTGGGACACTTAGCTCTTGTTAGCAGCCACTAGAAGCCTTTCTAGTGCCTCTAGTTGTTATTGTTCCTTCACTTTTCAAATTAATTATATTTATTCATTTGCTTGCTCCTATTTGTTGAATATGAACTCTTTTAAAGCCTTGCATGTTATGTCTTTGTATCCTCAGTGTTTGATGTCATAATTTAATAACTGTTGAGTTGAATTGAAAAGGCCTGTACAAGAATGGTAAGCAACCTAGCTTGCTTGACCTGAAGGTAACTGGAATAAGAGTAGACAGGGAAGGTGGGATAATTCAAAGTTTTGGAGGTCCTTCATTCCTAGGACCATGATGGAAATTTTAATTTTCCTCAGTAGGCAGTAGGACTAACAGTCTGGCATGGAAGCAGTGCCATAATCAGATGTGTGCATGAGGAAAACTTATTTAGTATTGATAATAAGAGATCATGGTTAGGGAAGGTGGGAAGACTAGTTAATAATTTCTTGGCAATAATTCAGGTGAGTAATAATGAGAGTGGGAATAGAGACCTGGAAGATAGGTGACACAGACACTGGAGTTAGGAAGACTCCAGATACTTAGTAGTTCTGTAATTCTGGGAAAGTAATTCTCTCTTTGCCTCAGCTTCCTTGGCTGTAAAATGGATACTAGCACCTATATTCCAGAATTGTTCTGAAGATAATAAAATAAAATTGTAAAGAATTTTATTGTTCTGAAAGTGCTATGTAAAGCTGGTTATTTTTATGATTATTATCATTGTATGTATTGCTTTCATAAGACATCACCCTACCCACAGATACATATATAAATATTAGCTATTGTTATTTTAGTAACAGTGAGACTTTGGCAAAACTTCCATCAAATTCTGAAACAATACTAAGTAGGGATTTTTAGGTTTTTAGATCACATTATGTATTTGAAGAGATTAAAAATTGCCAGGTGTGATCAAGTTTATGGTCCAGCTACCCCAGAGTCATGCCTTTAACAGGTGGTACAACTTTAACAGGCAGATGTTTATTGATCCTACTTTGTATAGGACACCAAAGAATATTTTGCTTGTCTTCCTTGGTAGCTTCAGGAGCTTAAGTGAATATCCAGAAGCAGTCTGATTTGCTCTCTATACTCCTCAATCTCAAATCTAGCTAAATTTTTTTTGAAGCCATTTTTACATCCTTTCTAGTCATATAGTTGACTGAAAAAGTCCTGATACAGTACTCACTTTACAATTGACTATAAAGCTACATTTGATTCTATAGAGCAAAATAACATTTTTTCCAAGTTGTCTATCTTGTTTGTGTCACAATCATATGAGATTTATTGAAGGATATATCACCAAACATTGTTCACAAAGGTCTGTTTTAGGACATCAAAGAGAGTTTACTTATAGGTGGTGGTGATGGTTTTTCCTTTGTTCTGAAAGAGGGAAGATGATGGTGATATTAGGGAGGTTATGCCATGATATGCCTGGGAACTGGATACCCATATCTGGGAGGGGAAGACATTTCCAGAAACGTAAAAAACCATTGGTATTTACATTCACTCTTGAGCCAATCAGGGTTAAAACTTTTATTGTAAAGAGTGCATTAATATTTGTCCTTCATTCTTGAACATGACTGTGACATTAGGGACTTGGATGCCATGACATGCAGGTGAATTGGATTTAAATGAGGATGGGTTGTGCAGAATCACTGGCCACACTTTTCTGGCTCCTGTGGTAAGATACAGATCTAGATGACTGATGGCCCTGGATACAATTGGATACCTCAATTTTTTTTCAGCTAAGTTCTTAAACTGGTCTGTTTGACTATAATTAAGGAGAGGCCAGAAATGAAGAAGAAAATGGTTTCTTTTATGTAATCTTCCCCCCCCCCCCAAAAAAAAAAAAACAAAAACAAAACACTTAGGAGGTAGAGACTCTTGAGGTTTCTGACCAAAACAGAAGCAATTGCTATTTACTATTATTTACTATTTACTGGCCTGGGACTTGTTGACCAATTCATGAGTGCCAGAGTGATTTGGATTTTAAGCATGATCTTTAAAAAACAAATCTACCCTGATGTATTTTCTGAGGTTTCAGAAAAGTGGTAGGAGGAAGTAGAAAAACCGTAAATTGAGAATGACTATCCAGTGAAGAATATCTTTTCAGGGTAGTACTTTCCTGAAATATGCTAATATCTTTTAGGTCTTTGTTAGAAGGGTGGTGATTTCTTTATTTTTGACTTTACAGTTATTAGGTGGAAGATATCAATTTGATATCCAGTTCCATTTTTGTGACAATCACCTGCTGAGATAATAAAATATTGAAATTGATTAGACTATTAAAGTTTAACATAAACTTAAGCTCATCTGTATTTAAATGTGTTAGGTTGAGTAGTGGTTAGCAAATTCCCCCCAAAACAATTTTGGGTGGGTTTTAAATTAAAATTGATTCCTAGATAGTAAAAGACATTACTTATTTGAATATTTACCCTACTGAAGCATTCTTCAAATATTATCTTTGAAATGAAGTTTATTTTTCCTCTTGGAATTTAGGTTTTCATATACCATATGAAAGTGATTCAAATTTTTAAATTTAAATTTTAAAATTAAATCCATTTTCCCCCCCAATTAGCTCTTATTGGGGAAAGAAACAAGTTATTAAAAATATTTAAGAGTTCAAGTTATAATTTGGGCAGATACCATTTTCAGTAAGTCAGTTTTACAAGCTTTCAAGGAGCTACTCATTCTAGGTGGAATTATATAAGATCATTTGGAACATAATGCCCTCCTTTCCTCATGCCTTTTATTATGAAAATATCTGAAAAAGTAGCTAAAGGAGAAACTACTTAGTAATAAATATGTCTTGTTTTCTAGGAACTGGCATTTAAAAAAATGGTAAATTTTACAAATCTGATGTATTTTTAAATCCTCTAAAAATAATAAATACAATACAAATTTACATGGCAGTAGATAAAAATAGAATTTGTTAACTTCATTGATATAATTTAGCATTTATTTTTATGTATCTAATAGTCTTAACATACAATAACTATATGTGTCAAATTTTAATAGATTTAATTAGGAACAGTTAAAACTTGAGTTACTTCCTGAACCAACTTCCATGATTTTTTTTTTTGTTCTAAAGAATAAAACTTTTTAAGAAAAAGAAACCTTTTCTAACATTATTTTTCCTTATTATAAGTTCCAGAGGTTGCCTTTTAGAGGACCCAACATTGAACATATTTCTGATGAAAATATTTTTCATCTTAATATTTCATTTTTTTAATTAACATATATAAAATTCTCTCCATTTAAAAAAAGAAATCTTATCTTCATTTACCTTTGCTTTGTAGAGCAGTTAGCTTAGGTCTTAGTCTTAGACTTAAATTCTTCAAAAAACTTAAAAGCAACTTGGAATTTTTGAGAAGTTATCATTGTCCTCTTAGAATAAAAACCTTTTGCCTGCATTAGACATTTGTATGTTATTAAACTATAAGTAGAGTGTCAAGAGTATTGTGGTTCTTCACTCTTTGCATAGTTAAATATAGTTAAAATAATCTGGTCAGTGGACCAGATCTGGTCGTGAAGAATATAGCTTTTAACTTTTGAGTAATATTTGGCATCTTAGATTAGGAAATCTTATTTGTGCTTTAACATGAGCATAAGTTCTTCCATGTTGCAATAAACTGCTTTATGAAAGTGAAGATTGTTTTAAGTATTCTGTGTTTTTTATGTATTTTATGCAAGTACTCGTACTTGCATAAATTCTAGAGGGTAGAGTTTTGGTTTTATTGAACACATAGAATAATCAAGTGGCAGCAGGAGCTAATATACTTTTTTAAGTGAAAATAGTTAAAATATATTGAGAGATATTTAAAAAATATTCAGTGGACTGAACTTAGGTTAGAGGTTTTCTGAGTTCATTGACAATGAATGAATGAACATGAATGCCAAGATTTCTTACTTGTAAAAATGGGAATTAAAAAGTCATCTTTGGAATGTTTTACAAGAATAAAAGTGACAGACTTAAACTGCTTTGTCTTGGAGATTTGATGAATTGAACTTATTGGAATCATTAAGACAATGAGTATAGATTATAACTTTAGTAGTGGAAGTATTATAGTACTGACATTCAGGTGATGGATTCTAATAATTTTTATCACTACATAGGTGTGGTATCATGGAGAAGTTATTTAACTTTTTTGAGCCTCAGTTTTCTTATCTGTAAAATGGGTTGGAGGCTGAACCAGATGGTCTCTAACTCTAAATTTTGATCCTGGATTTATTCTTATATTTAACTATTTTGTATTAACTTTACATTTAAACTAAATTTATGTAAGTCATTGATTGGGATGTAAGCTTCTTGTCAGCTGGAATTCTTTCTTTGTACTTGTATAGGCTAGCACATATTATGGTTCCAGGCAGGCATATAGTGGGTGCTTTAATGCTAATAGGCTAATTGATTGTTCTTGTGATCTCATTAGCTTCATATCTCTGATCTTAACTCCATCAAGCAGTCATACAGCTTTTGCTTGAAGATATCCAGTGATGGAAGACTCACTATTCACTGAGGTAATCTTTTTTTTTTTTTTTAAACCTTGGGACAACTTTATTAGGAAGTATTTCCTTATATGTGGTGGTGGTGGGGGGGTTATTTTAATTTTTTTACAACTTTCATCCATTGCTCTAGCGAGTCCCATCTGAAAAAAATTTTAATTCTTTTCCCACTCTTAAGTCTCCTTTTTGAGAGAAAAGGAGAAACTATTTTTTTGAGCATCAGTCTTCTACTTTTGAGGTAAGGGAAGAAAATGCCATTTATTCAGATCTGGCTTATTAAGGTGGGGTATCTCCAGGGTCTGGCCTGGGCTCTCTTCCTAAGCCTTGTTGACTTCATTAGCTCCCAGGTTTCAGTGATCATTTATGCTGATAATTTCCAACTGCTTCTTAAGTAGCCTGAACAGGATATCCTCCTGTTCTCAGTATGTCCAAAATTGAACTCATGTTTTACCTTCATAATCTACTTCCCTTCTAAACTTCCCTATTAACTATCAAAGGATACCATCATCTTCCCAGTCTTGCAACCCAAATGTTATCCTTGATTCCTCACTCTCACCTCTCCGTATCAAATCTGTTGCAAAATACTATTGATTTAGGCCAGGGGTCCTCAAACTTTTTAAATAGGAGGCCAGTTCACTGTCCCTCAGACTGTTGGAGGGCTGGACTATAGTAAGAACAAAAACTTTGTTTTGTGGGCCTTTAAATAAAGAAACTTCATAATCCTGGGTGAGGGGGATAAACGTCCTCAGCTGCTGCAACTGGCCCATGGGCCGTAGTTTGAGGACCCCTGATTTAGGCCTTTGTAACATTTCTCTGTACCTCCTTCTCTCAGACACTGCCGTGATTTTGTGCGGACTCTCATTACATCTTGCCTATACTACTGCAATAAATTCTACTTAGTCTTTCTGACTCAAATCTTTCCCCACTCCAATTCATCTTCCACCCCACCTGTCAAATTAATTTACCTAAAATGCACATCTGACCATGTGGCCCTCCCTTTCCCCCATTCATAAACTTCCTATTATCTCTAGAATCAAAAGTAAAAATATTCTAATTTATCATTCAAAAAACCTTTCACAACTTGGTGTCCCCTTCTACCTTTCCAGTCTTATACCATATTCTTCCTTCTCATTTATTCTGGGGTCCAGTGACACCCTGGCTTTTTCTCACACAAGATATTCCATCTTCACACTTGTGGTATTTTCACTGGCTTTTTGCATGCTTGGAATACTCTCCTCCCCTAATTTTTTTTCCCCTGGTTTTCCTGACTTCCTTCAAGTCCCAGCTAAAATTTTACTTTGTATAGGACTCTCTTCTGAGCCCCCTTAATGAGAGTTAAAGGCAGCAACGTGTACAACAGTGGATAGAGAGCTAGGCCTGGAATTTGGAAGACGTCATCCTGAATTTAGATCTTGATTTTAGAATGCTTGCTGTGATCCTAGGCAATCACAACCCCATTTGCCTCCATTTCCTGTAAAATGAGCTAGAGAAAGAACACTATCTTGATCTTGATCTTTACCAGGAAAAACCTAGATGGAGTCACAGAGTAGGACAAAACTAAAAATGACTGAGTAACAAAAATTAATGCTTGTAAATTTCCTATTGGTTATACCCAGCTTATTCTTATATTTTTTATTTGTACTTAGTTGTTTGCATGTTGTCTCTCCCATTAGATTATGAGCCCTCTAAAGGCAGGGACTGTTTTTTTTGTCTTTTTATGTATCCCCAGTCCTTAAGATATATCTGGTACACAGGAAAAGATTAATATGTGTTTATTGATTGTCATATCTCCTTGAAATTGACATGGTTGTATGCATCTGCTTGTTTAAATCATATGCTTAAAAGTTACTGAAAAAAATTTTAAGAGCTGAATTCTTTCAACTCTCCCCATTCCATTGAGAAGGCACGAAATATCAAGTATTTTCAAATGCCATATATTTCCATATTAGCCATATTAAAAAGCAAGAACAATAAAGTATTAAAAATAAGCTTCAGACTCCATCAGTTCTTTCTCTGAAGATAGCATTTTTCATTATATTTGAAATTGTATTAGAATACATTTAGTTGGATAATGTGTAGAGTGCAGGGATCAGGAAGATCTGAGTCCAGATGTGGCCATCAGACACCCCTGGGCAAATCATTTAACTAATACCTCATTTTCCTCATCTATAAAATGAGCTGGAAAAGGAAGTTGGAAACTACTTAGATCATTGCCAAGAAACTCCCAAATGGGGTCATGAAGAGTCAAATGTAACTAAAACTACTGAATAATAATTGATGAGAATAGATAGCTAAGTCATCACAATTGATTATTGTACATTTTACAGTATTGCTTTTACTGTATATAACATTCTTTTGGTTCTGCTCATTTTACTTTGCCTTAGTTCATGTAAGTCTTCCCAGATTTTTCTGAAACTATGCTGCTTATTATTTTTTATAGCACAATAGTATTCCATTACAATCATATACTACCATTTGTTCAGTTGTTTCCCAATTGATGGGCATCCTCCCAAGTTCCAATTCTTTCCCACTTCTAAAGAAGGTGCTATAAATATATTTGTACAAATAGATCCCTTTCTCCTCTTCTTTGATCTAGTAGTTTTGGTGGGTCAAAGGGTATGCATTGATAGTTCTCCAGAATGTTTGGATCATTTCACAGGTTCCATTAGCAGTGCATTAGTGTACCAGTTTCTTCATATCCTCTCCAATATTTGTCATTTTCCTTTTCTGTTGTGTCAGCCAGTGGGCTTAGGTGTGAGATGGTACCTCAAAGAATTATTTTAATTTGTATTACTCTCATCGATAGTAATTTAGAACATTTTTTTCATGTGACAATTGATAGCTTTGATTTCTCCTAAAAACTGCCTGTTCATAACTTTTGACTATTTATCAGTTGGATTTTTGGCTATATTGGTTTTGTTTGTACAGGAACTTTTCTTCATCATTATTTATTTGTTTGTTTTGCTGAGGCAATGGGGGGTTAAGTGACTTGCCCAGGATCACACAGCTAGGAAGTGTTAAGTGTCTGAGATCAGATTTGAAATCGGGTCCTCCCAACTTAAGGGCTGGTGTTATCCACTGGGCCACCTTAGCTGCCCCATGCAAGAACTTTTTTAATGTAATCAGCATTGCTTTTTTTTTTTTTTTGTAATCAACATTATTGATTTTATTTTCTGTGACCTCTATCTCTTGGACCATAGATCTGACAGGTACATTTTCCCATGCTCTTCTAATTTAATAATGCTATCATCCTTTGGATCTAAATCATTTAACCATCTTGAACATATATTGGCATATTGTGTAAGTTGTTAAACTGTTCTTAGTTTTTATCAAATTGCTTTCCAGTTTTCCCAATGAGGTAATCAAGGACTGGCACCTGAACTAGGCCTTGAAACAGTGTGGCAAATGTCTGTGTGGGGAGAGAATTAGTTTCACTTACAGGACATAGCTCAGAGACAGGAGGAGATTGAGTACTATTTAATAGTTCTAGTTAGAATAGATGCTGTATCCTTTTATCAAGAAATTTGTATTTCATCCTTTTAACTGTTGGGGAGTCACTAGGGTGATTAACAGTGACATAAGACATGAATTTTAGGTGTACCAAGATTAGGGTTGGGTTAAAGAGAAGAGAAACTTTTATTCAGTAATCCCTCATAGTCAAGAATACTCAATATTTAAGACTATAGACTTAATTTATTTCTAGATTTTAATTTTTTCCTTTTTAACTCATAAGTATAGTAATTTTCTCTTAATACTTTCTACTTAAATCCCCATTGAGGAACCTTTCTTAAAGTAAAAGGCCATTGAAAGTGACATAGATTTTTTTTAAAAGCAGGACATAAAGAATGTTTCTTTATATTCTGTGTTTAATACTTTTCATTGTAAATATTTTCTCCATTAGACCACATTTTTACTGAATGATTGTCACTTTTTTAAAAAAGGCTGCGTGATTTTGTTTCTCATTTAGTTTTATAGGATGAGATACATTTTGTAGGTTACTGATTATGTATCTTTTATACGTATTCATGCATTTTTCCAGTGGGCATTTTGTCTGACCCTTCCAGAATCATGTTGGCTACATGGATTCTGGGATTTTGTATGCAGATACTATTTTCTTTCTTTAAAAAAAAAAATTTAATTTAATAAAAAAAAGTTTATTTTTCAGCACATATGCTTGGATAATTCTTCAACATTAGCCTTTGCAAAACCCCATGTTCCACTTTTACCCTTTTTCACCAAGCCCTTCCCTAGATAGCAAGTAGTCCAATATATGTTAAATATGGGACAGATATATGTTAAATCCAATATATGCATATGTATTTATGCAATCATCTTGCTGCACAAGAAAAAAAAAGCAAAATAAAATGCAAGCAAACAACAGAAAGTGTGAGAATGCTGTGTTGTGAACCACACTCAGTTCCCACAGTTCTCTCTCTGGGTGTTTATGGCTCTCTTCATTACTGAACAATCAGAACTAGTTTGAATCGTCTCATTGTTGAAGAGAGCCAAATACATCAGAATTGATCATTGTATAGTTTTTTTGTTGTTGTGTACAGTGATCTCCTGGTTCTGCTTGTTTCATTTAGCATCAGTTCATGTAAGTCTCTCCAGGCTTCTCTGAAATCGTCCTGCTGATTTTTTTTTTTTTTTTTTTTTTTTTTAGCTTTCAGATTTGAATATGAGTAATTTTAAAAAAAAAATTATAACTTTTTATTGACAGAACCCATGCCAGGAGAATTTTTTACAACATTTTCCCTTGCACTCACTTCTGTTCTGATTTTTCCCCTCCCTCCCTCCACCCCCTTCCCTAGATGGCAAGCAGTCCTATATATGTTAAATATGCTGCTGATCATTTCTTACAGAAAAATAATATTCCATAACATTCATATATCATAACTTACTCAGCCATTCTCCAATTGATGGGCATACACTCCATTTCCCAGTTTCTTGCCACTACAAAGAGGGCTCTTTCCCTGATTTAAGATCTCTTTGGGATATAAGCCCAATAGAAACACTGCTGGGTCAAAGGATATGCACAGTTTGATAACCCTTTGGGCCTACTTCCTCATTACTCTCCAGAATTGTTAGATCTGTTCACAGTTCACAGTGTTCACAATGTATTAGTGTCCCAAGGTACTGTTATCTTATTTCTTTGACAATGGTAGCTGATAGTTACTTTTTAATTTTAGTATAATTGTTTAATTTTAGTATAATTGAATTAACCATTCACATATTTTCTTAAAGACTGCATAATTAGAATTGATGTTTAAAATGATGAGTTTGAAAAACTGCAGGGTCTTGAGCCTTTTGAATCAGTATATAATGTTAAGTATAAATTTAGTGTTGCATATTTTACTTTTTATCTTAAAAGTATTGTATTTTATTTTGTATTTTAATATTTTCACATTTTCCCCATAATGTTTAAAGTGTTTAAAAACTTAAAAGAGAGGGCATAGCAACATGATTGGGAATGGGGAAGAGGTCTGATTTTTCTCCATTCTTTTTTGGAACATACAAAATACCATGTATTCATGGCTGTACTACAATATAGGAATCACTCACAACAATATTTAGGAACGGTACATTTTAATATTTTCCCTGAAAAGGTAGTTTTTGGTATATGCCTCCCCCCTCATTACTTTTTTTGTTTCCTCTCTTTTTTTTTTTAATTATAGCTTTTTATTTACAAGATATATGCATGATTAATTTTTCAGCATTGACAGTTGCAAAACATTTTGTTCCAATTTTTCCCCTCTTTCCTCCTTCCTCTTCCCCCAGATGGTAGGTAGACCAATACATGTTAAATATATTAAAGTATATGTTAAATACTATATATATATACACACACACACATTTCCATACAGTTATTTTGCTGCACAAAAAGAATTAAACTTTGAGATATAGTGTACAATTAACCTGTATCCCTCATTACTTTGTATTAATTTTGTATGTTTTGTCCAAACTTTTATATGCATGTCTTGTCTTCCTGTTATACTGTAAACTCTTTGAGGGCAAGAACTGTTTTGCTTGTCTTTGTATCCAGAAGCCTGGCACATAATAGGTCCTTATTTAATTGTTATTAATAAATTGACTAGCTGGATTTGAGATGCAATAAAAGTTAATCCCAAATTCCCTGCCATTTTCCTTTTTTTGTATTTAAATCTCTCTCTGATGGTTTTCCTTACTAAATAATTTTTAAACATTTTGTTTTTGTTTGAATTACTAAAATAGGAACATTTCAGCATATTTAAAAAATATGAGAGACAAAACTAAACTTGTTTTGTTTTTTCCTTTTGTGTTTAGCTTGTTTTTTTTTGTTGTTGTTTTTTAGTAATAAAAGTTTAATACTGCTTCCTTGTCTTGATGGGTGGTTTAACTTCGTAGTCCTCTCCTTAATTCTACCACCCCTCTAAAACCTTAAAATAAATTTGTACGCTGTTTGAAAATCTAGTTTTCATTTTAAACTTTTTCCAGTGCATTATTACCAGTTCAAGAGACAGGAAGCAAGACCATTAGAGTTTTGGAGTTGAAATTTGTCGTTGTTTTTCTTTGCAGTGTTTAAGTGGTACTTCTTAGTTAATTCTGTTAATTCTGCATTAGTTCATACAAGTCTTCATTTTCTCTGCATATGGTCCTTTCATTTTTTTTAGGATGTATAATTTTCCATTTACTGTCATATAATTTGTTCAGCCATTCCTCTGTTAATGAATTCCCACTTTGTGTCTAGGGGATGTTTTTCTTGATTTTTGTTTCTCAAACAAAAAAATATATAGAAAAAAAAGTATATAGAAAAAGTATTTATAGAAAAATACTTTTGCTTAATTGAGGCCTTTACCCTGAGGCAGGTCCTATTCAGCTATTTCATCATGTTCAGTTTTATATGGAATATTGCAAAGGTAGATGAAATAAATGTTTTTTGTAATCAAATAATTACACTGTGGATTCTGGGTCTTGAGTCAGGGAGATTTGAGTTAAGATCCAAACTCAGACACTTAGTAGTTGTGTGATCCTGGGTAAAGCACTTTACCCTATCTGCCTCAGTTTCCTCATCTGAAAAATGAACTAGAGAAGGAAATGGCCAACTAGTCCAGTATCTTTGCCAAGAAAGCCCCAAATGGGGAAATGAAGAATCAGACACGAGAAATGACCAAACAATAAAAATCCAATATTCTATCCAATATTGGATAGAAGTTCATTTTCCAGAGGCTCACTGAAAATGACCTTTGTAGACCTTTGTAGAGCTACTATAGCATATGCAACAATAGGAACGAGAAGTACCTTTTCTTTTTTTTTTTTTATATGATTTTGTTCAGTTTTTATTGACTCTCTATTCTTTGAAAGTTTTCATTATATATTACTTAGAGATTGTATACTGATGTTCTACTAAATTATTGTTCTTAAGTTTTAATAAATTGAATCAGTATTATGCCTGGGTGGTTGTGGGCAATAGTTTTGTTTGGAATAATGATCTGGTTTCAATCCAATTGAGGTATTTATTTGTAGTTATGAGAGTAGGTGGCAGTAGAAGTAGAAGTAGTAATTGTAGTTGTGTAAATTAGAATCCATCCTCCACTTAGCTGTCAAAGTGATCTTCCTGAAATATAGGTCTGAATATATCATCATATCCTGTTCAATAAGTTTCATTAACTTTTTCACATCCAGAATACATTATAAAATATTCTTTTCATATTCAAAGCTCCCTAAAACCTGCTCTCCTTCCCAACTTTCTTAAGTTAAATAACTCCTTTTTCCATTTCCTTGCTCCCCAACATCCTGGGACAGTGATATTCCTTGACCAGGCAAGGATATAATCTTATTTCCTGACTTCATATTTTCACTGCTTGTCTTCTATGCCCAGGTTTCTTGTCCTCATCTCCACTTACTAGTTTCTTAAAAGTCTCAACTAAAATCCCACTTTGTGGATGAATCCTTTCCAGATCTTTTTCATTGCCTGTAGATGCATTGATTGTTTCCAGTTTTTCTTGCATCTATCTTGTTTGTATATAGTTGATTTTTTGTTGTCTCTCTTGTTAGCCTGTAAATTTCTTGAACAGAGACAATTTTTTTTTCCTTTTCTTTGTATCTCCCAACAATTAGCCTGGTGTTTAGTACATAATAGGCCCTTAATAAATATTTATGGACTAATACCTAGTAAATTGTACTTTAGTGCTTCATGATGCAGTCCTTATTTTTGAATGCCTGATTCTTAGAAAGTTTTTCTTTATGCATTAAAGTTATTCATTAGTAATCTATGCTTATAGATTCTAGTTCTCACAGGAATTATATGAAATAAGCCTAATTCATTTTGTAATGTCATCAGGAGACAGCTGGTACCTCACTGGAATGTCACTGATTAGCTGTTCTCCCTGGGCAAGCTAATTAAAGCTTGGGTAAGCCTGGGTAAGCTAATTCTGCCTCTTATGTCAAATAGGATGAGAAGTATTCAAAATAAAGATTTGGGGTAGAATCTGGAGTTACTCGGGGGTTTTTACATTCATGGGGGTCTTGTGTCACTTGAGTACAAATGTTAAGGGACAACTGTATATTCATATTAAATTTGAGTCTTTTAGTTTTTTTTTTTTTTAATACCTTTTAAAATTCTTGACAATTCGACATTATATAAGGCATGGTAAATAGAAATTTCTGTAGACAATCCCTGTTAAGGCTTTTAAGAATTGTTTGAGGTGAGAAAAAATAGAATATCTATTATACTTGAGAAAAGTAAGTTCATCAAAAATATGTCTAGCATCATAGATTTAGAGTTTGAAGGGATTATAAAGATATCTAGTCCAGTCTCAAAGAAACTAAAATTTGAATGCAAATCCTCTGATTTTAAATTCAGTGTTCTTTTTCCTTGTTTGGGAGACATTTACAGAGTTCATTATTTTCAACTGCAGGTTTAGAAAAGGTATGTGTCATAGTTTAGGGATCTAGCCCAGGTTGTATTTTTCATCTTTTCCTTGGATTTCCAGTGTTCCCACTATATGTAGATACCTAGATGGTACTGAGTATAGAATTCTAGGTTTGTAGTCATGAAGACTTAATGTTATTCCTAAATTATATATCCTAAGTAGATTTTTAGAATTGAATCCTCTAAGGACACTTAAAAAGTAAATATGTTTACTCTTGTCAGTATTGGCTCACAGAGGGACATTGCTCACACAGTATAGGTATAGATACCTGCCTTGGCCTGCAGGAAAATGAACAGAATAAATGGGGAGAGGGGGAAATAGAGTTAGCAAAAGTAATTGTAAAAAGATTTCAAAGCAAATTTCTCTGATAAGGCTTCATTTCTCATAAAACTGAATCAGATTTATAAAATAAGAGCTATGCTCCAATTGATAAATGATCAAAAGATGTGATCTATGCTCAAAGGCCATAAATTCATGCATAGCCTTTGATTGAACAATACTACTACTAGGCATGAATACCAAAAGAGATTTTTAAAGAAAAGGACCTATATGTATAAAAGTATTTGTAACAGCTCTCTTCATAGGGCAAATTAGAAATTCCCTGTCAATTGTTCTATGGCTGAATAAATTGTGTTATGTGATTATCATGAAATATCATTGTTCTATGGAAAATAATGAATGGGGGATGTGCTCAGAAAAAACCCTGGAAAGTCCAAATGTACTGTATACAATATTAATATTATAATTATTCATATTATCAATCTGCGCTGACCAGCTATGACTTCCCTATTAAAGTCAATATTTTAGAACAGTAGTACAACAATTTATGACTACTCTGATAATGATGAAAAATCCTGTCCAAACCCAGAGAAGAAACTGTTTGAATACAGATTGAAGCATTTTCTCTGTCTTCTCTCTTTAAACTTGATTTTTCTTGAGTTTTTTTTTTTTTTTTATTATGGTGGGAGAGCTATGTTTTCACAACATGACTTTTGTGGGAATGTTTCCTATAACTTCACATGTGATTTATTAATGGAGTCTGGGAGGTATGGGAATAAGGGAGAGAATTTTGGAACTCAATACTTAAAAAAAAAAAAAACTATTTGGAAAAATAGGCCAAGAGAAAAAAAATTTTTTTTTTGTTTATAGCCACAGCATAAAAAGTTCTTTTTTTTAGAAAACAAAAGTATTGACAAAGGATCTATTCCTTTTTATTTTGATAGACAAGGCTAAAATATAATATTTTTTCAAAAATGCCTTTGAAATTTGTTATGACCAGAAAAGGGCAAACCAAGACTATTCTTGGAGGAAAACTCATTGGAGGACAAAAGATAAAGGCAAAAAACCCTAGTGGTTTGAATACATTGAAATACAAGTTCCAGTTTTGGCACATTAACATAATACTTCTTTCTGAAGTAGTATAACTTCTATTGATTATTAATTGATAGATTATCCATTTTGTAGGTTATCAGGATTTTTTATTTCTCTTTCATTTTCTTCCAGCAGTTTAATTTCATTGTTCATTGATGTTTTTGCCTTGGAAGTTTTTATTTGAAGCTGTGGAAGAAGAGGGAATTAGATAAATTTTGTTGTTTATTATTAGATAAATTAATATTACAGTTATTAAAATATTAACAGTACTAAAGTAACTTGTTAATATTAATGCTGTTAATAGATAAATTACTGGCCCTGGTTTCATGAACGAAAGTAGATATAATGAATTGTTTGAATTATTTTGCCCAGTAATTATTAAAAATAACTAAATAGTTCATTAATCTCATCTTCCAATATACCTATACTAATGGAAGTTAGTAAAATTGTATCTAGACCTGGTAATGTTTAGAAAGCAGTATCTTTTTTATCATACAGTTTTTTCTGATCAACTACTTTTTACTTTGAAATTGTAGCTTTAAAAAAAAAAGTTTTCCTGATGTCTTTGTTTTCAGTTTTAAGTAACTTCAACATTGAGTCTTGGTGCATAGAAGACTGGCTGGTCTCGGAATTGGGAAATCCTGGATTGAAGTGTAATGGTTGTTAACACAGCTGTATGGCCTTAAACAAGTTATCGAACCTCTCAGAGCTCTCAATTCCTTTTGAAGAATTTTATAGGGCTCACCGAAAATAAAACTGTAACATTGCCTCTTTTTCCCCTCCTTCCCTCCCCCCAAAAAGTTAAGGAAAATCCAACTGTCAGTGCAGTTAAATGACTGATCAATTTAATTTAGTCGAGTTTAGAAAAATGAAACAGATTCACAATGCAAATACATATAAAATGAAGTGCTTTAAATCAAAGAAATTAGTAAAAGCCTTTTGTAGCATGATGGCACTTGAGTGGGCCCTGAAGCCTTTTGGGCTAGCAGTTCCAAAAAATGAGAATGAGGGAAAGTGTTACAAGCATGTGGGTATAAGGATTTTAGGGAGCAGCTTGTACAAAAGTATGGAGATGGAAGCTGAAATGTCAAGTGTGGCATGGTTCTAGTGGGGTAGTTTGGAACTCTGTAGTATGTTAGTATGGACTATGTAGTATGTAGTAATGCATGGTCTTTCTGGGAAAATGCACTGGAGATATATTGTAAACAGAATCAAATGCCAAATTGGAAAGAGGTTGATTTTTTTTTTTTGGCTTGGGGGGAACTACTGAAGCTTCTGGAGTTCAACCTCTTTTCTGATGTTTTTCATTTATATTATCATATGTATTGTTTTGTTATTGTTGCTTCATTTTCCTAAAAATTTTCTTATGTTTCTTTTAATTTTCAATGCAGTAACATTTCAGTCATTAGAATTATTTTGAATCATGTTTTTAATGGGATGAAAAATGTGGTAAAGTATTTATTTTAAATTTATATGTTTAATTATAGTATTATGTCTCTATAGTGAAGTATGCGAGACTTAACTGCACAAGTAACCAGCAGTGTGCTGCGGTTTCCAGAAGTGACTATTCAAGCCCTTGGAGAAGATGAAATAACACTAGAGTCTGTACTTCGGGGACGTTTTACTGGAGGCAAGTTAATATTTTTGAGATTTTACTGACTGAACTAACTTTTTTGGTTCTGTTTAATAGTTAACATTTATATATTGATTCAAGATTTTGCAAAGTGCAAAACTTAGATTATCTCATTTGGTCCTTGCAACAGAAGAGCAAAATGGGTGAAACAACAAGCATGGGAAAGAGAGTAAAGAGAAAAGTAGGAAGGCCTAATGGTAATAGTTGAGGAACATAAAAAAAAAAAATTATATCTATGCCATGTGTTGTCTGTTTTTGGTCTTTAGTGGTTTACTGTGAGATAACATTCTAGCAAATGAAATAAGTATAATTATAGTTTTTTCTTATTTTAAACAGCTGGCATTTTTTATTTGCTAACTTTTGATCTTCACAGCAAACCCAGAAGGTGATAATTATTGTCCTTGTTTTACAGTTGAAGCTGCCCACCGTTATACTATAAGTGTCTGGGGCAAAATTTCAATTAAAGGCCTTCTCGACTCCTGAGTTCAGCATTTTATCCCCTATGCCTATTTACATAGGCCTATATCATATTTAAGGCATTAAGTATCGTAGGCATTACTTCTTATCTGGATGTTACATTAGCTTCTGAATTGGTCTCCCTGCTGAAGTATATTCTTTATACAATCCATCTTTTTCATTTCTGTCATTGATTTTCTCCCTCTTTGAATCACCTCTAAATTTCTTTCAGAACTCAAGTTGTAGTACCATCTTCTACATGACTCTTTTCTTTGCACTTTATATATGTACAAATTGTGTCCTGCAATACAATTAAAACTCTTTTGGGGTGGGGATTGCTTTGTTTCCCCAAGGGCCTCCATAGGGAAATGTTAAGCAGTGTAAAATCAAGAAGATCTGAATTCAAATTCTGTATCAGACAATAAAAAGCTGTGTAAACCTGGACAAATTACTTAATATCTCACACTTTTCCTAAAGTGTGAGTTTAAAAATCTCAGGATTGTTGTGAGGATCAAATGAGATCTTACTAGTAATTGGTAATTGGCAGACTTGAAAGCATTATATAAATAGATTTTATAGTATTTTCATTAATATTATTGTAATTAATATAGTATATGGTAGGTACTTAATAAATGCTTGATTTATTAAGGTAGCTGTAGTTAAAAATATAGTTGTCCAAATGTGGAAAAAGAAAACTGGAACTTGTACTCTTCTGCAATTTTTTCTTGATTCTGACTTCAAGGGACCATTCTGTGCTTCAGTTTACACTGATAGACTTTTCTTTTAGCCAACTTAACTTTAGTATTCTAGCACTAAATCAGCGTTTTTTGAGGAAAATGATACAAATCTGAATACTGAATTTTTTTTTTATCTACAGACTTCTCTAATTAAAATAAAATAAGATTTTTTTACAAAGTCTTTGAATAGAAATATGTAGTAGAACTACTTTGGAGATTATGTGGGAAATGTAATTCACAAAATTTTAACATAGGATTGACAAGCCAGCGATAGATAACATGACAACTTTACCATCTCATAATTAACTGAAAGTTGTTCTTAATTGTTTAATTATGAATAAGCCATCTTCTTGGCTTTTACATTAAACTGTCTCCCATTTCTATTTGTATATATAGTTTATTTAGATTGCATGTAGATTCACGTTTAGATTTACAGATCATTATCCGTGGTTGGTATAAGAACAGAATTAGCCCAGTTTACATGATCCTCTTATAAATTACATTAAGCTAAATAATAAAAAGATTTACACATGCGAAAGGTGTTCATCATTATTACCAATTAAAATGCAGTGCAAAACTTACATAGAGAGGGAATTCCTTGTATGTGGTAGGAACCTCCAAATGCTATCTTTGGGGGGTAAGGGGGTTGATATTATGTTGATTACATCAAGCTCTGAGATTTAAGCCTCTGCGATAACTCAAAAGAGTTGACCTATTCATCCTCACAGGAAATACCAAATGGATAAAGAATGTATGTTGCTCATATTTCATCTTCCATTAAATGGACATGCAATAGAACTTCTCCAGTTGTATGTATTTCTGGAACATAGTATATATGGATGGCAAATTGGGACCTCGAGTCTAAAAAGAAAAAAGCAGTTTGAATTGCTTACAGGAAATTGCACAGCTCTTTTACTGCCCTCTAGTTTCTCATGAAAGCAAAATTTCATTTTAAAAATACTAACAGTTTACTGGTATTTGCTGCATGGAAGCAAGACATGCTATCTGAAGAACTGGAAGAATATCACAAGGAGAGCAGCAAAAAAGGTGGATAGTAGAAGTAAGCGGGGTTATATTAAATATATTAAATGTAAATTAAATATTAATATTATTAAATAAAAACTAAATATTAAATAAAGGATGTCATCAAGAAATTGCATGACAAATAGAAGAGTTAGTCTTAGAGCCATGGTTATCAAGAAAAAGCAGAGAAAGCTTTCAATCATTGGGCAGTCTCCTGTGGAGAACTTGAGATAGATGTTAGATAATCTAACAGACTGGGTAAACTTAGAGAAATGATGATACACATTTTTAATAATACAAACAGTTCTCATTTTATGTAAATTCACATTATACAAATTATGAATAAAGAATTCTTAAAGAAATCTATATTCCAAAGAATATCTGTTAACTTTACAGTACTGTGCTCTTTTCACTCCTGCTCCTCACTTGGTGCTCCATCCCCTTCCACCCCATTAGATTTGAAATTAAGGTAAACAAGAGACAATAATCTGAGCATGGTCATTTTATTAATTGGCCTATCAATAACCAATAAATTGAGTCAATGGCTTCTCTTATGACCAAAGATCCCAAGGGAGAAGTTATATTAGTCTTCAGATATAATCTTGGAAAGTATAGGAGAACTAAGAACAGAGATGGTGTTAGGTAGGGGAAACATAGAATGGATTATAGGGTTAATGACAATGATAATGACAACACCCACATGGGCCCAATAACCACTTCTTTCTGTATTAGAGGACTGCTTGGCTGATTTATGGATCCATCTGCATCCTGAAGCCATTAATAGTAGAGCTAGAAGAGCAGACTCCCTGGCTCCTGGGAAGGAGATAAGACCCTCCTTAATTCTACAGGGACAGGCAGCTATGAACAATATATCTTATGGAATTGTATCAGGTCAACTCAATCCTTTAGACCCAGCAAACATTATGGAATTTTCTAAGACCTGAAAGTATAAGGGACAAATTTACTTTTAACTAAAAGTTTTATTTTTAGCTAACTCAGCAGAAGCACTGAACTTCTGGGACTAAAAAGTGTTTGATTTTTGAGTTTACCTGCAAGATTAAGAGATAGTGGACCAGACGTGAATCCCTCAAGAATAACAGATTTCCTTGAGACACGAATAGAACAGCGATTAGTAAGAACTGAAATTCTAAACTTAGCTCATAGACAGAGACAAAGAAATGTGGTTTGAACAATCACAGAGTGGGGCAATAATATAAATCAGTTACAGAATAGAATCCATTATAAAATGATGGGTTTCTTCACCTCTTCCCAAGAGAAAAAAAAATTTTTTTTAATTCCCTTTAAAATAGACCCTGCAAACAAAAGAAGTAGATGTACAGAGAAAGTACCACCACTGTTACAAATTGGGGGCCTTGGTTTGATAACTCCAGCACTCTGCTTGCATTTCCTTTCTGTCTGTCAACATTCAGGTATTATGTGTCTGTCTCTGGTCTCCATGTGTTGCTAGCCTTCTTCTATGTACATGTCCAACCTGTGTTTATCTGCCTCTTGTGTGTTTTTCCTCTTGGTTCTGGCTAGGCCCCCATGTAGCTGCCCTGGTCTCCTCATGTTCCTCCTCTTGTTTTTGCCTTTCTGTTGTTGGCCCCCACTTGTTCTTGGACCATATGTCAGCCCCTTTTGTGCTTCTCTTCTTCCCCTCCCCCATGTTTGTGAGCAAATTCACATTATGTAATGCTTTACGTAAAGGTCTACAGAACAGTCACTTAAATAAAACAAAAAACTATTTCTAATAATGAAAGCAACTGACATTTCTATAGTGCTTACATACAATGTGCTAGGAATCATATTAATCGCTTTGTAATTATCTCCTTTGTTCCTCACTACAATCCTGGAAAGTAGGTGATAGATAGCGTTATACTCACACCCACACACATGCACATATCCTTTTATAAATGAAGAAACTGAGGCAGACGCTCAGTATTTGAAACTTGATTAGAACTCGGGTCTCCTTGATTCCTGGTTGATTCCTGGTCCTCTTTATATTCATTGTGCCATCTAAGTGTTCCATAAATGTCTGCATTTTATTTTTTTATAGTGGGCTTTTCCCTCCAATTACGTGTTTAAAAACTTTTTAACAATGTTTGCATTTTCAAAGGAAACTCCTGAATCAGTGAGATCCATTTGGGTATTGAGCTGTTGTGTTGTTTAAAAATTATAACTTGCGTTTATATAGGAGATACTGTGTACCAGGCAATATGCTAAGTGCTTTACAAATAGTATATTATTTGATCTTATAACAATTTTGGGAAGTAGATGCTGTTATTAATCTTCATTTTATAATTTTAAGAAACTGAGGCAAGTAAGGATGGATTTAAACTCAGATTTTCCTTAATAGGAATCAGCACTCTATCCATTATGTTACCTTTGTACCCTTTGATCCTTAGTATCTATTCTCATTGTCAACATCCCAGATCAGACTATATTATATTACTATATATTGTATTATATTACTAAGCAGTCATCTATCTGGTCTCTAGTTTCTTTCATATAATCCATTTTGTCCATTTTGTTTCCTACAGTCAAACTAATTTTTAAATTTTTTTAACTGCTTTGATCATGTCAGTCATGTGATATAAAACTTTAAATAATCTTATTTGCCCAGGGAAGAAATTTTTAAGTTTGCCCTTCTAACTTTCAGGGTACCTTTATCTGGCCTTATCTTATCCATAATTGTTCTTGTATTCAAACTCTACCTTTCAATCAGAAAAGTTTATATTGTCACCTATAATTATCCCCTTTTTGAATCATTGTGCTAAGTAGTAGAGAAGCAAAGAGAAAAAATCTTTTCATAGTTGTAAATGTGGGGGAAGGACAACTACATGATAATAACTACATATAAGTAAGATATACAGAAAAATCAGATAATCATAGAAGTGGGACACAAATATTAAGAAGAATTGGGAAAGACTTTTATAAAAAGAAATGTTCAGACTTAAGAGAACCTAGGAGGCAGAGAAAAAGAGGGAACAACATTCCAGGTTGGGGGGGAGAACCAGTGGAAATGCACTTGATGAATGAGGTGTGGGAAGAATAGCAAAGAGACCAGTGTCAGTGGATCTTAAAGTAGACAGGATAAATTTTAAGAAGACCTTAAAAGTAGGAAGGGGCCAGACTGTAAAGGGCTTTAGAATATAAATTTTGATTCTGGAGAATTAATGGATTTATTAAGGAACTTTATTGAGTAAGAGGTGATAAGTCAGACCTTTGTTCAAAGGAACTAAGTAGTTGAATGCAAGATAGATTTCAGTAAGTAAGTTGTTGAGGAGAGAGATCAAGCAGATTATTATTACAGCAGTCCAGGCTTGAAGTGCTAAGGACCTGTACCAGATTTGTGGAAAGTATCAGGAGAGAAGGATGCATATACTGGAGATGTTAATGAAGGTAGACTCTGGGAGTTGGTAACAACTCCCAGTGGATATTGGCAGAGAAAGAGTAAGAAGTCCATGGTGACACATAATATAACCTCTATTTAAAAGGAATTTATTCCCCCCCCCTTCTGTATTTCCCTATTTTAATTAAAGGTACAAGCCAAGTCTTCCAGTCCAAATTAACAGCCTTGGTGTCATCCCTGATTTATCATTTCACTTAACCTTCATTTCCAGTTGTTTTTACCCCCACAACTTTTTTCTTCATTGAACTACTTCTGTAGTTCAAATAACCTTATCAGGTGCCCTACTTTTACTCGCCAAGTAGCTGCCAAAGTTCTGCATAGTTCACTCCCTTTTAGTTTATAGTATATTTAGGATTTTAAATGTAAACTTCTCAGATTGTTTGACAGTCTGGCTGCTGCTTCTGTGCCAGCCTTAGTACACATTACTCTCTATAATCCTCATACAATGCCTTTGTACTGGCTGTCCTCCTGGAAGTTCCTGGAATGTTTTGTTTTTACCTTCATTTTCCAGAATCCCTGGTTTTCATTGACTTCTTTCCAGTTGCTACATCATGTCCACAAAATTAGAATGCATCTGTTTTGTAGATATTTATGTGTATATGTGTTGTCTTTCCCCATAGTATGTGCCTTGAGGGCAGAGATGGCTTCACTTTTGTCCTTGTTTACCCAGTACCTTTTATACCTCCATGTAGTAAATTCTTTAATAATAAATGTTTGTTGATTATTTGGAGGCATTTAGTTTCCTTGCTTCATGTTTTTATAGTTTAACTATGTCAGACTAACCCATTTTTTCTTCTTCTAGGAAGGAATGGATTAGCTTGCCTGGCTTGTGGTCCACAACTTGAAGTAGTAAACTCTATTACTGGAGAGCGGTTGTCTGCGTATAGATTTAGTGGAATAAATGAACAGCCTCCCACTGTCCTTGCAGTGAAAGAATTCTCTTGGCAGAAAAGAACTGGATTGTTAATTGGTTTGGAAGAAACAGAAGGGAGTGTTCTCTGTCTTTATGACCTTGGAATTTCAAGAGTAGTTAAAGCAGTTGTACTTCCTGGAAGGGTATGTATTTCTCAAGAATGGAAAGTTTGGGGGTACTCATTTCCCCCAACTTTCACATTGTATTGTTTTTCATGTTCTGAAATAATAAGGGAATATACAGGGAGTATTTAAGATCATTGATGTAAATCTGCAAGAAGGAACTTTTAGAAGTCAACTGTTTCAAATATTTTGACATTGTTGAGAGTTATAAAGGATTATTTTTAAAAGTCTACCTTTTCTCTTTAGACATGTTCTCTAATCCTAGAGAAGTTTTTTGTTTTTGTTTTACTAGTTTGGTACTGTGTTGATAGAATCAAAGAATTCACTCTAAATTGAATTAGTCGTAGTAGCTCACTAGATTGTGAGCTTTTCTTTGGGTATAGAATATAGGTATATAAATAGTATTTAGTCCTCAGGTAAAAAGGAGTGAAACATTTCTTCCCTTGGCCCCTCCCCCCACCTTACCCCCCTTTTTTAAGGGCGTTGACCACGATAGGTATGTGAGATTTTAAAGAATAAGCATATATAGTTCACATTTTTTTGAAAATGAGGGAAATCGTGGTTTTCAGGTGGGTCTCACTCTTTTGAGACCTCATTTTGGGGTTTTCTAGCAAAGATGCTAGAGTGGTTTTGTCATTTTCTTTTATCTACCTCATTTGGCAGATGAGTAAACTGAAGCAAACAGGGTTAATGGCTTTCTCAGGGTCACACAGCTAGTAAAGTGTTGATTTTGGGTTTAAACTTATCTTCTTATCTCTTCTTATCTCTATACCTTACTCTTAACTATTGAAGCTTTCCTGAAAGAAGTAGTAAAAAGTAATTTTTAAAAGTTTTTTTTCTACAAAAGCATCTTCATAGCAATAAAGTTTGCTTATGGTCACATTGCTAATAAGTTGGAGAGATGCATGGAATCTATCCCAGATCTTCTGACTTTCAGGGAATGAAAGTACTGAAAAGATATCTAATTTGACTTGCTAATGTTGCAGATGAGGAAATTGAGGTTGTTAAGGTTGACTTGACCACTTAACATCATATAGGTGTAGTAGAGTCAGTATTTGAATCTAGTTCTTTTGAAACCACATGTAGTATTTTCATTTTTCTCTAGAAACATTGCTCAAGCCATTTTTTTTTTTGTTGTTGTTTGCTTTTTGTTATTGTTGTTGCTTTGTTTTAAAGAAAATCTGAGTATATATTGACTAGAGAAACTCTTGGTGTTTGTAACACCATTATAATTTTCAATATGCTAATCAAGAATTATTGGTATAAATTTCCTTTTGTTCTCCAGGACATTAATGAACATAGTAGTAGAAATTTTCTTATTTGTCTTTAAAAGTTGTAGTATCACTTAACATCTAATTGAAAATCGAAACTATTTTAATAAACATCCAGAATTGATCTGAAATAAATGCTAGTCTCTTTAGGTTTTGAAGGAATTTTATTGCTATTTGAATAGCAATAAATAAAATAAAGCAATAAAAAATTTATTTATAATTTGAATAAAATTTTGGTCAAATCCATTTTCCCTTGTTATTGTAAAAATTTTTTGAACCATGCATTTCTCTAATGATTTCTCTTACATCATTTTTCATGAATAGGTTAACACTGCAATATGCCAAAGTCTATTTGTATCCATCATGAGTTTTTTTTTCACTGACTTTTGACCACCTGAAACTTTGGTTCTTTAGAAAAGTGTTTTATTCCAAAATTAGCATAACATTAAAGCATAACATTACTAGAACTTTAAAAAGAAAAAAGAAAAACCCTTTTTTTGCTGATACCACTAGAAACTTCATAATTTTCCAAATTGATCCTGTTATCTCTTTCTCCTATTCATTTCTTAAACTGCCTAATTCATTGTCCATCTCTAGTGATTATCTAGCTGTATGTATTGATTCATAGAACAGTAGACTTTCTTAATCATTTTTTTTTCCTATGTGGCTGTTTGAATAAACATGGTTATTAGAAAGGCAATCTGCTGTTTTGGAGTTAGATGCATTCAGCACTAATCATATACTTACGAAACCATTCAACAGTTTAAAAATTTTTTAATTCCCTTGCCCGATATTACAAAATTGACATCAAGAAAATGAAGGCCTTTAGCATTTTGGGTTCCTGGTAAATTTATGAGAGGAAATCACTAACAACTGTACCAAAGGGAAAGAAATAAGGCTTGCATTGTGCTCTCATGGACGAAATACTCATGAGATCATGTTCTTTTTTAATTAGTAAAGTAATTTGATCACATAAAGGTAATTATGAGAATTATTTTTGGTATAGTCAAAGAGTTTTATATTTTTATCTTGCAGTCTTGAGTTTGAATTGAGACTCTCTCATGACTGATATGTCAGCAAAACATTTAGCATTTTTAAGTGTCAGAATTCTCATCAATTGAATGAGGATAATATTTGCTATCTCTATCTTAATAAAATAGTTGTGTGTGAACTGAGGATAAAATGTGATGTCCTATTTTAATACATACAGATATCAGCTGTTAACATTTTCATCATTATTAGAGTAATTTATATCCTTTGCTAAGTGAGCGAATTTAGGGTTAGGGTATTTCTTTGTTTACAGGAGCATTGGAATCCAGGGCTTCTATTTCTAGAAAATGACTTGACAAATTAAAATAATAATAAATACTATTTGGAAATTACATTTTTTTTCTTTTTTCTTTTTCTTTTAAGTTTTAATGCAAGATTAAATAACCTCTTTTCTGCTTTATTCCTTGAATTAGTATGACATTAGGATTTTATGATTAATTTTTTTAGCTCCAATTCTTTATGAAGGCTTTAATATACTTGTGCTTAATTACATTGTTACCTGATATAGCTATATTAAACTATATGTGAATGGTTTGTAAATATTAAATCGTAGGTAACTTTTTTCAAAATTTTAGTGTGTTTTTATTTTAAAATGTTTGTGCTGAACAAATGAAAAAAACAAATCTTATATTCTTCCAGGTAACTGCCATTGAACCAATAATTAATCATGGAGGAGCTAGTGCAAGTACTCAGCATTTGCACCAGAGTCTTCGATGGCTTTTTGGTGTGGCAGCTGTGGTTACTGATGTTGGACAGGTCCTTCTCATTGATCTGTGTTTGGATGATTTGTCTTGCAGTCAAAATGAGATAGAAGCATCAGGTAATATTTTTTAAAGGGGGAAAAATTAATGCTTGAAAATCCAAAAATAGTTAATAGAAGTGAATCATTGGTTTTAAAGTATGCATGCTTTAAATCAACTAACTATCCAAACACTTACAAGGTGCCTTTTTTCATTCCTGGCAGTGTACTTGATATAGACTATATGATAAAACACATTTCCTGATCTTGATGTGCTGGTCTGATAGAAAAGTTACAGCTAACATGAATGAATAAAGGAATCATTAAGTGTTTACTCTGTGCTAAATGCTAGGGATACAAATGGAAGAGTAAGGCAATTCCTACACTCAGAGAACTTACATTCTAATGGAAGAAACAGTATCTGGAAGCTTTTGATTTCAAATCTGATAGAAAAGTCTTTTAAAACTTATTGTACAACTGCAAAGGAGGTGGAATGCTTCTTTGATGTCATTCCACTGATAAAAATCTTGTCACTTTCTGATGTTGAACCATTTGACAGTGCTAAAGACTTCGGTAGCAAGAACTTCTTTTCTGAATCTTCAGTAGCTATGTCTGTCTAGCACCTATTGGAACATTTGCCAGACTACATTTCTACAGGAGTTGCTTCCAAATAATGATGGCTTTGGGTACTGGACTAGAAATAAGGTTATTATAATTCAGGGTACCAGGCTAATCTAAAGTTCTAAAGATGGTGGTGGGTGACAATTTGGTTTTATTTACAGCTTAGTGTTTCCTGTTTCTCTAGATTTTTTGCTGTTTTACCTAACTCCTCCTCCACAGCATTGCTTCCCCAGATAATAGCTGTAGGGCTGGATTATAAGCAAGACCAGTATTGTGGAGGGTTATGGTAGCAGCTGGTCAAGCAAATGTTGGTGGTGACATGAAAGATGGGTTCCTTCTCTGCAAATGTTTTCTTCACTCACTGGTGTCTTTAGAGCTAGGTTGGAAATAGGTTCATTAATTTAGGTGATATTAATATTCCCATAAGTCATAAGTTTAGGATCTTTTTAGTCTTTCTCAATCAAGTGTCTAGAAACAGATGGTGGCCCATAGTGATAGTAATAGTTTAATAGGCACATGCTATCTCTTGTCTTTCCCTTAGGTAGAGAACTAACTTTGATACAAGATAGAAAATCATGAGGGGATGAAAGAGCTTCATACCACAGTGCTTTAGAAATATTTGAGGATTGGTCAGATCATATGTATTTCAGGGCATTAGGAAAGGCTTTGTGATGAGAGTGGCACCTACAGGTAAGTTTTGAAAGAAAGAAAAGAACTTCAAAACATAAAAGAGTGCATTAATAGGCATGAGTGTAAATGTAAGTAGAAGAGTATAATACAAGATTCCAAAACAATAGTATTCTGTTTTGTCAAGAACATGAATATACGTTGCAAAGATAAAATGAAATAAAGCTAAAAAGTTTTTTGGGATCCAGTTCAAAATGCAAATTCCATCAATATCAGATTAGGGAATTTGTGTTTCTTATAAATGCAATTAGGAGCCATCAAAGTATTTTGAAAAGGCAAGACCTTTGCCTTAGAAAGATTATATTGTGTGAAGGATTATTTAGAGAGGAGATGGGGCGGGGGTGGGGGGGTGGGGGGGGTGAGAGAGACCATTTAAGCATTACAGTGGTCTAATAAGAAGTAATGAGAATCTGATATAGTTAGGTGACTTAGGAAGAAAGGAAAAATAATTATCAAAGATACTCAGATTTAAATCTGTAGATGGTCAAAGTATAAACAGGTTAAATGAAAAGTACTGAAAAGTAAGTGAAAATAAAATGAAACAGTACAGAGAAATTTATCATTTCAGTTGGTGTTGGTAGTATATTCAGGTGAAGAGTCTTAACAGATTATTTTAAGGCATTTATGGGAGATAATTGGGTCTGAATTATATGGGTTTGGGAGTCATGTGCATTGAATTGATCATTGACACATGGGAAGCGATGGGGTAGCCAATGAATAAAGTAGAGAAAGAAAAGGGCTGCAAGAAATGAAAGGAGGGTATGGAGCTGCTGAGGAAGGTGGAGAGAGGAATCAGAGAGGTAGGAGAACCAAGATATTGTGATTTCATAATTTCTAAAAGAAGAGAACATCAAGAAGGGTGAAATGAGTCAGTCTTATTAAAGGTGCCAGAGGTTAAAGTTATTGGACTCAAACTCACAATCTTAGAAAAATGAATGTTGAAAATCATTTTTACATGTAATTGGAAAAATAAAACATTTTTAAAATTCTATGTTATTTTAAATAGTTTAATATTCAAAGCATATTTCCTCTTTAGAAGTTTGAGTATTTTAAAATATTGGTATTCTGTTTGTTTAATTCATTGAGAGACAAGGCATGAGATTAAGATGAGAAATAAAACATGCTTTTAGTCTTCAAGGATCCATTTTATTTTTATAATCTTAAGCACTTTATGAGGCCCAAATAAAGAATATGTATATTTTTTATATTCATTATAAGCTTGTTCATCACTTATTATATCTAGATCTTGAAGTTGTAACTGGCATCCCAGCTGAAGTGCCACACATCAGAGAAGGTGTGACTCGAGAGGGAAGACATCTCTGTTTCCAGTTACTAAGCCCATCAGGAACAGCCATTTCAACCCTTACCTATATAAGCAGAACCAACCAGCTTGCTGCAGGTTTTTCTGATGGCTGTCTAGCCCTTTGGAACATGAAAACTTTGAAAAGGGAGTGAGTATAATTGATGTATTTTTATCTTCAACAGATGATACATATATTGCTAGTTTGAATTGTTTTTATTGTTTGAGTTTTTTATTAATATGAAAACAACAAAAATTAGGATGCAGCATTAAAACATAATTTGTATCACCAGATAGTAAGATAGCAACGTTTAATTTATTCTGCTGCATAAAATAACTGGTAACTGCCTAAATGATGTTTATCAAAGCATCCAAAATCCCAAATTTATTGAGCAAAAGGAAAACAACAGTGGAATTCTGGGATGATAACAGAACAAGGGTTTAGTGTTAGATTGTTCAAACTTTATCAGTACAGTCATAGGACCATAAGATTCAGGGTGGGAAAACATTCCTCTATTTTACTTCTAATCTTTTAATGATGCTTTTTAAAAAAAAATTTGCTGGTACCATTTCAATAATAGAACACACCCTTTTAATAAAAATTACTATTAAGCAAAACAAACTTTTGAGTAGACTTGGAGCATGTCCCTCAGTCTATGCCTATAGCTAACTACCTTTTGAATGAGAGTGGCATATGGTATGGGGAAAAAATTCTTGTTAATACTATAGTACAGTAAAGGTAGTATATACTGACAGTTTTGCCACCTAAAGCAAGTTCTAGGGGCGAATTTTCTTTTGAATCTAATAGAAATCTTCAGAAATTAAGCACATTTGGATGGGTAGGGGAAAGTGTAAGAATTCCGAAGGTAAGGGTTTGGTTTTTTTTCTTTGTTTTCTTTTTATTATTACTATTATTATGAAGAGTCAGACATTAGATTTTTGTTTAATGATTTTTTTGTGAATATTAGTGCTTTATAAGCTTTTCACTCACATATGCTTTAGTTTACACAGAACAGGAAAAGAAGCATAAGAGGCATAAGAGGGGGAAAAAAAGAATTTTTTTATTTCACTCTTTTCTGTAATTGGAATATCTTTTTGGATATCTTATTGGATAATCTTTTTTTTCCCTTTAACTTGAATTTTGATTCCTAGCAATCTTCTGTTTAACTATTTCGAACTTTTGTAGAACTTTCTAAGAAAATAGAAATTTTACCACACAGACTTGGAGAGAGAATAAAATTGACCATCTTCATACATGAAAAATTTTTTAATATGTTGAGGACATGTAATATGTTGGTAAAAATTTACTTTAGATAGTTGAGTTATCACTATATGATGGGACAATTAATACTACTTAAAATAGTAATATAAAAATTAAGTTGGACAATTTACTGGAAAATCAGTATAAAAAATTGATTCAACTTCTGCATTGATTCTGTTTGCAAAATGATCTTTAAACAACTTGAATTTGTTTTATTGTTTTCACAAAAGCCTAGTGCTCTTTTGTCCTACCTTTTTTCAGCTCCAAGATTGTCTTCTATTCTCTTTTCTTTGTATTCTCTCTCATTTGGTGATGTTGCCACTTCTCATAGGCTGGGTATGCTGACATTCAGTTCATCACCAACTGCCTATTGGGTTGTTTCTAATTGGATACTATGCAGGCATCTCAAACTTGACATACACCCAAAACGGTCATTATCTTTTTGAACAAAACTACACCCTCTTCAGAAATTTTAGTCTAGGAAATCATCCTTCTAGTCATCCAGTTTTTGTAATTTGAATGTTTACTTGACTCTTGATGCTCCCTCATCACACTTATTCAGTCATTTGTTGAATCATTTTTACCACCACAATTTTCCACAATACAATAACCTAGTTTAGCTTTCATTATGTGCCTGAACTATCATTATAGCCTTCAAATATGTCCTTGTGCCTAAATCTGTACACTCTCCACATAGGTACCAAAATAAATTTAATTTGGGTTTGAAGGATATTACCCTGCTACTAAATTCCAGTAATTTCCTCTTACCATGACAAATATAATGATGCATATCGACTTCTTACAACTTTACTATACATAAATCTGATATCGATGACACCTTATCAAAGAGTAATAAATTTTTTGCTTCTTGACTTTTGAATTTTCATTATTGTTGGCAAAGGAATTTTGTTCTTTGGTTTTGGGGACACTCTCTCCTCCCACTTTTTTTATATTTTACTTTCTATATGTGTTCCCTGTACAATTTTCACTCACCTATTATCTATACAGGCTTCCACATGGTCATAGACCCTTTGCTCTTCTTTCTGTAATAGTTCCACTGGATTGTTGATGTGCTTAGATGGTTTCAGTTTCTGCCTGTACTTGGATGACTCCCAGTTCTTCATTTCAAGCCCTGACTTCTCACCTCTGACAGTCCCGTATCTCCCACTGTTTAAAGGAATTTTTCCCCTAATACAATCCATAGAATATCTCCGTTTAAATGTCTATGTGCTGCCTTAAATTCAAAATATAATGTAAGTAGAATGTAAGCTCCTTGAAGGCTGGGACTGTCTCACTTCTGTATTTATATCCCCAGTGTCTTGCAGTTAATAATTGCTTAAATGAATTTTACTAACAGCATTATGCTTGGTTAATGGATTAAAGATTTGTGTTATCAAAAATGCTGATTTCTAAGCTTTGTGGAAGATATTTCAACTTTTTTATGTACTATTTTTATTACATTTTTGCTTTAAAATATAAATCCAATGTTTGAGTATTGAAACTAACTGCCTTTGGTGCTTAACTACAGTAATCAAGAATGAATACTTACTAAAATTTTTGAGAATGGTTTTCTTTAATAAATATTTAGAGGCAGCTTGGAATATTGAACAGAGGTCCAACCTTGGAGTCAGGTATTATCTCTAACTTCATGCTGCCTCTGTGACCTTGAGCAACTTATAACCTCTCAAAGGTCCCAGGTAACTCTCAAGTAGGGTAAGAGATGCTGATCTTTTTATCAGTAGAGTGGTTGTGTACTACAGTGAACTCATAACTCCTGAATTCTTTTTTTGGTCCTCCCACCTTCCAAATTTCAGAACTTAAAGATCTTTATGGAATAAGAGAAGTTTCTCTGTGACTGATGGCTAAAGTTAACTGATTTTAAAATTTTTTCTTAAAAGGTTACATAATGATATTGATATCTAGTGAATTTTGATATCTAGTGAATCTCTATTCCCTCAATCAGCAAGCAAGCCTTTTAATATCACTTCTGTATATCTTAATGAAAATATAGAAGAAATTTATGAAAAGTCTGATTGTCTATAAATATAAAACCTATATGCATATTAATAGATGTCTATAATATTTTAAGGCATTGTTATCTCCTTAAGTATATTTGAAATTAATGAAGGATTAATTGTATGCTGAATATAGTTTTAATGTTTTCTTTATTAGTATTTTTGAAAATTAGTGTATGAGATTTACTGATCAGAAAATCCCATACTATCTAGTTAATGTTTATATCAGAATCCTTCTAATATCTATTCCAGTTTCAACATTCTCCATGTAAATCGATCTGTTTTTTTTATACATTCATTAGATTTTAAAAAATTAATATATTGACCCCAAAAATATAATACTAAGTCTTTGTTTATATAATATTACTTGATTCTGTAGAATCAGCCATTTTACTAGCTAAAAGATAATGTGACATTTAATTTAATATTATTTAATAGTTGGATGACAAATGTTATTTAAAATTTAGGATAAATCCTAGAAACTTCTTGACTTGATGCTTGTTGCTGTTTCAGTAACTATCCTTGTATAATTTTCTTTTAATGATTTTTTTTTGTTCTTTTATGTAGTATCTATAATTTTAATTTTAGTTAATTTAATATTAATTATTTAATAGTTGGATGACAAATGTTATTTAAAATTTAGGGGAAATCCTAGAAACTTCTTGACTTGATGCTTGTTGCTATCCTTGTATGATTCTCTTTTAATGACTTTTTTGTTGTTCTTTTATGTAGTATCTATAAAATCCAATATTGAAATACAGAGGGGTTGTTATTGAAGCAATCCATGCATGCTCTATTGAGTATAGTTCTATAGTTTAAGAAATTAGGATAATGAAATGATACACAATTTTTTGTATCATTTCTCACATAATTAGAAAACCTAGTAACTAAAATTATAATTCAATATATATACAATTTGTAAATATTTTGTATTATAGGTATTATGCCCAGTTAGAAGGAGGAAGAGTACCTGTTTATGCTGTTACTTTCCAAGAACCTGAAAATGATCCTCGAAATTGTTGCTATTTATGGGCTGTTCAGTCTACACAAGATAGGTAAGTAAAATATATATATATATATATGAGGCATTTTTTTTTTATTATTCTCTTTGATATTTTTGGAGTTCATTTTAGCATCTGTATAAAAGACTAAATTGATTTACAAATACATATAAGAGCAATTGAAAGTTTTAATTGTAAGTATTTCTTCTGGTATATATTTCTCACATTTATATAGTGTTTTATATTTCCAAAAGCATTTTTTCCCCAGCAGCTCTGTGAGGTGTAGGTACTATGGATGTAATAATCAATCTGTAAGCATATTAAGTACTTCAGATGTATGTTCTAGGATCTCTGCTAAGTTATGTGGATACAAATAGAGGGGGAAGACGTATCTTTTCTCAAGGAGCTCATGGTCTAATGGGGAAGACAGTATGGAGACTACTGTGTATAAAGATAAATATTGAATAAATTGGAAATAATGTCAGTAGGAAGTCTTTATTAAGGAAGCCTGGGAAAAGCTTTTTAAAGAAAGTAATTGAACAGAGTCTTGAAAGAAATCATGGAAGCCAGGAGGTGGTAAGAATTTCTAGCATGGATAAAGCCAGTGAAGATGCAGTATCAGTCTCAGGCAGCCTTAGAGAGGAGGCACTAGCTTTATTGGGAAGACCTTTTTATAGAAAATGGGATTTTAGCTGAGAGTTGAATGAACTCTTGAGTGAAAAAATTGTGATCATAAGGGATAGCCAGATTGGACAAGAGAAACAAAATGAAGCTAAAATCATTGGATTATGAGGTGGGGAGAGGTAGGTGGATTGTAGAGTGACATGACAGATTATGAAAGGCTTTTTTAAAAGCCAGAGGGATTTTTTATTTAAAAGAAGAAAAGAAAGAAGGAAAGATTTATTTATTGCCTATTTTGTATCAGGATCTCTTTTTAACTTGATGACAACCTGAGTGATAGATACTATTTCCCCATTTTATAATTGAGGAAACTGAGACAGGTTAAGTAACTTGCCTGGCATTTTGTTCCTATTGAGTCTGAGCCCAGATTTGAAGACAGGTCTTCTCAACTCTTGCAGCATTCTTTTCATTGCACTAGCTAGCTACCTCTAATTATAGGTGATTATGAACATTTTTTCACATGGTTATTGATAGCAAAGAGAGCTCAGTGGTACAGTGGATAAAGTACTCAATTAGAGTTTCATTTCAGCCTAAAATACTTACAAACTGCATGACCCTGAGCAAATCACTAACTCTCCCCAGGCTTTAGCTTCCTTGTCTGTAAAATAAGGAGATGTCGTATATTATGTTACCATCCAAAAATTGTTGTGAGGATCAAGTTAACATGTGAAATTTGCTTTGCATAAAGCTGCACGTAGAAGAAAATCTTGTACTTAATTTGCTGCTATAATATAATGTGAGAGTAGATCGATGAAGACCCAAAATTGACAACACATATGATACCATATATCTGTCATCTCTCATCATTAAACCTTCCTAATTATCTCTTTGTTCTGTTTTCTTTTATTGTGTTCTTTTGTTCTCTAAGACAAATAATCATTTCTCTCTGGTTTGAAAATCATGTTACTGAATACTGAAGGGATATGGAAAATAATAATTTTGCCTCCTCAGCTTGGATTTTCAAAATTATTAATAATGCTACAATGTTTGATTCAGAGATTGCAATGCAAATCTGGAACTCGGAAAAAAGATCAGGTGAAAGATAGAGATACAAATATTGGTGTCTACTGCATAGAGGTGGTCATTGAAATTTAGAGTAAATGAGATTATCAGATTATCAAAATATAAAGAAGAGGTTCTTTGGTAATCCCCACACTAAGAAATCAAGAAAATAACAAGAAACTAATAACGTCAACAAAGGAATATTTTAAAAGGTAGGAACTGAACCAGTAGAATGTTATATTTCAAGCCTGATGAGAGAAATAGATCTAGGGAAGATTGAAAAAAGGGGCTTTGAATTTGTTGAGCCACATGGCCTTATGAGATATCTAAGGAAGTTTCAGAAGAGTGATGAAAGAGACTCTTTGAAAGATGTTGAAACAATAAGGAAATAGAGATCAATTATTGACAATTATTTCAAGAACTTTATTAGATGAAATAATAGATAAGTAAACTAGGCCATGAAAAGTCTCTCCTACCCTACCACACATTTGTGGAGAATCTTACATGTTTTTAGGCAGTTAAGAAAAAGCCAGAGAAGAGGGAGAATAAAACATTGTAAGAGAGAAGGGATGGAACAGCTAGATGGCGCAGTGGATAGAGCACCAGTCCTGAAGTCATATCTGGTCTCAGACACTTAACACACTTAACACTTCTTAGCTATGTCATCCTGGGAAAGTTAATTACCCCAATTGCCTCAGCAAAAAAAAAAAAAAGAAAAGAAAGAAAGAAAGAAAAAAAGAAAGAAAGAAAGGAGAAGTGATTAAAGATCAAGATCCTGGAGGAGGAGGAAGGAGGATATAAAATAAAGACCATGGGAAAAGGAGTGATTTGTGAAAAATAACTATTTGTTTGTATCCAAATCAAAGGAAGAGAAAATTGAAGATAATGGTGAAAAATTTTGAGGAATAGAGAAGGGGCTAAAGAAGTTTATATTGTATGCCTTTAATCTTAGAGAATTGAGTGGTTAAGTATTGGGCATGGTTTTATGTTGTAGTAGACTTTGTGGTAAAGGGTATACAAATGAAGTTTGAAAAGGAGACTAGGGATCTGTCCATGAACCAAATTTGAAATGTTGTCTTGAGAATAATATTTCAAAACAATTGGCTTATAGATTTAGGAAGGAACCTCACCCCAGAGAATAGCTCAATCAGATACACCCTTTTAATTTATAAAGTGGTAAAAGTGAGAAACTGAGAGGTCAAATATCAAAGTCACAGAGGAAGCCAATAGCAGGGCCCAAGATTCCTAAGCAGGCCCTGGGTTAAGAGGTACAGAATAGATAGTATATGCTTAATCCTTATACTGTAGATCTCATGTGTAGGATAAGGAGTTGAAGGATGAAGTTATTGGAGTTGAAGTTAAGAATTTTTAGTAGTTAAGAGTAGAGTTTTTAGTAGAGTTAAGGACTCAACAATTACCAAGTATTTGATATAAAGTGTGTGCTAGCCCACTATTTTAGGCATTGAGAATACAAACAAATTCAAGGTGTATATAGTCTGTTGTGGGAAGAGACACATACCAAAATCATTGTATGTCTAGTAATTTTCTAGGGATGGGGTTAGTGGTGAGCAGGGACTGACTGGGGATTAATCAGAAAGGGAGGGTACAAGCAACTCAGTGACATTTTTCACACTGAAGATAAGTACTTATCTCCAAAACTACTTGACTTCATTACCAACTTCAAGGTTGAGATATATGGAAGAAATGAAATCTCTTATTAATAGCTTTTTGACAATTTTCCTTCTAAAAATTGTTCACTCCTTTGACCACTTAGATGTGAAAAAGCATTAAGTACTTACTATGAATCAAGTACTTTGTTAAGTGCTGGAATTACAAATTGAAAAATTGAGGCAGGGCCTTTCCTCAAGGATGGCACCTTAATTTTCATGGGGGGTAATACACAAAGGAAAGTTTACCCTGCAAATCAGGTAGAAAGACCTGGAAAATCTAATAGTACAGTGTCAGAGCAAATGCATTTAATTACCTGGGGCTTTTGGAGAACTATACGTATGTGTATATATATATATATATATATATATTATTTTCTTCTTTTTTACTTTTTAAATTACATTAATTTTATTTTAAGAAACAAAAGGAATACAAAACAAAAGAAAATATTGTCATGTGACCAGCAGAATATGGCGAGGGCGGGGGGAGGGAGTGTTTAGAAATTACCATGTGTGTCTGTCTGTTAAAAGAATTTATATTCATAAGTATCCATCTTTACTTTCTTGTAAATTTTTCTTTTGCTTCTCTGCTGAGCATCTTTTTTTACTTTATTCTTTTTCCCTCCCTTTTTATCCCAGTACCACCTGCAAGCAGGCTATATTTAAGTCTATATGTAGATACATACATACACATACACACACCCACTCCTCTGCCTCTCTCCCACCCACCCTACCCCCTACAAAACTTTCCTGTCCCTGCTGCTTTAATTCTATTCCTTACTTTGCCTTGATTTCACCTAACCTCCCATACTCACGTATCCCTTCCTTGTCTTCTTCTCACACCCTTTGCTTCCCCATCTGCCCAGTTCTTCCCTTTACTCTTTATATGGATTTTGGAGGGTGCTGTGCCCTTCATAGTGTGTATGTAGTGTTACCTATTTAACCCATTCATGATAGGAGTGGGTTCTTAGAAGTATAAGTCCCCTCCCCCCAGGCCTGTGTGTTTGTTCTTCTCTTCCCCTGCACTTCCTTTCTATGGCATAATTACTATTTTTATCTTAACTCTGCCAAAGTTTTCTTTTGAGCTACTCTATTGTTGTGAATCCTAAACATATAGTATACAAAAAAGGAATTTGTCCATGTTGAGTTCCTTGAATAGATCTTTGATATTGGCTCTTATATGTTATATTATCTATTAAATTCAGGTTTGGTTCAGGTCAGGTCTTTTTTTTTTTTTCCATTCAATATTATAGATAATTTTTCTGGATATGACATTTTTGGCCAAATGTCTAGTTCTTTTGATTTTTGGTAGATATGATTCCAGGACCTGAGGCCTGGCTGCTGAGTCCTGACAATTCTAATTATAGCTCCAGGGTATTTGAATTTTTTTTTTCTCCTTTCTTGCAAAATTTTCTCTTTGATTTGGGGTTTTTTTTAATTGTACAGTAATATTCCTATGCGTTTTCCACAAAGGATCTCATTGAGGTAATGATTGGTGGATTTTTTTCTGTTTCTACTTTCCCCTTATGTTTTATCACTTCAGAACAATTTTCTTAGATTATTTCTTGCATTATTGATGAAAAGGTTGTTTTTTTGGTCCCAACTTTCAGGGAGTCCAATTATTTTTTATATTTTCTCTTCTTGATCTTTTCTCCAGACTTGTCACTTTTCTTATAAAATGTTTCACATTTTGTTCTATTTTCTCATTCTTCTGTTTTGTTATTTCTTCATCTTACAACCTCACGGCTTCCCCTTGCCCAATTCTAATTTTCAAGGAGGGCGTCTCTCAATTTTTGTCAGTTAATTTCAGATATAATATTCAGATTTTATTTCTGAGCTAGATAGTGATTTTTTTTCCCCTATCAGAACATTTTCTCTTATTCTAGCTACATTGATTTTATTTTTATTAAGAAATTTCCTGGGGCAGCAAGGAGGCATAGTGTATAGAAGTCAGAAGAACCTGAGTTCTAGTCTACCCTGTGTTACCACGGGCTAGTCACTTAACCCTCAATAACAATAAAAAAGAAATTTCTCCCTAGCTATAGTTGTGAATACTACTTTTCTCCTCCTATTTGAGAAAACAGTTGCTTTTTGGATTTTGATTACATACTCAGTATTGAGTTTATTGTAGAATATAGAGTTAGATAACTGATCTCTACATCTAATTTTCCCTGTATTCTTGTCCAGCTTTCTTGGATAATTGGAATGAGAGAATCTTTTCTAGTACTTTGTACTTGAGTTTCTCTAACACTTTGGGGTCTTACTTATCTAGTTTCATCTACTGATCTATTTTTCTGTTTGTAGCCATCTATCATTTTTGTTGCTTTTCTCTCTTTTATATATTAATTTTGAAACATGATGACCAAACCTTCACATAGTACTTAAGTGTGAATACATTATAGTTGTATATATGATTATAGATAATTATTAGTTTCTGATATTGTAATTGCTGATGGCTATCCTTTAGCTACACTTTACTCTTTGGGCAATATGACATACTTCTAAATATTGTTGGAATCATAGGACCTAGGTTGAAATTCCCACTCTGTTGCTCATTACTTCTATGAATTTGTCATGTGCTTTAAATTCTGCACTAAGTTCCCTTAACTGTAAACTGACAGGGCTAGGTTAATTGAGTACTTTGAGGCTTTTGTTCTCTGTCTTATAATTCTCAGAATCTATTCTACAGTGTCTTTATTTCTCCTCTTTTTTTATTGTTATAATCAATCACATAAAGTCCTTTGTTTTATAAATACGTTTCCTTGTATTTATCCATCCCTTTTCTGGAGTGTAGTGAGGGGATAATTAGAATCGAGTTTAAAAAATTAGGGTATTGTAGTAATAATTATATTATTAGGGTATTATAGTAATCATAGTATTATGTGATTATATATGTGTATACATAAAAAAAAAGTGTGCATTTTAGCGGGGGAGATGACGATTTTTTCAAAGTTCCACATTACATCTTTATGTTCAAGGTAATTTTGGGTGAGTATTAATTTATATAAAATTTGTTTTCCTTAATTATCTTTTTTTTAAAGACTTGTTAAAAACTTTAGTATAAAAATTTTAATTTATGTTTATAAGGGTTGTGTTTTCATTTAAAATTTAATTTTATGTTTTTATTTATAGAACAAGTTTGATAACTGCCTATTGGTTTATTGAATAAAATGAACTGTGTGCATTTATTTTCTTGTATTATATTAACTAATGTGAACAATTACACTTTTATACTATTATCGTTTTTTGAAATATTTCAGATCAAACTTTTTTGACAACCCAGTGTATTAGGTTTTATCAATTAAACACATACTCAAAATTAAATGTGGTTATTTTGTGAAAATGTTATATCCAAAATAGTAGGAACATTTAGTGTATGAAACATGTAAGGTGCTCATAGCCAAATTTTTATATGATTTCAGTGAAGGAGACGTTTTGAGTTTACATCTTCTTCAGCTGGCCTTTGGTGATAGAAAGTGCTTGGCATCAGGACAAATCCTTTATGAGGTAAAAAAAAAAAATGACAGTACATTAACAGTTTACTTGAGGTATCTGTATTCTAACGATTTTTACTTTTACTGTTAAACAATTAATAAAAAGAGTGCTTCTTGAGTGATTGTCAGAGCTGCTATATTATAAGAATATGAATCCTGGACTGGGAGTCAGGAAATCTAGAGGCCCAAGTCCCATCTTGTTCAGCTACTAGTTAAGACCCGTGGTCTTAAGTAATTTTAAGTTCTCTGAGTCTTGTTTGCCTATATCAGGAGTCCAGTAGTAACTAACTCCTCATGTTAAAATTTTTGGTTTCCTTCTAGTTCTGAGACAAACTTTGAATTCTGTATTTCTTGATACAAGCTGTGAGTTGTAGATTTTTCAGGTTTTAGTGTAAAAGATTGCTTGACCAGGCAGGTAGTGATCTTTTTCTGGATGCTTTGTTTCTCAGAATAATAATGCTAATGTTTTATTTTATCTACCTCTTTGAAAAAAATCAGTAAATTATAAATTAAATTAAATTATTCCATATTTCAGCCTGGTGAGCATGATCTAGAACAATCTTTTAGCCAAGTGTCAATTGTACTTCCTCTATCTCAGCCTCAGGCAGTGGGGATCTCTGAAAGGAACCTTCAGTTTTTGTGAATCTGGGCCCCTGCCACCACAAATATTCCCTTCCAATTCTAGGGGGTGTCCTACCCTAAGGAATGAAGATAATCCTTGTATCTCCCATCACCCAGATTCTGTCTAGATTGGAAGATTCCGTAATAATCATTTAGACTTTGGAAACCCCTACATTAAACTTTTATTTTGGCAGTGCAGGATTAAAGCACAGCCCTGCCTTTTCTGGTAAGTTTTATTGAGTTTCTTCCATGCGACCCATCTCCTCAAACCCCTGAACATAATTTGACTTTATTTAAGCTTTTGTTTAAATTTCAGTCTACAGATTTTTTTAAAACTTTTTTTTAGTGATAGTGTTATTATTTTCTTAAATTCCTTATCAATTCCTCAGTTTGTAGAAAAGTGTCATTATTATATATAAAACCATTTTTGTACTAAGAGGCAATTTTTTTCATTGTCTAGCAATATATTTTTTAAAATTTTGTAACTAGATTATTAATGTGAATATATGTTTCAGGGATTAGAATACTGTGAAGAGAGATACAGCCTAGATCTTACAGGTGGTATATCTCCTTTGAGAGGTCAGACTAGCAACACCAAACTTTTGGGATGCCAGAGCATAGAGAAATTTCGAAGCCACGTCGACAGGGAGGAAGGCGTAAATGAAGGTTTGTAAAATGTCATTGTAGTAGTTAGTACATGTTTGATTTGATTTGAGACTTGTGGATTGTGAGACTTGTAGATAAATTGTTGAAAATTGTTGAAATTCTGGAAACAAACATTATGAGGATCAATGGGTCCTTTAATCTACTCTAATTCCCAAGCTATACATACAAAGAACAATTGTGTCTTAGAGAATGGGACCTGACCAGTGCTCTCTCATTGAACTTTTATTGAAGATCTGTACATTTTCTGCTGCTTAAAAGTAGTTTGTCTAGAGCAGTGAAAGGTTAAGTGATTTGTTTGAAGTTGCTTAGCAAGTATGTACCCAAAGTTGAAATTAAATTGAAGTCTCCCTGGCTCTTAAAATCCATTTTTTTTTAAAAAAAAAAACTGTGCTCCATTATTTTTCTAGCAGTATATATACTATCTGTATAATTTATGAGACATCAGCAGTAATCTCCCTATTTTTCAGAGTTTGATTCTAACCTAATTGGTTAAATAACCTTTATTCTCCAAGCTATGTTCTTGGTTCTGTCCTGCTTTTACTCTGTACTTGCTCTCTTGGCTTCCCGCATTACCTTTTGTTGATGCCTTATGTAAAACTTCATTCTGGTCCTATGTTTTAAATTGGTCTATTGATCATTTCCATTTTTGCTTAGCTTTTACCTTATACTAAAAAATCAAATTTATTATCCTTTCCTTAAACCAACTCTTCTTCCTAATTTCTATTCATAGTCCCTTTTCTTCTGGTTTTTACAGCTAAGTTAAGAGCTCCAGAGGAGGGATTCAAAGTTAGCCTAAAGCTAAATGAGTAGTACTTAAGCAGAGATCGAATTTGAAGTTAAAGGACTTAATTTTATTAAGTTACAAGAGCTCCTGAAGCTTTTTTTTTTTTTGGAATTTAAGTGTGACCCAGGTTTTAGGGAAGCTATTGGAGAAAATGAATTGAAGGAGAAAAAAAATATTAAGTCAAGTTATTAAATACTGCTTAATGAGAATTGTTACAAAATTTCTCTATGTAAAATATGTTGCTTTTCCCCCCAGTTCTGTCTCCTGACACCAGTGTTTCAGTCTTTAGCTGGCAGGTGAATACATATGGACAAGGAAAGCCATCTACATATTTAGGTCTTTTTGATATAAATCGTTGGTATCATGCACAAATGCCAGATTCTTTAAGGTAAGACTGCTTTTTTTATAATGATTTTTAACTTTTTCTTAATTTTGTTTTGTGGTTATCAGATCAGTAAATTACTACTCTCCTACCATACCCTTCCCTCCCATTTTTATTTTTAAGGCCAGGAGAATTTCTTCATAATTGCTCTTATTTTGCACTGTGGTCATTGGATTCTGTAGTGAGTAAGACTTCTCCAAATTGCATCTTGGATATATTGGTACATGAAAGAAGTTTGAATCGTGGTGTTCCTCCTTCATATCCACCACCTGAGCAGTTTTTTAATCCCAGTACTTATAATTTTGGTACGTATTTTGTTAATAACTATGACTATTAGAAAAGTCACTGAGTTTAATCATATGACGTGTGCTTCACTTTATTAAAGAGAAGAGGGGATTTTATTGGAAAATCTATAAACTAAATGTATGAATTTCATTCTTTTCAATTGAATCATATTTCCCTTAGTTAATGCCTTTATGGATAATTTCTCAGCTTTGTTGTTTGTACCTTACTGAATCATGATAAGTCATAGAGTTTAGGAACAAACTAAGTATGTAATTGTGATGTGTACATTTTATATATAATTAGTAATTATTATCTTGTAGGCAGAAATGTATGTAATTAGCTTTGTGGTTTTAGAGCTATAGAAGAGACCTTAGTGGCCATCCTACTCTCATTTTGCTGTTGAACACATTAAGATCCAGCAAGGTTAAGCGACCTGTATACATTCATGTGTGCAATCCATAGGATTAGTGTGTGCTTTTTAGACATAAATTAGAGGGTTTTTATACATATTTTTTTTTATTTTGCTAAAAGTCTTTCCTAAAAAATTTTTATTTTCAGCAATTGTCATTAAAACTTTAAATGACTTTTTGTACTCTTTTTAGATGCTACTTGCTTGTTAAACTCAGGAGTTGTTCACTTGACTTGCACTGGCTTTCAAAAGGAGGTAGGTACATGTTTAGTGCTAAAGTTAAAAGACATAATTTTAATGTTTCTGGCTCAGATACAATTATATACATATCTTCTATTAATTAGATGGTGCACATTTATATGGAGCTCTAAGATTTATAATAGCCTATAGGCCCTGAAACTATAATGAAGAAACCATTATTTGTATTTATTTCTTCCCACTTCGTATGCATTTACTATTCCTTGCTGCCACAGCAAGGACACTGTACTGGCTGTAACTAGTATTTGGTTTTTCAGATATCCTGCTTCATTAAAAAATTTTTTTATTACTATCTTTTCATTTTTACATCACCTTAATTGCCAGATACATATCTCTTTCTCTCCTCCCCTTCCCAACATCTTCCCAACAGATGATGGGGGAAAAAAAGGCTTTTTAAAAAAAGTTCAGAAAAACAAATCTGAGAATATGTGTGATATTTCACATCCTTTGCACAGAAGGGATATATTTGTTCATTTATTTTGTATTCATTGCTATTTTGTAATTTTCATTTTTAACATGTATGTGGTTGTAGTCAATCTGCTTTTTTAAAAAGTTCTACTTACTTTGCTGCACATTGTTCATAAAGGCAATTACCTGAATTCTTATTAGTCATCATTTCTTATGGTGAAATAATACTTGATTATGGGCACAAGGTGCATAAAATACTAGATATTTTCCTGAGTTTAAATCTGAACTTAGATACTTACTAGGTGGTGACTTTGGGCAAGTCACTTAAAATTATTTACCTCAGTTTTTTCCTCTATAAAATCAGCTGAAGAAAAGGTGACAATTCACTCTAGTATCTTGGCCAACAATATCCCCTGTCATGGACGTGACTGAATGACTAAACAACAATATTGCATTATAGTACTGGAGTTGGTCTATCCATTCATTTTATGGATATATATATCTCCATCGGTATATATTATTATATTATCATATATTATGTATTATATATCCATCAATATATGTATATGTGTTGTTTCTGATTTGTTTCTTTTTTTCTTGGAAAATATTTTGGTTTTGACTTAGTGAAAAGTTCATTCACCTCAACTATTTGATATTGGCTATAATGTCAATAAATAACGTAGCAGAAAAAAAAACTCAGTTTAAGTAAGAATTCTCTATTTGACAAAACTTATGAGGCAAACTGAGATGTATCCTGCCAGAAAATTAGGTTTAGGACAAAATCTTCCTGCATAAACCACAATAAACTCAATACATAACCTAAACATTATATTTTAAGATAGTATGAGAGCTGCATAAGTTACCTTTTTTATTATGGATGAAGTAAGAGTTTTCTCATTAATGAGAACAGAGAACATTTGGAGATTTGTATTTAAAATGATAACCAAAATAATTTAACTCTCTTGAATAATTGTTATAGTGGTTAATTTACCATCTATTGTAGTAGACTAATTACTTAATGTCAGTGATTACTGAGAACCTATTAAAATTCATTTTTTCAGACCTTGACTTTTTTAAAGAAATCAGGATCTTCTTTGAGTGAAGCCATTCCTGATGGTTATAACAGATGTCTTGTGGCTGGACTCCTTTCTCCAAGACTTATTGACATACAGCCTTCCAGCTTAAGTCAGGTGAGGCCATTAAAATGTGTGTATTTAGTTTTTCTTTTTCTTTTCTTTTTTTTCCTTTTTTGCATCTAACAGTTATTTTCCAAACAGTAAAGAATCTGACTTGCTGTTTTCCAAATAATTTTTGGGACAAATACTTTTTAAATTTTACATAACCAAATTATACTTATATTTGTGTCTTAGTAGATGTAATACAATGTATCTATTAAAATGTTGCAAATTTAGTATAAATCATCATTCTTCTTGCAGATAGTATAACAATTTTTACAGAGAAGTCAAATTTGAAGTAGCTGAAGAATGAGAAAACATTCTAAGAGAAAGGCAGGAGTTCCTCCTCTGAATCAGGAAGACTTGGTTTCCCATCCCAATTTTGACCTATACAGGGTTTGTGACCGGCAAGTTGTTTAAACACACAGTGGCTCAAGCAACTGAAAGCTGCAAAACAGCTGCCACTTGTATGGTAGAGGAATCCCTATACTTTATTATATTGTAGATTTCTCTCCCCCTCACCCATGAATTATTTATAAAGTGATTTAAGTCAGGAATGTGCTTGGCATTGGGCATATAAAGATAAAATGAAATAGTTTATGCCCTCGAGGAATATTGCTTTTTTTTTTTTAATCATCAAAACTTTGCTTGCCTGTGCTTCCATCTGAAATTTCTTCTGTATTCTTACTGATCATTTCTGTTTCAGTGGCCTAGGGCTTTCTAACCACCCTGTGTCTTTCTTGGAGGAGCACTGTGCTTTTTTTGCTTTTGGATACAGAACACGTTTCTTTTGCTTGAGAGGCCCTTTTCCTATTGCCAGTGAATGTCTGGCTGACTTTTTCCACAGTTTTGGTATGGAAGATGTCATTTAGTATAGTTTCTTGTTAGACCTCTTAATCATTATTCAGTATGTTTTGAATTTCAGGGTTTTTTGGAATAGATGTTAGTTATCTGTGCATCCTGTCTTTCTAAATTAGGTTAACTAGCTTAGCTTTTTGGAGAAGAGCCTTCTCTGAGGATATTGAATTGTCTGGTTTTTTTAGTTGCCCATCCCTCTTTGTTCTTTTCTGCTACAATTGCCTTTTAGCTCAGTTCATTCTTCAATGGAGGATTGGTGTTGAAAAAGGTATTCTAGTGTAATTTTTTTTTTTTTTTAAGGAAAATCTTGTTTGCTTCATTTTTTTCATAAGTTAAAAATATCATAAATACCTAGTATTGTTGCAGTAATCTTTTGCTTTATTGAATCCATGATAGAAGTACAGAAGATGATTTTTAAGGGTTTTTTTGGGGGGGGGGGGTTTCCACTTAACTTTAAAAAGGTGCTAGGAACAGGACTTGGAAGAAAACAATTTTGCTTCTTTAATTTATTCTGGGCCTTAAAGGATGAATATAGTTTGGTGGGATCTACAAATCTGTAAATCCTACTGGAAATTGGGCCTTCTTTTGAAAATATCCATTGTCATTATCTAGTGAAGGGTTTCTTATATGTTGTTATATGTTCTAAGCACTTTTACAGTGATAGCCAACTTATCCTAAATTATTCTATTTAAAAAATTGATTTTTTACCTTTCTCAGTGATTTCAGCATTGGACCTTTTTGTTTGGTTTTGTTTTTTTACATTATTTAGGAAGAACAGTTAGAAGCTATATTGTCAGCAGCTGTTCACACAAGTTCCTTAGGACTCCTAACTGGATGCATTAGAAGATGGACAACAGAAGGTAAAACTTTTTTACTTTGGAAAATTAGTAATCATTTTGTATTTTTTAAAAAGATTATATTAATGGTTTTCTCCCATCCCTCTTTCTTAAACAAGAACAACCAAGCTCTGCTGCTAATTTGCGGTTTGTTCTTGAGTGGACGTGGAATAAAGTAATATTTACAAAAGAAGAATTTGATCGAATATGTAAGTATTCTAAATTTGGAATTGGGAACAGAGCTCAGATTCTAAGAATTCATTACTTTTTGAGTCCCATGTGTTATAATTTGGAGGGGGAAAAACCTATTAGAGAAAAAGTTTTTTTGTGACACATTTAAACTTTTGAATTAAAATGAAATAAAATTTATTTTGTTTGTAAAATTAAGCTCCCTGAGAAGACAGGGATTATTTTTATCATATTTATAAGTCCTATTACCTATTGCAGTGCATTGCAGAATAAATGCTTAATAAATTTTTCTTGCTTCCTTGTTTATGAGAACTTTTAAAATATCCTTTTTAGGTTAGTGAAACCTGTCTGAAGAGTTTAGAAAATTTATGACAGTACTCTCCCTCCTTTTGTTTATATTTCTCAGAAAATGCCAATCACACTAAATAAAGAGCGAAAAGATTATAGTTTGAGAGTTAAAAGAGAACTAAGAGGTCATCCAATTTATGTTCCTTAGGAAATGTTAGAATATTAAAGAAGCTATTTTAATTAAAAATATAATAAATAATTTAAAGTTGAAACTTGGTTAAACTAATTTTCCTGTCTATAATTAATGAAAATATAGTTGCCAAGATGCATTTTAGAAACCATGAATTCTAAGCTAATTTGTAAATTTTAAACTTCCCATTCTGTTCTTCTCCATTTCTCCATAAAATAAATTAGACCGTACAGCTTTGAGAACATTGTCCTGTTACAGAAACATTGCTGGCTTTCAAGAAAGGAATTAAAACAGTGCTGTCATCAAAACTAGATGGAATTATCTTAAAGAGATAGACTTTTTAGTAGCAGAATGGTGGACTTGGATTGTTTGGCCTATAGTCCGGAAGGCCTGTCTTAGACACTCTTTAGCTGTATAAACCTGGACAAATCACCTAAACTATCATGGCCTGGATTTCTTCACATGTTAAATCAAATTGAGGTGAATCAAATGATCTCAAATCTCATTTAGCTCTTAATCTGTGGTTCTTTAATCTACAATCCCATTGTAGCACTGGATTTAAGAGATCATATATTTTACAGTTGTGTTTTTTTTTTTTTTTTTTTTTTTTCATTCCTCCAAACTAATATCAAATTGACTTTGTGATACTTAAATTTGTTAATTTTGCTGATTTATTGTGTTTAAGCTAGTTGTATTATATTACCCTCAACAGGTACTTCATTATTTGATGGTTCTTGTCATTTTATTGATCCACAAACTATCCAGTCTCTTCAGCAGTGTCAGTTGCTTCTTAACAACCTTAGCACCGTCTTAAACTGCTTTTTAGCAGAGGCTCAAGAGCTCACTGAAAGAGGTTTGTTCTTTTTCTTTTCCTTCTGGAAAGTTTAACTGCAATATCTTGGTTTCTGGAAAACATTATAATTTGTTTTTTAGGCTAAAATGTCTTTAATGGGGAAGATATAGAAGATATTCCACCAAAATGTAATTATGTCTGTTTTTTCCAAGTTTTTGTTACCAACTTAGTTGTAGCTTTGAAGAATCATAGCTCAATTACAGAATAATTGATTCTTCATATACATTTGATTGAAAGCATATTATATACAAATGTGTCTCTTTGATAACCAGTGATAGAAATGAAGATTAAAAAGTTACTGACTTTTAGGTAGCCTCAACTGAAGGCAACTTATAAGAGTTTTATTATATTGATTTATATTAGAGTATTGTGGATTATGGAAGAAGCTTGTATATCCGTAAGACTTTTTTCATTTTATTAATGTGTTTTTTACTTTGAAACTGTTATCTTTGTTTCAAATATGTAATTCCAAATAGCAGTAGGCTAGAAATTTTATTATTTTTGGGGGGTTAAAGAGACAGGTTCTGAGATTGGTTATAGTCTATGGCCACGAAGGGAAATGAATTCCAAAATGTCCTAAATATCTAGGTGTGCTTCTCCTTTTTTTAATAAATTTTTGTTGGTATTCTTTATTTCTCCCAGTATTCCTCTTCTTCCTTTTCCACAGTCAACCATTCTAACAACAAATACATTTTTAAAAAATGTCTCAACCACCACCATCCCACCTCCCCACCCTCCAATTACAGGTAAATGTAATATATTTTGGAGGGTTTTTCCTTACTTTTGTTGGTTTTTAAATTTTGAGTTCCCAATTCTATACCTTCTTTCCTTACCTTCTCCTTCTCTGAGATGGTAAGAAGTCTAATAGTTTATAAATGTGCAGTCTTGTAAAACATTGTTATATTAATCATTTTGTGGAAGAATATTCATAATAAAAGAGAAGGCTTTTGTCTGTATTCAGCAGTTTTCTGGAGGCACATGGCATTTTTCATTAAGTCCTTTCAATTTGTTTTGAACAATTATATTGCTAAGAATAATAGCTAAGTCATTTATAGTTCTTCATTGTACAGTAATTGTTCTTTTTGTATCTTTTTCTGGTTCTTTTCACTTCATTTTACATCAGTTTGTTGAAGTCTTTCTAGGTTTTTCTAAAATCATTCTGCTCATGATTTCTTATAGCATTTCAGTATCACATTATAGTCATACACCATAACTTGTTCAGCCATTCCCAATTAATGGACAATCCTGTGATTTCACATTCTTAGCCAACATAAAAAAATATACAATAAATACTCTTCTGCAAATAGGTCTCCTTTCTTTAAAAATCTCTTTAGGATATAGATTTAGTAGTGGCATATTGCTGGATCAAAGGATATCCATTGTGGGCATAATTTCAAGTTATTCTCTAGATTCACAATAAATACATTTTAAGAAAAATAAAGAGGAAGGAAAAAAAGTTCAGCAAAATTGAACAACAGAAAAAAAAAATCTGAGGACATATGCAAAATATCCCACCCATGTGAAATTTGTCACTCTGCAAAAGCAATGGGATAAGGTACCCAGGACGTATCATCCCTTCTTTAAAACTATTTTTATTTTACTTTTTTTTTTTCTCACACTTCTGCCCCATTAGCTTTTGATTTCGATTTTTTTTTTTTAATATGGTCATTTTTCTATGTACATTGTTCTATTTACATTGTTGTAGACTTGTGCTATGTTATTTTCTCGATTCTGCATACTCACTTCATATCTGGTCATATAAGTCTATCCGTGCTTCTTTGTATGTATCATATTCATCTTGCTGATAGCACTGATCATCTCTTTAGAAGAGTTGGATGATTTTTTTTTTAGGAGTTAAATGATTTCCTGTGTCCTAGATTTATTAAAATATTTGTCTACAACTGACTTCACTGATTTAGTAATTTTGTCTTTTTCTTTATATTTTATTTTTATTACATGCCAGATAAAACACGTGTTGCTACAGTATTTTGTTATATTCAAAAGTATATGATCAATGAGGCTGTGATTTTGAGAGTTTTTTTTTTTTTTAAATGTGTGTGACCAGCCACTAAATTAAGTATTTTTGATGAATTTGTCTTTACAGGTCTGGTGGACTTAACCAATAAGCAAATGGTTACTAACCTTATCTCTCAATATGCACAAGTGGTTCTTTGGTTTTCTCGTGCTGGTCTCTTACCAGAGGGTTTAGGTAAGATTGGGGGGTGAGGAGGGGAGAGAAATAATTATTTAGTAATTATTACATTAAGAAATTTATGTATGTAGCTTAAGATAATGAAGCATGCAATATATTTACATACTTTTTTTTTTTTTTTTTTTTTTGCTGGGGCAATTGGGGTTAAGTGACTCATCTAAGGTCACAGAACTAGGCAGTGCTAAGTGTCTGAGATCAGATTTGAACTCAGATTTTCATGATTTCAAGGCTGGTACTTTATCCACTGCACCACCTAGCTGCCCCGTTTACAAACTTTTAAAAAATATGTTCTCACAGAGAGAATGTAGAGTGAATCTTTTAGCCATTAATACAGGGTAGTGGAAAGACTCCTTGACTAGGATGGCTCTAATTACTTGGTATATGATTCCAGACAAGTAATTCTTTTGAGTCTGTGATTTAGATAATGAAAATACATGTGCTTTCTATTTCATGAAGTTGGCATGAGAAAAATTCTTTTTAAAGTGTTTGAGTATCAGTGTATCATCATCATCAATAGGCTCTTTTATATGACTTTTAAAAATCTTTGTATCTTCATTTAAAGCAACTATGTACATTTAGGATGTGCAAGAATGTAAATTTTCTGAAGACAAAATGAAAATACTGTACTACACATGTACTAGTATAATAAATATAACAACATTTCCCAGTTTTAGATTATGCAAATTAAGAATATTTATGGGTTAGGGAACATTTTGAGGACTCTTGCTTTTAAATTGTCACTTTTTGCTGCAGGAATTGGAAGCATTTCAAAGAACAGTAGACAGTGATTTACATAGTACATTTAAGTTTATATAGTACATTTAATTTCTTTTTTGGGTAGTATGTAAAAAAAATACTTAAAATAATTCTTTTACTCCTTAAAATGATCTAGGAAGTACAGTAAAAATTGTGGTAAAATTATAGATGAATATTGTCTTTAAATAGAACACTGAAAATTTACCTTTCAAAAAATTACTTTTAAAAATATATCTAGATGATCCTATGCAGTTGTCAAGATTATGGTACAACTATCCTGTAATTCAGAGCTACTACACCAGTCGGCGACAGAAGCTTCAGCGTCTGGCAAGGTACATTTCATTCAGAAAATTTTTCAAAAATTATTGCTATAATTCAGCTACCTCATTAGCATGATTCAGCATGTTATTAAATATTTAAGCTTGTTTCTGAGGAAAGATTTAAATATTATCACCAGTGCTGATGGGTTATAGTTGGAAGAACTGTTATCTTATTCTACCCCTTTTTCATTTTGCATAAGAAAAATTTGAGACATGGATGATAAACAATTTCCTAAGGTTACATATCTAATGAGTCCTCAGCCTTTCCCTACTGCTTATTCTCACTGTCCCATCTTTACAGTCTCAAGTCTTTCCACGAGTGTGCGCGTGTGTGTTTGCCCCATTATAATGTAAACTCATTTTTAGGAGAGATCATTTCATTCATTGCCAAACGTGGCATCTGGCACATAGTATATGCTGAATATATTACCTGTTTATTAATAATGACTAAGGGGGAATAGATTCTCAGACTTTGTGACTCATAGCCCAATCCTCTTTCCATATGACTAAAATTTAAAAGACTGTATCTAATATTTCAAACTACAGAGATAAAAGGAATTCTTCTATTTCTGTGATTGTTTACAAGAAATCATTTTAATTGAAATTTTTTACCATGCTTCAGTAGCTACCATATCAAAAAGGAAATAAAGGATAGAAACTTCTATAAAAGATTTTAACTATTGGTACTTCAAAATGAAATATCGTTTGGAACCATTTCTTAAAAGATTAAAAGTTTTAAAATTTAACACAGCAGTAATGACCTTAGTCATTATTCAGTGTTCCCTTCTATCACAAATGAGCTTTCCAACAAAGGAAAAAAACAAAACAACATGATCCCATGGATTTGCAAGGCTATCATAATACCAATATTGGATTAACTGAAGAAAATAGAAAAGACACATTCTATGAGACAAATATCTTCCTGATGATTTGTTGGAATATTGATGCTGCAATTTTAAATAAATATTAGCAAAGTTGTTCAGTTTATGTTGGGAATGCAGGATTGGTTCAATAATAGGAAAATTATCCACATAATAAGAGCACATTAATAACAAGAACAATAAAAAAAACATGATTATCATCAGTGACATCACATAAACTTTTGAGAAGGTAGATGCTTTCAAGTTATTTTTTAAACATGAAATCATAAGAATAAATCTATTTAAAACAAAGAGCTAACATTAAAGCAAGGTGTCATCATTATTGCTGGTAAGTTAGAATTGCTAGCTGTAGAAATAATAAAGAAAAATAAATTGAGGAAATAGTCAAAGGCAAAAAAGGAATCAAAATTGTTTTTGTAAGTGATAAAATAGGTTGCTTAAAGAATATTACAATTAGTTTTAAAAGTAATTAAAAAGAGAATAATTTCAGCAAGGATAGAAAAGGAACCCACAAATAAATCATGAACATTTTTAGCAAGAAGTCCAGTTGGAAGAGATTTAGATTTTAAATAATTACAGAATATATAAAGCTACTTGGATTTACCTGCTAAGACATCTAGGAACTATAAGAATATTGCTACAGAATTTGTCAGTTATAGACAGTCTAAATAATAGTAGAAATTTTAGCTGTAATATGGTTAGACAAACCCTACATAATAAAAATAAGGATACCTCCTAAATTTATTTAGTGCCATAAAAATCAGAGTACCAAATGGTTATTTTAATGAGTTAGAAATAATAATTAAATTCATTTTCATTAGGTAACTCCATGAGAGCAAAAACAGACTTTTTGTATCCTCAATACTTGGCATAGACACTTAATAAATATTTCTGATTGAACTGAATCTGAAGAAACAATTTCAAGTGAAAAGGAGAATTAGCAATTGCAAACTATACCAAAAAGTGGTAACAAAACAGTTTGGTACTGGTTAAGAAATAGAGGTAAACAAGAAGAATAGATTAGTTACACAATATTTAGAAGCCCATGAGATCAATTGCATAGTATTGGGTAAACTTAGTAAACAAGTTAGAGGAGACAGGAACAAATCGCATTTTGTTCCTATCTCCTCTAAGTGGTATGTGTGTGTGTGTGAATAATGTGTGTGTGTGTGTGAATAAATTCTTGTCTGTGGCTGGAATAATTCCTGACCAAAAATGAGACAAGGAAGATCCTAGAAGTTAAATTAAGTAGTTTACATAAAATCAATGGTACCGCGTGCGCGCACACATAGGAAACTGAATCAGATTTATAAAAATAATGCTGGCTTTAGGCATTGCTTGCAATAACCATCTTCACCATAGTGCACCCATATCTTGACCTGCTGGTTGCAGAGTTGGAGAAATTCTGGAGCTCTAGTTACATTCTGAAAATATTTTAAAAGTTCTAGTTAATAACTGTGTGCCTGAATGTTAATAATTTGATTGAAGACTGATAATCAGTAATCTTCTATGTTGTCCTCATTTCAGAGGGAAGTGGAACTCTGACTGTTTGATGATTGATGGAATGCTTTCCCAATTAGGAGATCGAATTGAGAAGTTGTGGCAACGGGATGAAGGAGGCACGGGAAAATATCCTCCTGCTAGTCTACACGTAGGTTTTCTAAATTTTTTTTAGTGCTTAACAAAGTAGTACCTGTGATATAAGACTAAATTTCTTGTACCTAGACATTGGACTGGTAAGAAGGAGAACTCATTTGCAATTGGGAGAAATAACACTAAAACCCTTTTTCCCTTTATTTTATAGGCACTTCTTGATGTGTACTTATTGGAAAACATTGATGAAACAAATAAACATGCTATTGTATCCTTTTAAAAGATATTTAATATTGCAATATTAATTATATTAGAATATTATGTGTTATAAGCATGACATATAACATGAAGGTACACATTTTTTAACAGGAAATTTTAAAGCAAAATGACTTCAAGAATAAGTTTGTGTAGTTTTTGAGCCTGTTAGGTCTAGTAAAGAATGTCTTCGAATATAGTTAGCATTACATGAATGTACAAACAGAATTTGACATATTTCTCTTTGTTACATTTTTAAGCCAGCTAAACTTTCCTGAAGCCAGGAACACACTAAATTAAGCTTTACTTCAACTCCTCTATTTTACTATTCCATACTTTTGGGAAAGAGTAGAGACAGGACATTAAAGTATTAATGCCTACTTCCTACTGCTATGAAGAAGATCAGTAATTCACTTTAAAGATCTAGCTATCATAGGTTTCTGAAACAATAAAAATATTTCCTTAAAAAGCTGTGCTCTTATTATACATACCACATTGGATTCTGACATAGATCTTTTCTTAATTATTTGTCCTCAATTGAGAGAATTTTTTTCCTCTGAAATTTAACAAAAGTTTCCAAGCAACATATTTTACTGACTTTCCCCCCCTCCCCCAATATGTCAGTTACTGTTGAAATAACAAATGGAGGTAGTTATTTAAAGGGAAGGGAGGAAGGAAGGAAGAAGAGAAATTGGATTTTTTTTTTTAAACTTTCAGTAAATTAGAGGTGTGATGAAGCCAGCTTAGATGAACAGCTGTTATATTTTCAGTCTGAGTATCTACATCTCAAAAATTGATGAATTGTTAAATGATTATCAACCTACTACTATTGTTGAAATGATGTTTTCACTGTGAATTTAATATATTTAATGGTGATCTATGTGTGTGTGTGTGTATATATATATATATATATATATATATATATATATATATATATATATTCTTGTCTCTAGTGGATATCAGGTGTTAATAATTGTTACATTATTACGTATTCTGGTTATATATTAAGTGTTTGTTGAGATTTCTGTTATAATTTAAAAATCAGTCTAAGAAAAATTTAAAAAGTTGTGCCCTTCAAGGTCCAGCTAGGTGGTGTATTGGATAGAGAGTATTGGCCCAAAAGTCAGGAAGACCTGAGTTCAAATTTGAGCTCACTTGACAATTACACCCTGATTGCCTCATATATCTCTCTCCCTTCCCCCAAATAGTACCCTTCTAAACCTATGTGCTGTTGTTTCCTGATAAGAGGTCATACGGGAAATTTCCATTTTTGTTTTTTAGCCTTAATCAAAATTTTAAGACCATTTATTTGCTGCTTGATATTATATATTCTTTTCCAAATAAAACAGATACTTCAATTGAATCTTTTCCAACTGCCTTTGCAATCCCTTGGGGTCTGGTTAAACTTATTCAAGGTTTTTGGCTTATAGATCATAATGACTATGAGGTAGGTATATCATTTGCTTCATTTAGGTTACTTTAAATTTCTGGAAAATTATATGCAATTACTAAAGTTATTGCAATAAGATAAGCTACTTTTATTGATTGATAATTACTATATAAGTTCAAGTAGAAATTAGCTAAGTTTTCAATATCATTTAAAAAATTCATATATATTATTCATTATCATAAGAAATTTAACATTCTCCTGCAGTTTTTCTCTTAGACAATTTTAGCTTGAAGCTGTGGCTCAGAAATGTATCTATGCATCTTTATGCATATACACACAAATGCATAGGTGCCTATAGATTGTTTTACTTAGATTTATAAAAATATGCTACCACTGCACCCTGACTCCCAATTTGTCCTTTGACTAGAAATTAGATATTTTATCAGGAATTTAAAAATTGTAGTGCTTATTTAGTTTGTAAGAACAAAAGTGTTGACCATCTCAATAAAGAACATGATGCATTATTGAACAAAATATGTAACACAAATATTAATGGACTTCCATAAGCTAGAGACAGCACAATTGATCTAATATGAACAGTAAACTAATTTGCAAACAATTTATATTTCCCATTATGATTTAGTATCCCTTTTTTTTTCCCCTGTAAAGACTGATAATTAACTACTTGTATTACTTTTAGTATTGCCATAGTTTTGAGAAATTTACCTTGATAAATTTGAATATTTTAAATTAATAAGAACTTTTCTGTGCCCTTTTTACAGAGTGCTTTGGATCTCTTATTTCATCCAGCTACAATAAAGTCTATGACATGGCAACATACAAAGATTATTCAGGCTTTCATGTGCCAAGGGGAACATAGACTAGCCCTTAGATACATTCAAACAATGAAACCATCTGTGTCGAGCAGCAGTGAGGTTATGCTTCATCTCACTGTTTTGCTTTTTAATAGGTAAGTAACAAAAGTATTTTTTATTTAGAGGGAGATCACTTGCTAATGGAAAATAAATGGAGTGTGTACAATTGAAAAATTATTTCTGTGTTTTTTGATCTGCATTACACGATCTTATTGTGAAATTTAAAGCTTTGTATTTATATTTTACTTAGATTCTGCTAGTAAAATTAGTTCACATTTCACAAATGCTTACTAATGGGTGAAATAGGTAGGTGACCCAGGAGCATTATTGAAACCATCTGGAAGTAAAACCATCTTGAAATAATCAATAGCATGGATAATCAGGCATTGAGTATATGTTAATTATGATTAGAAGTTTTGGAGGAATGAAAACCTTTACACTTCGTCTTTGGTGGTCAATTGATCATATTGTTCCTTTTCTATTGCTAATATTCTTATTTAATTATGACATTTCTCAATTTTTTATGAATTTTAATTTTTCTCATTTCAAATTATCTTGAGCAACTTAAGGAAAACCCACATGCCAAATCTTTTTTGATGTATTATATTGTTTAGATATAGAGAATTCTTGAACATGTTTTCGTTTCTTGCAGTATCCCTCTTTTCTATTAACCATAACAGTTTTTGTGAGTGTGTAAATAGTACATTGAAAATAATTGCCTGGTAGCTTTGGTGAAAAGGTTGAAAATTTCTGGTTCTATGAATATGTATTCATTTGTATAATAGCATGGGGCCAAACATCATCCTACTTTAATTATGTATGTTTGTATTTATTGAACAGTTATGAATATTTTTTGAAAGATCATTTCCTTCATCTCTTGACCAAACCATTTAGTCACATTCCCAATGCTCACTTAAAAGAGGCCTCAAAAAAATGTGTGAAATGATTTTTGACTTAGTAATCAGAATCAACTTAGAGAGTTAACCTAAAGCTTTTTCCAAAATTTGATATTTTCAGAAGTAGATATTTTCAGAATTGCATGAGAAATAACAGGTATTTGAAAAAATAATTTAAATAGAAATAAGAATCTAGATATGACTGAACTAATTGTTTAAAGAATAACAGTCTGTTTTGATTTTTGGTAGCTAGATAGGTTTTTACTTTCTAAAGTTAGAACTTAATTGTCATATCAAAATAAATGGTATACCACTTTTGAAAAATTCCCGATCAATTCACATTATTCATTTTTAGTCGCCTCTCTTTATAAAGCCTGTGTCCTAGGTGGACTTTATTGTCCTTTTTCTGAAATATTTACTACATACTTAAAGAGTTTAAACCAGTCAGCCATTTTAAGATCAAATTTAAATCAAAAATGATTTAAAGCTGTTGGATTATCATAGTAAACTTTTACTTATTAAAGAACCCAGTTACACATACAGGCCAGAGACATTCAAAAGATGACTACCAGAACCCTTCAGACAACTAGACAAAACTGCTAGTAAATAGGCAAAATTTTAAAACAGACGTGAAGAATCATAGCATTGGGAACATCTTCATTATGCTTAATTTTTTTTTTTTTTTAAGAACTACATTTAACATTACCATGGAGCTGCTATATAGATAGCAGTGTTGATAATGGTGAAAAGTTCTGGTAGGCATCTTTTGATTGTCTCTGGCCTGTGTGTATAACTTGATTCTCTCTAATATCAACATTTTTAATATTTCTTCTTATAACAGAATTTTTATTTCATATTTATATGTGTTAATTATATTAAAATAGTAAAGATATTTATATGAATAACAATGTTAGAAATTCAGGAATAAATAAGATTTTTTAACACAAAAATTACATTAATATACTATAATAAAGGTAAAAACAGTGTGGGACTCCCACTATTTAAATGTAATTTCTCTACATTTCCTAAAACATTAAAATAAAATGTTCCTGAAAAAAGTAATTGCTTTTTAAAAATCAGTATCTCTTTTCTCCTACTTTGCTTTCTAGTCTAGTGCCTTCACAGTCGCATTTTCCTTTTGTTTACCTCAGAATTCTGTTCTTTATTCTCTCCGTATACATTTCTTTAGAATAATATTGATTCATTCTTTTGATTTAAATTTTTCTGACAATTTCTGAGTCTCTGGTGGTCACTACATTGATATGCCATTTATAGTGTAAAAAGAGATCCTAAAAGAGATCATTTCATAGGTGAACACACTGAGACCTAGAAAAGGTTAACTTTCCCAATATCATTCTGGTGGTAAGTGGTAAAGTAAGTATTCCGTTTCTTCTGACTCCAAATGTTGTCTTTTTACTATGTCAGTATTTGCTGTCTTACTTATTACCAAATTCCTATTTATCCTTCAACAGTCAAGTCACGTTTCTTCTCTAGCAAATTCTTCTCGGCTGAGATAGCTTACATTGAGCTTTTGCTTCTTTCAGTCATCAAGATTTTTGTCCTATAAACATTTAAACCCTACATGTTAGGCTCTGTGGTTATATAAGGAAAAAATAACTGAAACAGTCCCTATTTTCAAAGAGTTTATATTGTCTCTATATAAAGTTAAATATGGATTAAATGCTGTATATACACACACACACACACACACACACACACACAAACAAACACACATCTATCTGTATATTAGTGTTTAGGAAGAGGAACAGGGATATTTGAGAGGATCAGGATAAACTTTGCATAGAAAATTTTTGAGTTATGTCTTGAAAGCAATCTTTGAAAATGAGAAAGGAATGAATTTCATGCATAGTGGACTATTAGTGGAATAACACATATAGAGTTTTATATAAGAATTTTAATAGATCAGAGTGTACATAAAAAGGAGTGACATTATAATTGGGACTGGGTTATGAAAACTTTTTTTTTTTAATTTTATTTTTAAAATACATACTAAGATAGTTTTCAATATTCACCCTTGCAAAACCTTGTGTTCAAAATTTTTCTCCCTCCCATCCTTTTTTCAATACAAAAAAAATATGGAATGCTTCATAAATTTGCCTGTCATATTTGTACAGGGGCCAAGAAACCATGTTCATCTTCTTCATTCCAGTTTTAGTTTATGTGCTGCCAAAGCAAGTACATGAAGACTTTTTAAAGCCAAGGGAACTTATTTTTTTCAAACTAGGAGTAGTAGAGAATCATTGTAATTTGTTGAGGAAGACGGCGAAATGATCAGATCTGTATATATACTTAATATACATTGGCAGCTGTGTAGAGAACAGATTGGAGTAAATAGAAACTTGAGATTTGGAGACATATCATGAGACTGTTTCAATAGTCCAGGCAAACTGATTGTGGGGAAAAGAGATCAAATGGAAGAATTGTTGTGGAGGTAAAAGTGAGAAGAATTAGTATTTGACAAACTACTTAAGTGAAGGAATTGAATATAGTGCCCAGGTTACAAATCTGAAGTGTTAAAATAATTTTGAGAAATAAGGAAGGTCTGGCAAAAGGAAGAGTTTAGAGGATGCAATAGTTTAAACCTTCTTTGAACCCATGTATTATCTGTTATTTGCTTATCATTAATAATCACAACACTGAAGTAGCTAAGAGTTATTAAATAACCCCATTGTCTAGTTACAGCTAGGTTAATCTGAGGCTCACAAGTGGTCTTGAGGCTCTTAGTTCAATGATCTTTTCATCATACTATGTGTCTTTGACTAGTTGATTCTTTTCTTTCTCTTGTTTTTCTTAGCTACATTATTGGAACTTGTCTCTGGCTTTATTAATTTTTTTTATCTCTACATAATTCCCAACATGATGCTTACCCAATTTGAGTTCAATTTAATATTTGTTTGAAATGACTTTTAAAAAAATTTCCAGACACATGAATTAATCAGCAAGCATTTATTACTGTGCCAAGTGCTGTGCTATGCATGGGTTATAAAAATGCAAGCAAAAGAAAGACAGTCTGTGTCTCCAAGGAGCTTATATTCTACAGAAGACAGAAAAAGAGACTGAAAGGTGTGAGGGACATGAATAGGCCTGGAGATTCAAAGGGGGAAAAAATGTTCACAAGGAAATTGGTAGATTTTTTTAAAAATGAAATTATTTACCTATTTGCTTTATGGTAGTTGTACTACCACCTCAAAGGATTGTTGTGAGAAAAGGACTTTGTAAATTTTAAGCTAGTAAATGAAAAAGTTTTGTGAACTTCTTATATATTTATGTACAAATATATGTATGTATGAGTACTTAATGGAGCTCTTCAGAGGATGAAGTTTCTAAACGTTCTGGGGAATTTTGCTATGGGATAATGAAACTGTCATATACTATTTGCAGGTGTATGGTTGAGGCTTGGAGTCTCTTGCGGCAACATTCAAACAGGTTAAATGTGGAGGAATTACTTAAACACATGTATGAAGCCTGCCAGGAAATGGGCTTAATGGAAGATTTGCTGAAATTACCATTCACAGACACAGAACAAGTAGGTTATCCTCAGAATAAAGTTTTAAAAATTTGAAAGAAGTTTGGTAGGTGACTAATCCATTTTATTTCTCTTAGGAATGTTTAGTGAAATTTTTGCAGTCCAATGCTGGTGTTCAGAATCATGAATTACTCTTAGTTCACCATTTACAACGTGCCAATTATATACCTGCATTGCAGCTGAATCAATCTCTGAAGGTTAATTTCATGGTAAGACTTGTCTTTTGAAAGTAAAAATTTTAAATTTCATGACAGAAATGAAAATCCATTATACTTGTTACATTTAAGTAGATGAACCCCCACCCCACTTAAATTTGAAAAGACTTGTTAATTTGTCCTCCTTATGTATATTAATTTTTCTCAGTTAACTTGGAAAATTTTGCACACTTTATTGCAATTCATTATGGAAACAAATGAGAGAGGTAACTAGCAATTTAAAAACTTATTAAGAAAAAAACTGAATGTTAGCAATTGTGGGATATTTTTACAGATATGTGTTGATAAACAAATAGAACATTTAGTATAGAAGGAGATATTTTGGCTAGGGGAAGGGTGTCTATGAAAGATTGATATGAATATTGATAGTACATTTTATAAGACCATAAATTCCTATATGTATTATGGTACAGTCTCTGTGTAAATATATCAGGATTGATTTTCACATATTTGCGTGTGATTTTGTGTCTTCAATAGAATGATCGTGATCCTCGTTTGAGGGAAAGGTCAGTTGCCAGAAATTCCATTTTAGATCAGTATGGGAAGATACTTCCTAGAGTACAGCGAAAGTTAGCCATGGAACGAGCTAAACCCTATCATTTGTCATCTTCAGTTTTTCGAGAAGGTAAGATTTCATTTAAATTTTTTGACTTAACTTTTTAATCCCAAATTAATGGTTAGCCAAGTTTTATAAATAACATACTTTAATTTAGTATTCAGAATCCTTTTCAGAAAATCCTGGTGAAAGACTCAGATAAGTTTTTAAGAATATATATAAATGAATTCATTATTCTTTTCTGTTTTTACAAGTTATGCTTGTGGTTAGTTGGGGAAATTATTTTTTGATAGGTTGTAATTTTTTTAAAGATTTCCACAAAGAAATTCTCACTAAGCTATAAGCCCTGTATCTACCCTAGTAACAATCTTTAAAATGAATAAATTCATTTTTAAGCCAAAAAAGATAGCCGCCACCTTCTAATAACAATAATAATTACCTCGGAATTGTAAAACACTTCTTATTCACCACCTCATTTTGTCTACAATAGCACTGACGTGTGTGCACACATGCATAAGTGTGCACACATGTGCATGTGTACATGTGCCAATTCCATTAGGAAATGGGAAGGTCAGTCTTAAGAGATGTATCTGGTTCTTTTCCTGACTTCAGGTCCTGTATTCTGTATGTTGCCTCTTATGCATAACTTTTAATATACTTATTGTGTCATTTGGTAACTTTCCCTAATTAAAAAGAGAGAGAACAACAGACAGAGCCAGAGCCACACACACACAAAATTAGATAGAACGGTGGCTATAACACCGAGCCTGGGATCAAGAAGACCTAACTTCAAATTCAGCTTTAGACACTAGTCATGCTCCATGGGAAAGTTACTGATCTTCTGTGTACCTCAGTTTCCTCAACTTTGGGGATAATAACAGGATCTATTTATCCAGGATAGTTTTGAGGATCAAATGGGACATTTATAAATTATTCAGTGTAATAGCTGGAATATAACAGGTGTTATACAAGTGCTTATTTCCTTCCCCCTTTTCTCAGATATATTTTTATCACTTTATTCTTTTTGTGATTCTTGTTTTCTGAACTTTTGATTTTTCAGTTTACAAGTATTAAACATTGACTTTGTGCTGAGAATACAAAGAAAAAATGAAGTGCCTTTCTTAAGGGGGAAGCTCTCCTTACCATACCCTAAAAGTTAATAACATTTCCCATATTTAGATGAATATCTTGGTCAAAGTTTGATTCAAGAAACCAACAAAATTAGAGCTCATGCCTCATTTAAAGGCTGGACTAAGTTATTTCTTAGATCTTTATCAACTTTTATTTCTGTTTTCAGTTTCTAGGCCCAAACCACTATCTACTGTTGCAAAACAAACTACAGCAGGGACTATATTAACACGAGCAGCTTTCATCAATAATGTATTATCGAAAATTGGAGAGGTTTGGGTTGGGAATGAATTGAAAAATAATTTATCCCCTTACAATAGGTAAGTATTTCTGTTTTTAATGCTTCTTCTAGTTATGCAATTTGTGTATTTGTCAAGGAAAGACTTATCATAAATGCAAAGTTTACTTCAGAGATGCTAAACTTTTTAGAATTGAATATTATTGGAGAAGACAGCTAGAAAGAACTACATCCCAAAGTGATATTTCAGGGTTTGGGGGTTTTTTTTTATCCTTTTAAAAACAAATGATATAATTGTATAAAGATAGGGACAGTTAATAAGAGGGCTTGTAAGTTGTAAAAATAGCAAGATTAGGAAACTTACTCTACCAATTTAGGTTAGCATCTTTCTTGAAGTTTTTAAGTTCTCAATAGTTGCCTGGTTGGTGCACTGAAAAGTAACATGACTTGCTATGAGTGGCACAACCAAAGTGTTAGAAATAGAATCTTAAGCTTCTGACTCCAAGGCCAGTTCCCTGTCCCTCAATCCATATTGCATCTACCATATGCAATTATCTCCATTTCTTCTCCTGTTGCTTTATTAAGACACAAAAATGTCACTTATTTTAAGTTCAGCACATTTCTGCTTAAGTCAATTAGTTAAAAAGTATGAATTAAGTGTCTATTTTTGTGCCAGTTGCTGGGTTGGATGCTAGGGATACAAATAGAAAGTATGAACTAATCCCTGCTCATAGTGAGGTTAATATCATTTTTTTAGTGTTAAATATTGTTTAGGCCCATCATTGAGTTGACTTAAGATTGATGAATTTTTCTACCATATTAACTCTTGAAGACCTTGATAAGTTGTAGGGTACCTTTGATTTGCCATAGTAGAAGGGCAGCCCATACCAATTAAATCACAGGTATATAACTTTTACATTCTGTATAGATAGTGGCATTAAGATTTTTCCTTTTGACTAAAATAGAAATGTTAAATAAGAGAATTCAAATTTTGCAGCAGTATGTTGACAAATTTCTTTAATTTAATGTTGCACATATTGAGATGAGATATTAAGTTGTTGGTTTTTTTTAATATATAGCCCTAAAATTGAAGAAACTTCTCCTGTAGTATACTCTCTCCCAGATACAGAATTGCCTGATGCATTTGTTGGAACACCAATTACAAAAGCATCAGAAAAAATTTCTAGGTAAGACTTTCATTTTTTATTCAAAATATAAAGGAATGTTATAATGATTTTAATTGTGTTTTGAAATACCTGTTCTTTTTGCGTGCTTTTAAAATCTTAAACATTACAAATCTAAGAAATTAATATGGATCTGGTAGTTTGTAACTTATTGATATGTTCAGTTTTTATAAAAAACAATTTTTCAGATTTGTTCTTTTTAGGGTATTTGTTGAATTTGTAATTCTATTGGCTCCCTGTTCTTGAAATTTGAATGGGATATCCCTGGTCCTTATGGCATGATTCATTCTCATTTAAAAACATAGTTTGTCTTGGACTGTGCAGTAGACTCGGGATTTCCAACTTTCCTCATGTAACATTAATTATTTTGTAAAGATTATGAATTTAGAAAATTTTGGAAAGCTGAATTTGTTATATTAAATTTGAAAGGTGGACGCTTTCCTATTAAGTAATTGTTAATGGGAGGAGCCAGAAGAGTGGGAATTGTGAAAAATGTTATTTATTAAGTTTTGGAATTTTGAAGAATAACAAGATTTAGTCTTGTTTAGGATTTTATTTGAAAGGTAAGGGTAAAATTAGCTATGGTTGTTTTGGCACTAATAAGGTAAGGGTTGTTTTTTTTTGTTTTTTTTTTTAAATCTGGATGGTGGCCACCTGTGAATAGCAAGAAATGAGGGATAGCAAGGGATTGAGGCTCTTGTTTCTGAAAAATAATGGAGAGCCAAGAGAACTGTGATGATCCGTATGAAGTGTGTGTGGGGGGTGTGTGTGTGTGTGGGTGTGTGTGTGTGTGTGTTGACAAGGAATTCTTAGTTAAGGTCAGAGGCATTTCTGTATCTTTTTAGAAGGGATAATAAAGGAAATTAAGCAGAGAGCAGAAAACAGCTGATTTTTTTGTATGTGAGTTTAGGAAAATACTTCTTAAACAAGGTAACAAGCTGGTCATATGATAAAATGGACAGTTTTAATTTCATGATTAAATTTTTGCACAAACAAAATCAATATCCACTTTTTAAAATTAATAAGTAGGAGAAAATAATATCTAATCATGTATGTCATGGGCTGCATGTGGTCCATAACAATCCTGAGTGCAACCCAAACCATATTTCACTATAGTTACCATCCAAATTTAATGTGTTGTTTATGTTTAATGTGCTGAATAAAAAGTGATGTATAAATGTCTGGTTTTCCAAATCATTGGGACCATTATGTATGATTTAGTGGCCCCCATTTTTGTTTGACACCACTGATCTAGTTTGATTTATGTTTAAAAGAAGCCCTAATAGATGGTCACTGAACCCCTGTATAAACCTTCTGAGTAAGAAGTATGGCACTTTTGCCCTTTGGGGGGGACCTCAAATGAACTACTTCCCAAAGTACTGACATAGTTCAGTTATGTGAGCTAAGCCATTGTCAGTGTCTTTAGAAAATTTCATGGACAATGGGAGAAGTAGAACAAGAACTGTTTTAAAAAAAAAGAAAAGAAATAAACATAAATGGAATCAATAAAATATAGATTACGATACTTAGATTTAAATCCATGCAAAATTCATCATAAAGATATTCAGAAAGAACATCTAGAAAAAAAGTTAAGAATATGTCCTATAATTTTATTACTCTTGAATTTTTGAACTGGCAAATCAAGAATGTGGTATACTTCAACTTACTAAATTTTAGTAAATCGTTTGACAGCATAATACTGTTTTTGTGGTAAGGATGGAAAAAATAAAAATAAGTGCATTTAAACCTGGCTGGCTGTGCAGAAAAGTTATTATTATATTGGTTCTATGTTAAATTGAGTTAGAAGGCTTTCTTGTAATATTTTAGGGATTTATGCTGGGCTTTGTGCTGTTCTTTGTTTTTAATCAATAATATATAAAATTCCAAATTAAGAGATATAATAGTACCACATTGGATAACAAAAGTAAAGTCAGAAAGCATCTTGGCAAACTAGAACATAAGTACCAGATGGGAATAGGTATAATAAGACTTTGTTGGTGTTTCAAGTGTTTTATTTTAATTCTAGGCGTATGATTTTAGAAGTTAACATTTTTAGGCTTTGGTGTATCCAGAGGAAGATGGCCAGGTTGCTGAGTAGCCTTTATACAGTGTCATGTAAGGACTAATTGAAAGAAGTGAATATTTTTATTCTGGAGAAAGGATTTAGTTGGGCCATAGCTATATTTTAAGGGTTTTCATGTGGAAGAAGACTTTGATTGCTTTTCTTCAAAGAATTTTGAGTTTCCAGTAAACAAACTGAACATAGACATTTCAGGAAGTTGTATTTCCTCCCTCTCTGGAGGAGGTCTTCAAGCTGTTTTTGGATGACCACTTGTTAGGTATATCGTAAAGGGAATATTTGTTCGTGTATGGATTTGTTTGTATTGTCTGAGATCTCTCCAGAATTAGAGATCTTATAATTCTGTAAATTTGTACCTTTGAAGATCTTATTTTATAGTTGTGAACAGTTGAAGGATCATATATAACCTCTGTGTTCAGTATTCAGTAGCACAGGAGACAAACTTGTGTTAAACATGGCATGTGTTAAAAATGCCAATGTTGACCATTTCCTACTGATTTTCCTCCCATGATTCAAAAATATCTTTGTGATTTTGTTTCCATCTTCAGAAATTTTCTTTAGACTTTGAACTAATTTGTAATTGACAAAAGTCAGCATTTTTAGAAAAACAGCTATTTGATTTTTGAATATACAAAATAAATTGAATAATGTATATATTAAAGTGTTCCTTTTGTAGAATGCACTTAAATGTGCACATATAGACTGCCAAACTTTCAAAGATTGATTTTATTTTTTCTTTTTTTAGGTTTAGTTAAGTTGTTTCCCTTTAATGAGCTTCATAAGAAGGTAATTTTTTAAGTGGAAGTCATTTGTATTTTTACTGGCATCCATTTATTTTCCCATTAGTAGAACCAATTTTTTTTTTTTTTAACTACTTTTTCACATCTACACGTGTTTCCATTTGGCAATAATCAAGATTTCTGTAGATGTATTTGTGAACCAGTTAGAGTTTTTAGTCTTTTATTTTTGAGTTCCAGACTTAGTTCACTCAAAAATCTTTGTCAGCCCACTGCCAAATTAAAGTTTCTCTTTTATCTGAATTTATCTTAAATTCAAATTGAGGTTGGCTGTATTTTTTTTTTCCTCCCAGATCTACAATTACCATTGTTGGGGAACTCTAATTAGGGTTTCCTATTTTTTGCCTTAATATTTTAAGTCATAATAGATCTTTTTTTTAAATTTTAACTTTACTATAGAGACAAAACATTCCTTTGATATCATGTAGATCCGTAAGATCTGGCTCAGTTTCATCTTTTTTTATACTTCTGATGGGAAAATGTCATCTATTAAAAGATAAAGTCCTTGTGAAGTATATTGCAGAATTCAGAATTCTTTTCATCATTCTAAGTGGCAGAAAGTGTGTTGGGGGTGGGGTAAAGGGCTATTCTGTACTAATTGCCTAAGGAACAATTCACTATTTAAAATTGTTCTTTACACAATATAAATTAATAGGTAATTTTTATGTAAACACATTTTTTAATTAATAGAAATATTGTGATCCAGCTGTGTTGATGGTAATTGCGTTTTGTTTTTTGTTTTTAATCCCAAAATGTACTCAAAAGCACATATAGGAATATAGGAAACTTTAAAAAGGAAAATTAATAGCTTTCTCAAACATTCCAATTCCTGTCTTTTGTACCATATTTGCTCATATTCTGTTAAGACTAATACAAACACAATAACAAAATAACAGTATTAAAAATATGTCTGTGTATGAACTTTCCTATGTCAGGCTAATGAGGGAAGAAGGTAAACCAGCAGCTCCATTGTTGTCTGGAGAATACAATACCTATGTAGGTTAAAATCCATACTTTGAAATTCCTAGCAGCAGTCCTTTAAGCCAAGGATATTATCAAATCCTGAGTACATTCAGAAAGACCCCAAGATTATTCTAACAAAAACTATTAATTTACAAAATTATGTTTTTTAAGCCCCAGAGTTTAGTATTGAAAAAAAATGTGTTTGAATCAGGATAACAAGGTAAAATTTGTAAGAAACAAATATCATGTAGTAGATACTTAATAAATGTTTATCAACTAATTGATCTAAAACTGAATGTTTGGGTTAGAGATTCTTATCTACTTTGACAGTCAACTGGGGAGCTGAGATCTATCAGTAGATCCATTCCTGCAGGAATATATGAGGTTCATGTTAGGGGTTTGTTCTCTAAGAAAACTTGTTACATTTTCAACTTTAAAATAATTAATTTTGTCATTATGTGTATTGTGCTTTTGATTTTCACTGCAATAGTATATTTTTTCCACATATTTCTCCTAATTTGTCACATTTCTTAAAATACTATTATATCTATTTATTCATGTTACACTTACTACAATTGATATCTGCTTTTTTTTTTTTTTCTTTCTTTCAAAAGGGCTGCTAAGAATATTTTTTTATATTTTGTTTTGTTTCTTGATCTTGACCTGTGATTTCACTAATGGAAATTTGGAAAATTCCACCAATGCAGAACAGCAATTCCTGTAACTCGACATTCTTAAGAGAGTTGCCTACTGTACCAAAGAGATTAAAATGAATTATTCATGGTTGTACAAATAATAATCTCTTTGGGGCAGGATGTAACTGTAGGAATTCCTATTTCTGAAGCTAGCCCTCTTATTTCTGCTTCACCTTGCCTCTTCATTTTGGGAGTAAGACTTTGCTGTCTTCAGCCTCATTGAGGTATATATACAAAGTTATTAGATTACTGAGTATGACAACTTGAGTGACTTGTATAATAAAGTTTCCCAGTGTTCTTTCTGATCTTAAATCCAATATTAACTAACATTTGTCATACTCCCTTTTGGATGTAGGTATGTCACCTCTGTGTTTTTTATTTGCACTTATTGTTAGTGAGTTGTAGCATTTTTTGATTCAGTTATCCATTTTCTATCTCTTTCAATAACTGTTCATGTCTATAAATGACTTGGTTTTTTTTGGAGAGAAATGATTATTTTTGGATAGGAACAGGAATTGGACTTCATTGGATTTCATTGTATAGGAAATTGCAAGTTTCAGTTTCATTTCCAATATTAAGAGGAAACTACCTCTTGTCAGTATAAGTAAAAATACTAATGATTTTTCCCAAATAGATAAATACATTCTTTAGTTTCCAAGTCTTGATGGTACTCAGTCACTGAATGCTAAATGCTGGTTATTTATTGGCTGTGTGTCTTCTTACTACCACTCCTTGACAGTAGATCTTAATATCTACCTCACTGTTGTTGTATAGTGGACTTCACTTGTATCTGACTCTTTGGTTTTCTTGACAAATATACTGTATTTGTCATTTCCATCTCCATTTCATTTTACAGATGAAGAACACTGTTAAGTGACTTGCCCAGAATCACACAGCACATAGTAAATGTCAGAGACCAGAGTTGAATTCACTAAGTCTTCTGGATTTCAGACACACGCTATCTGCCCTAACCTCATTGTAGCATCCTAAATTTACTAATCTATAACCATTGTACTGCTCCCTGAAGGTACATCCCTGGGATATTCCCATACTGTGATTTAGAAGGCTATGAGTCTTAGAAGACCTTTCCAGTTTTGCCTCTGGCCAGAGTTTTGATTGTTTTACATAATAGAACCTTTGAGCCCCTCTACATTTATGTCTTATTGTGGTAACTGATCTTAAGCAGTTTTTCATCACACTCTTCTGTTTTTCCCTCTCTATTCTATTGAATAAGAAGTCTTTGTTTTATAGTTTGTTATTGGGTTGTTGGAGAGTTGTGTTCTCTTGCTTTTCTGTCTCATTTATCTTATGTTTATTGATGATCATCCTATGATGCTTCTATTTTTATTTTTGGCTTATTTTTAAAATTGCCAATAGTGTAGCTAGTGACTAGTTTTTAAAATATTATGCTCCTTCCCATTAAGATAATTTGTTTTGAGATTCTCGGATTTATTAAATGTAAAATGCATTTAGTTGTTTAATTCTGTAAATATACAGTTATCATATGGCATGCTGTTTTGCATATTTAAAATGTAATGTGTTAGGAATTAACTCCATGGAGTAATCTAAATTCTAATGTGCTGTATTTATAAAATAATACCATGATATTAGTTGAAGTAATGGAACATTCTTCTGCAAACTCACCTTTGAAATTTTTGTCATCTATACATTATTTTATGAAATTAAAAACATGAATTGTCCTTGTAGAAAAAGATGAAACTCTGAGCTGAGCTTTAAAGTGACACAAAGACTTTTGGGATATCCTTGTGCTTAATGGCCAATGTCAGAAAGCTATTTTTGTCCAAAAAACAAAACATAACATGTAGTTAGTGGAAAAAGTAGCATGTTGGCAAGTTGTCTGCAATTTTCTAGTAATTTAATTGATTACCAATTTTCAAAATTTTGTTGAATTTATATTGGTCCCCACTAATTAGCCACTGTATAGTTTTGTACTGTTTTTCAGCCTTTATCAAGAATAACTTCAAAATGTTTATTTAATTGAATTATTTAATTCAATTGAATTGAAATGAAAAAAGGCCGTTTATTCCAAATAGCAAAACATAGAATAATAACACTCCCTTTTTAGACCTCCATTGGATCAGTTAAAAACAGGAGTTAACTTTTTTGTGTTGTTGACTCTTTCAAAGTCTGGTGAAACCTTTGGCTCCCATCTCAGAATAAAGGTGGTTTAAATTGAAAACATAACAGTTTTTAAATGCATAAAATAACATAGGATTACAAAGATAGCTAATTATATTGAAGTTAAATTATCAAAATACTTTTTAAAAATTGTTCATTGATCCCCTGTTAAGAAGTCCTGAGTTAAAGGAAGTGGGATGTTTTGACTGGAGAAGACTTGGATAATGGATGTGGAGAGCCTTAATTTCAAGTTAAAGGATTCTCACCTAGAAGAGGGATTAGAATTGTCCTGCTTACACAATAAGTAGAAGTACAAAGAAGTTATAAAGAAGCAAATACGGGTTTGATTTAAGGAAAATCTTATAGACTAGTAGAGTCCAAAAGTGGAATGAATATCCTATTAATTAATGAGGTTCCCTTCATTGAAACAGAACTCTTTGAGCATTTGCTAGATATGTTAAGTTTCTGTTCAGTTGTGTAAGCTACATAGTCTTCCATCATTTTGAGGGATGTATGTGTATGTGTATAATATATATGAATAACTTAAACTCATCTTCCATAGATGTTTCCAAGCATAAATATGAGAAAATGAAAAACATTTTGCCAAATATTTTTTGGTGTGCCAGAATAAATTAACTTTTTTTTTTTTTACATATTTTAATGGGGTTTTGGGGGGTGAGGGGATGGAAAATGAATACAAAATTGAAAATCGAAGAAATCTGATGAGAACCCATAAGAGATTATTCTTTTGAGAATAGTCACTTGTTTGTGGTTGTCAGCAAGTAGATAACATTTTATAAGCTGCAACTTGAATGCATACTAGGCCCTTTATATTGTGTGTGAAGCATGTAACACTTGCTCAAATGAGCCATTTAGCAATCAGAAAAACATTGCTAGCCTGTGCTTCCCAGGTAAAAAGTATATATACATACATATACATGGGCAGTATTTAGTTGTCTTGCTAGTTTTTCTATCTACTTTGTAATTGCAATTTTTAAAATTGTCCACCCTTTGAAATTTTCTGACAGTATAATTTTCACATAAATGGAACAGATAATGGATTTCAAAGTAGCTAGTTTCAAATCCTTTTTCATTTACCTGTGTGACTTTGGGCAAGTTTTAACCTCTCTGGGTCTCAGTTTCCTCATTTGACTTTGGGCAAGTTTTAACCTCTCTGGGTCTCAGTTTCCTCATTTGTAAATAAATAAGTTCAGAGAACCAAGGTAGTTATACAATTTTGGGTCTATATAATACTGTATTTTGATATGCTAGTTATGCTGGTTTTAATATTTGTAATTTATCAGTTTCCTCTCAAAACAGCCCATCAGATATTTTCTGGAATGTCTTAAGATAATTTTCAACAAAATGTAGTCTAATAAATAATTGTAATTGATGTATATCGTTAAGTGTTTAGAAACGAAAATGAAATCTAGTTTTTAGGATTCTTGGATAATTTTAAGTGATGTCTAAAAATGTTTTATTTGAAGAAACCTTTCTTTGCTGTATTTTTTTATCTTCCCTCCTTTCCTTTATCTCATCTTAAGCTGTCTTATATTTTAAGTATAAATTACGTATATAATTTTGAATAACTTAAAGCTTGTTAGTCATTGTTAAGAAGTGTAGACTTTCATATCCCCCAATCAATAAATGCTTTGTATTTTTTATTTTTGTTTTCCAAATGATCTTTTTAAGTCTTTTCATAGTAAAGGCGAATTTAAGATTCTTTTCATAGCTGTCATAGTGCCTTTCTACAAGCTTTGATTTTACTATACCATTTTTTTTTTTCAATCAAAGCTTTTATTTTTAGTGATATGTTATTTACTTAATGTTTAGGAAGGAGAGAGAACGTTAAGTCCTAACATTTTTCAGAATTAATGACCCAGAAATTGGACAAGACAGTTCTTTCTATAAACACACTCTCCCTCATCAAGTATAATTTCTTTTTCTTATAAGAAAATTCCTGATGCTGTAGAAAATCCCAAACACTGAAAAGCTGTTAAAAGTCCCAGGGGAAAAAAATAGACCATATTAATCCAATGAGAAAGGAATGTTTGGCCTTTTTCAAAATAGTTGCTTACAGCATATCTCTTTGATCCAGCAAACATTTACCTGAAAGATCCTCTTATTACATTTCACCTACCTCTTTAATGTAAGACATAATTGGGATTATTTATTTAATTGTTTAATTTATACATCAAATTCAGTATCAATTTACCTTTTGAGGAAGACAATTTGGTATTTTACACATTAATAAATGTTGGTTATCTTTTAAACTATCTGAAACTTGTTAAAAATAGAAACATTAATGTAATGAACGAATGAAATAGCAATATCTTATATTCTGCCAAATACATATAAAGATCAATAAATTATTAAATAAGGATTAAGGGGAAAATAATGCTTAATCAGCAAGAGGATTATGAAGAGTTTTCAAGAGCAAACAATATCTTTTAAGATGCTTGGCCTCATTAATCAAAGGAATCAAGTTAAATTTTCAGATTAAAGAAACTCAGGTATTAATTTCTAGTCCTCAAATTGAGGGAAATAAAAGCAATTGAAATTATCAAGTTAATATAGTAATAGATTGTCATTCATTGGTGATGAAATTAAGAACTGGTAAATAGGATCTTTTTGGAAAAGTAATCTTGTAGTATAATTCCATTTTGGGGGAAATAGCAAAAAAAGAAGCTACTACCCCTTCAGAGATTTACAGACATTTTTTTTTTTCTTTTTTAAGGAAAATGTTCAGCTATACATGATTAGTTAACTAAATTATAGTACATTAATGGAATAGAATTCTAGTGCAGTGAAGACCAAACATGAGGAAAATAATTATATAATAATAAAAGTGAAAAATCCTGAATTAGAAAGAGTATTATTAATACATTATTTGTAAGAGATGAGCTGAATAAGAACAAATGGCCCATGAATGATGATAGAAACTTGGAAGAAGTGACTTGTTTTATAGCATTTCATATATCAAAAGTAAATTTATATGTAATTTAAATGGATGTATAGGTGTTTGATAATAAATTATTAACTAGCTGCATTTCCATTTTATATCTTTTTTTGTTTATATAGACTATTGGATTTGGTTGTTCGTCCTATTCCTCAGCCCTCTCCTAATTTGGAATATAATCAGCTTACTCCAGCGAGACCTATGGTATATATAACATCTGATTCGTTGCCATCAACCTCACAGCTAACTGGGTTACCCGAGAACTTTGGAAGAGCATCTGAATTAACTTTGCTTGAAACACCTCTTGTGGTAAAGGTAAAAAGAAATTTAATTCTACATCTTGAAAGCCCAAAGTAAGAAAAGTAAAAATGCTGCTTCCTTAGACTGCCAGATAAAATTATAAATATAACGTTCCATTATTGGTTCATTCAGATGTGCAAAGTGCACTGCAGGGCTTAAAGTATCATTTGATCCTGCTGTCCAGGAATTAGATGTATCAGATGTAGCCCCAGAAGAGGAAGTTCTAAATGATTGTATTGTAAATTAGGATTCCAGAGTAAGAAGGTTTTGGGAGGGAGGGAGAGAGGAAGGGATGCTTGCCACTGTTTAATGAAGGGGTGGGGAATCATTTTCTTAGGCTACTGCAGGCAATGATCAGCTGAGAAATTACAGCAACCTCCTCCTACTGCTTCAGTTCTCTTAAGTTGATTTTGTAAGGCCATCTAATTATATTTTAAATGATCAGATGACCCTGCTAAAACACCACTGCTTTAACAGAAGAAAAGACTTTTACTTCTAATGATGTAGGGAGTCTAATGTGTGGAGATGTGAGCTTGTCACAGTTGAAAAAGAATAGTCAACTGTAGAATATATGAGGGAGAATGGTTCCTAGACATGTTCTGAATATTTGAAATTACTAGGTAAATGACTGAGTAGTAGCAAGTAATGGGCATTGAGCTTAGTGCAGAGGTACAAATGTGAAGGAAGAATACCTGCTTTTGAAAGGAGCTAAGACAAGAGTACATATAAAAACATAGAGCAGAAATATAGAACAAATATATACCAAATAGTTAAAGTAATACTACACTTGTATTTGGGGAAATTGGAGAAGAATTATGCAGAAGATTTTGCTTGATCTGTGTTTTAAGATGAGGGGATTTAATTTAATGAAGCAAAGTTAATTTAAGTTAGGCATGCATTGTAGGTGTATGGAATGGACAGGGCATAAATAAAGCACTGTGTAAATAAAGATGAGCTTGACTGTGCCACAAAGTTTGATGGGGAGGAAGGAGGGAAAATGATTTAATACTGAAAAGGTCAACTTGGACTAGGCTTTAAAAATCAAATAGAAGAGATTATATTTTAGACTAAAGGTAATAAAGATGGTCAACTTATTCTGATGGGGAGTGGAGAAAAACTTGAGGCAGGACTACTTACATTAGGGTGCTTATTGTTAAAATGGTGGCAGAGGGTGATCCAAAAACAATTCTAATATACTTCAGATCGAAAATGGCATGTGCATTCAGAGAAAGACTGAATGTGTGGAACAAAGAATAGTATTTTCACCTTTTTTAAATTTCTTTGCTTTACTTTTCTTGTGTGTTTTTTCTCTTTGGGTCTCTTTTTTCTTGTACAACATGATAAATATGAAAATGTTTAAAAGAATTGTACATGTATAACTTATCATATTGCTTGCTGTTTTAGGGAGGAGAGAGGGAAAAGAAATTTGGAATTCAAAACCTAACAAAAAAATGAATGTTGAAAATTATGTGTATTTGGAAAAATAAAATACTGTTTAGGAAAAAAGTCTAGGTAAAGGGTGATGAATGCAAGATGTATTGTAGACGTTAAAATGGCAAAGTTTAACACCTGGTTGGATACAGAAGTGTAGGCTACAGAAGAATGAGAAGAGATTACAAAAATGAAAGTTACAAATCTGGGACACTGGAAATACGATGGTACTGTCATCAAAATTTGGGAATTTGGAAGAGCAACTAGATTGATTTCCAAAATTATGGGACCACTTAATGGTCTATGCCAGTCTTTAGATTAGTCCACTCTGGATATAAATATAAATTTGTTGCATACAGAATGTCTCATTTTTGTAAAATGGAGTCCATGTTTTTTCCCCCAATTTGGGGGGGGGGGGGGAACCTGTTTTAAAGGAAATATTTTTTTCCTTTTTCTTGCCTTGCCGAATTCTAGAAGAGTGATTTTGATTTTGGTTCATATCTACCTGAAATTCCAGTGTCCCAAAATGGACATTGGAATCACAGTTGGGAAAACTTGATATTTTGTCTCCATTAGTTCAGTCATTTCAGTTGTGTCTTGACTCCTCATTACTCCATTTGAGATTATTGAGGCAAAGATACTGGAACGGTTTGCTGTTTCCTTCTTCAGCTCTATAAAATAAAACCAAGGTATATAGGGTTAAAAGTGACTTGCTTAAAATTATACTACTGGTTTGTGAGGCCACATTTTAACTTAGGAGGATGAGCTGACTTCAGGCCTGGCCTTCAATCCACAGGTACCACCTAACTGTCCATAAAGCACCATAAAAAATTCAAAGTGTTTGTCTCTTGGGAGATTTTTTTCCCTTTCAGTAAATTCGATAAATATTGAGGGCTTACCATGTGCAAGATACTGTTAGTTTTCTAAGAAAATGGAAAGTACTCTTTTAAGTCTTGTCTTTGATTTTGTATTTGACCTCAGAAAGCTTATTTTAATTTTAGTTTGAATATTTTCTCCATTTTAACCATTCTTTTTTATTAGGTAGTTTAAATGGAAATTAGGGGAATATAAGCCATTGATTGATGTGCCATAATTGTTTATATTTTACATAAATTAAGCCAAGTGATTCAGAAATACTTTTTTAACTCAAATTTATTGTTTGTAAAAATTCTCATTGATTTACAATTATTTAAATTCATCATATTTTGGTTAGGATGAAGGCTGAAGTTTATGTGTCTTTGCACTATTCAGTTTGCAAATTATTTAATATTTTAAAGAGGATCACAGAAAGAAAAGAAATTATTTTCATGAACTTTGGAAGTACTTTTTTTTTTTTTTTAAAGATAATTTGGCGAACTACATTTTTATTGAATAAAGTGGTTCTTTTTGGAAATATACCCAACATTTTGTTGACTAAATTTCAAATTTTCCTAGTATTATTAGCAACACCAATAATAAGATACAGGTAACACAATTTTTTTATTTAAAAATATTTTAGCATTAGAACTTTTTGATTAATTATTTCAGTAACTTATTTGGTTTGAATTGAAAGAAACCATTTTTGAATTGAATGCTTTTCTGCATATATTCATGAAAATCGATTTTTAAAGTGGGTTTTAACTGTGAAATTTTATTTCTTTTTTTTATAGAGAGCTAAAGCTTTGGCTTCATCTATTTCTGCTGCTGGATTTCCTGAGTTTACTCCTCATTCCATCTTAAGATCTAGTCTTCGTACAACACCTTTAGCATCTCCTTCTGGATCCCCTGGAAGATCTGTAACCCCTACTCCACGTGCAAAAGAAACTAGGATCTCCTTCATGGAAGAAGATGTAACTACAAAATGGAATACTGGAGTAAGTTTGGTGGAGGTAATTATAAATTATGTTTATTTACTTCATTGTATTTTATTTAGTACTTCCCTTATAACTCTGAAGAGTAATTAATTTTAAAGTAGTTAAAAGTTAAACTGGTGGTAATGAAAAATGTATATATGATTATTTGACTTCCTTTTTTATTATTTAAATTATTAAATTTATTATTGTAAAAGTTACATTTATGGTCTAAGTGCCTCCAACTTAATTGTCTGTCTTCTCTCCCTCCATTATTTTGTCTTCTCTCCCTCCATTATTTTATTTTCAAATGTTTTTAAGTATTGTATTTAATCAAATGCTTTTTGTGTATCTATTGATATAATCATAGGATTTTTGTTTCTTTTGTTATTGATAAAAATCAATTATGTTAGTGGTTTTCCTTATATTGAACCAGCCCTGTAATCCTAGTATAAATTTCACTTGGTGACAATGTATAATTTTTGTGTGATATATTATAGTAGTCTCCTAGCTAGTATTTTTATTCAGCATTTTTGCATTTATTCATTAGTGAAATTGGTCTATAATTTTCTTACTCTAGTTTTCTTCTTTCTGCTTTAGGAAAAATAAAAGGAATTTAATATAGAACTCCTTTGCCTATCATTCCAAATAATTATTTACTATTGAAATTAATTGATCTTTAGATGTTTGATAGAATTCACTTGTAAGTCCATCTGGTCCTGGTGCTTTTTTTTTTTCTTAGGAAGTACATTTATGACCTGTGTAATGCTCCTGGTAAAATAGGAATGGAACTTGGTTTCTGTGCTATTCTAGTAGGAAGAAAAGATGATTTTGCATTTTTTTATAAGCAGAGAAAAGAATTGATATGAATTTCACATTAATCTCATGGTTTTACATGATAATTTATTGATAGGGATTAAACTTGTGATTTTTTTTGACATAGGAAATTCTCTGATGAGAAAATTCTACCAAATCAAAATAATTGTTTTTTCAACTCATAAAATGCCTAAAGCATTGAGAGACTGAGTGAATCCAGGGTCACTCAGTCAGAATGTGCCAATCTATCTACATTCTATCACATTGTCTCTCAGTAGTTATTGTTGTTATTAATGTAATTGTAGGTGCTCTTCTCCTTATTCTCCTCAGAATCATCCCATTTGTTTTAGAAATTTGTAAATAATATTTTTTTAAAGAAAAAAATCAGCATATTCAATTAATACATCAAAAAGTCTAAAACAGATAAAATACCACACTCATGGGCCTCCCCACCTTTATAATGGGATTTTCTATCCTCTGCATATTGACATCACAATGATAGTGCATTAGTTTTATGTACCACAGTTTGCTTAGCTAGCCATTCCCCAATTAATGGGCCATGCACTTTATTTCCAGTTTTTTATTATCATAAAAAGTGCTGCTATAAATTTGGTGTATGTGTGGGAACCTATTTGTGGTGTAAGCTTAGTACTGAAATCTCTGGGCAAAAATTAGGAACATTTTAGTTACTTTATTTTCATGATTTATATTCACGATAATATTCACAAATGATTCACAGCTCTACCAATAGTGCACTAATGTTCCTATTTTCTCACAACACCTCCAACATTAACTATTTTTGTGTTTTGTCTTTTTGCCAATTTGCTGGGTGTAAAGGTTGTTGTATTTTAATGTCTCTTATTAGTAACCTGAAGCCCAGTGGCTATTCATAACTTGCAGTTTTTTCAAGAATTGTTTATCTGTTGGAAAAAGGCTTTCTCATGGAACAACTTATTAGATTTGATGCATTAATTTTGATTGTGCAGAAATTTTTCAGCGTGTTATAAAATGCAGTTTTTTTTTAAATGGCTATTAACACTCTTAAATTTTACACAACTCTCCTTCTAAAAAAAGTTTCTTGGAGACTAGACTGTCTTTTCTCTGTACATCCAGAAAATTTTCCCCCAACATTTTCAATGGTTATCTTTCTAAATTATATAAGCTATCATTTCTGATCTCACTCAAAAACATCTCACTTTTTGGAAGATTCCAATATTAAAATTTCTGTTTTTTGCAATTATGCTTTTTTAAACAACCCTAAGTGCAAATGCAAGGCAGATAAGATTTTTAGAAGGCAGAAAAGTAGGAATAGTAACAGGCCAAATTGGGGGAAGCACCATATTACTCATACCCAAGTAAAGTTAACTAACCATCAGACAATTTTATGTAGCTTTGATTGACATTATTTTATCTGAAAATTTAACTCCTTTAAAAAATTTTTTCTTCCATTTAAAAGGTTACAGAAGACAATAAAGCAAAATTGTTTGTACCCTCACCTTTGCATAAATGTGGAGTTCATTCAGAGACTGTGTGGCTGACGAGCAAAAATAAGACTTCACCTTTGGTCCCTAGTGGACAAAAAGAGGATCAAGAAGAGACGATTGAATTAACAGAGAATTCACCCATAGAAAACACAGAGAAAATAGAAATGACTACCGAGAACAGCAGTTTTCCCCAGACCACTTTGGGGTATGAGGTTGCTCCATTGCCAGATGACATTGAAGATGAAGATGATGATGATGATGATAATAATGATGATGATGATGATGATGAAGAAGAAGATGATGATGATGATGATGAAGATGAAGAAGAAGATGATGATGATGATGGTGATGATGATGATGTTATTTTCATTTTTTCTAAGCCAGCAAACAATTCAGCTAACTTAACTGGTAATTTGGAAATACAGAAGGAAGAGGATGACAAAGAAGGTACTGGGCCAACAGAACTATCTTCAGAGACAGAAGAGCAAATTGGTATGTTGTTTAATCTATTGACTTCTCTACACAATATAGAAATCTTTGCCCATTAAATTCAAGTTCTAAAGAAAACTTTGATCATTCATGAACATAATATTAATAGATTTGGGAAAATGATTTTTTTTCCCCATTGCTGAAGAATTTGAATAAGAAGCACAATCTGGTGATGTATGTAACCATAGCATCTTGCATAAAATACTATATGGTATTTATGATCTCATGGTTCTAACAAATGTGATTATATGACTTCTTAGTCTCACTAGTAGATTAAAAGCAGCAAATTGGAAATGAAGTAGGAGCTGTTTGAAGTAACAAGAAATAACAGCGCTTTTATTACCTCTGAAACAAAGGAAAAGATAGGAAAATGATGAAAAGAAAAATAACTTAAAAATTAAAGTCTACAATTATTTAATTTGAAAAGTCAGTCTTCCAAACATTATTATAATTCTGATTACAGTAAATCATTAGAAAGGTTAAATGCTATGTTCATTATATTTTTAAAAGACTTTCCTTTTTTAAAAGAAAAAAGGAGTAGAATTTTAACTTAAGGTTATTTTCAGTATCTAGAAAATTAAATCATGTGAATGACATAATATGAAATAGTATCATAGTTGCAAATTAAAATTTTCCATTTTGATTTAATAAAAGCATAGAAAGTTCCTGCTAGAAAAGGATCTTTACTATCCTGTAGCTTAATTGGTTCATCTTAAAAATGAGGAAAATGAAGTCAAAAAGATTAAATGATTTTTCAAAAGTTTAAGTTTAGTAACAGAAGCAGGATGAATATCTTCCTAATTTCTGATCTATAGTTGTGTGATTATATTATATTGTCTTTCCAAAGAAAATTATACTAAACTGTTAGCATAAATAAGTTGTGGAAGATAGGTAACTATTAACCATTTGTAATTTACAGGTGTTTTGAAAGAGGATGAAAACAAATTGGTCTCAGTTTCAGTAGCTGAAATTTCAGAATTAAATCCCCCAAGCTTTGTTCAAGTTTCTGAATCTTCACCTTGTGCCTTATCAGAGCAGGAAAGGTAAGTTTTTTGGAGAAAAATAAATATTGTAAAAAACAAACCAAGGGGCAGAGCTAGATGGTTCAGTGGATAGAACACCCCTGGAGTCAGGAAGATCTGAATTCAAATGCTGCCTCAGACACTTAACACTTATTAGCTGTGTGATCCCAGGCAAGTTTTATTTAATCTCAGCTGACACAATATTTCTCCCCCCACCCTCCACCCCCCCTCCCCCCCAAAAAAAAGAAAGAAATCAAGCCGCTAAAAGATTTGAAGGGAAATTTTTTAATAAGATGACAAACATAAAAAGGCTGTTCAAAAACAGTGATTGCTTTTACTACGTTTTACTTAGATCTTTGAGGTCTTCATTTTGATAATAGTAAATTTTCTCTAGATAGATTTGCTTAGTTGGAGGAAAAGCTTTCTTTCCAAAAGCAGTCCATAATTTTTAATCTCTTCATTTCTTCTTTCTTCTCTTTGACTCTGAGAAGGACTTCAATTGAGTTCTATTGAATACTATATATTCTCCGAATAGTACACCAGTATAGGAAGCATGATCACATTACAAGGTTTATTCCCACTATTGGCTGCCAATTTTCTTTCCCAAACTGGACACTGCTATCTCTTGATTTTAATCAGAAAGTTCATGTGGCTTCCGGTATAATACAATGTACTGTGGAGATTATAGTATATAGCATGATGCCAGTACAAAAGATAAGAATGATCAAACAAAAAAATTTAGAAAAAATGTAGCTTTATTTTGTTAAGGAAACAAATGGGTAGTGTCCAGATCTATCTACTCTTCCTATATATTTATTTATTTCATGCCACCTTGTATCTCTGATTCCCAGTAACCCCTCAGTAAAGGCTCCAAAATTATCCTCATCTTCTTTCCAAATTAAAATTCTTTTCATTTTTTTCAACTAAATGTTGAACAGATTCTCTGTGGATAACCTAATATGTGAATAGGTATAAGCTTATCCATCTATATAGGGGAACCTGTTAACTCCATTTTCTAATTGATAGGTTTTATGGGGGAGTGTTTTGGTTTTGGTTTTGATTCAGGCTGATATATTAAGAATTCATATGTATTCCTGAAACTGACTACATCTCCTTTCACTCCCCATAAATTCTTCAGGGGACAAAATACATAGAATTTGCATTCTTTTAGCAATATTGGGGGGAGAACAAGTCAGCACAAGATTTACTAGATGCTCTGTAGAAATTAAAGTAAAATAATAGTCCCTACAACACCAAAAGTAGTGATATTAATTCCCCAAAGCATCCATGAAAAATCAGTGTCATTACTAAATAGTCTCATCTCATCTATAATAATGTGCTCAATTGTGTGCTTCAGGAGTTCACAGAAGAAAGATCAGTATGAATTGGAGTAGCTGGGGAAGGCTTTGTGGAAGAGGTGGGACCTAAACTGTTACTTGAAGATCAAAAATACACATTACAGTTAACAGCACAAGATTATCAAAATTGTCTTACTGCTCGGTACTATAATTTGTTTTTATTGTGTATTGAATTGAGTGACTCATTAAATAAGTTTAAAATCTTTTGGACTTAAAAAAAATTGTACCATAGTAACTATTCACGAAGTCTAATTAGCTAGTGAAAAACTGCTTTCATAGCTATTACAAGGTAAACAGATCTTTTTTGTTAAAGATTTTTGTTTTATAAAACTTTGTTATTGTGAAGAATCACTTATTCGTGCTAAGGACAAGAAATAGCTAATGCAGATAGTTCTAATAGTCTATATCCAAATTGTTTATAAATCATTTAAAATCCATTATATGATTTCCTCATTTTCTTTGCTTATATGCTAATACAGGAAATATCTGTGGAATTTCCCTTTAGCAACCAGTAGATTCAGATCTTAATACATAAATAACAAAAGCTCTGTGATGCCATATGGTGAAGATTATGAGAACTTGTTCTTCCTAGGTAGATCAGCAATTTATTTATGACTTAGTAAATATGTGCTCCATATTTCCTTGAGAATCAGCTAACTGATTTGTTTAAGATAGCACACCTAGTAAGCCAAAGATGCAATTTAGTATTGCTGATTGTAGCACCATCACTCTTTCTATACTTTGATTCTTCATTACCCCATTTGAGGTTATTGTGGCAGAGATACTGGAACGGTTTGCTATTCCCTTCTCCTGCTTATTTTACGGATGAAGAAACTGAGACAAACAGGATCGAGTGACTTAACTTAAGGTCACACAGCTAGTAAGTGTCTGAGGGCCAAATTTGAACTCAGAATGAGTCTTCCTGTCTTCAATCCCAGCACTCTATCCATTGCGCCATTCTAAACTTGCATTGTCTAACTCATCCTAGTTAAGGAACAGAGGAGGCAGAACAGAAAAGAAGTTTGTAGAGGAAAAAAATTAATGGATTATTTTTAGAGGACTTGCTATTCAATTCCCACCTCTGTCTCTTATTACAATTTTGACAATGGGTAAATCAGTATATTTCCCTGGGCCTAAATTTCCTTCTCTTTAAGAGACTTAGACTAGTTGGCTTTTGTTGACTTTTTCTGCCCTAAATTTAAGATCATATATGATCATCAAAAGATCTCTGCTCCCAGCCTATACCAGGCCTTGGTCATCTGCTTTTTACAGTAACATTGTGATGGCCATGCATGTAATTCAGATCCATCTAGTATAATGATACCATATTGCTTTTCTTAAAATAAAGTGTGTGTATTATGTTTCTCTCCTGTCTCAACTTTTCAGATTAATATTTACAACTCTCAGCCCCTCAGTTACTATATTTCCTTATCTCCCACCATTCCCCAAGGAAAACCTTCCACTCTAACCTGGTAGGACAACATCTTTAATCCTGTCTTTTAGTTCTTGGTAATAGTATTCTCTCAATCTAGAATGTCCTCTAGATCTGTTCATACTTCACTCTCATTTACCCCAGAAATACAGTCTTCTGTTCTAATCCATCCCATCTAGATACTTTTATAGTACTGATTGTATGTTGTTGTTGTTTTTACTTCTGATAATCTATCTCATTCATATGTGTATATGACATTGCATTATTTGCCATCAATACCTTGACTAATTTTGTTAATTGAATCCCAGAAAACAGAATGTTGTAGAAAAGTTTCATAAACTAAATGTGTAGTGATATAAAAATGGATTTTCATGATGTTGCAATAATATAAAATGAGGTAAAATGACATTGGTCAGTGCAACATTCTTAGTGATATGCCAGATTATATAGAGCTTTAATGTTAAAAGAGACTTTAAATATAAATGAAGGTACAGGAATAAAAGTTAAAAATATTTTAAAATACTATTATTGAACATCTAAAAAGATGATATGTTGGTGTGGTTGGTGCTAGTATTCTCTGTTGTACTGAAATAATGTAAATATTGAGATTGAGCGACTCATCCAAGGTTAAGTGATGGAACTGCAACTCAAATTCAGCTCTTAGAATAGCCCTTAAGACTTGTGTTATTCTAAGTTTACCTCTCACTATGTTCAGAGTATCATAGATTTAGGAGTAAGTTTTATATCTAGCTTTCATTTTAAAAGTTGCATAGATTGATAGAAGTGTATTTTGCTTCTAGGTCCTCATGACTACCTATCCAAAACCTTTTCCACTGATATTTATTAATAGGGACCATGTACTAATCCTTTCCCCCCCCCACTCCCACAGTGCTTTGTGCAGGGTGTTTAATAAACAGTTGTTGAATCTATCAAGAAATTTGCCATAGATTTCTAGGATTGAATAAATATGTAACAATTTAAATCAAAACCTTAATGCATGTCAACTTTTTTGCATGTTCAGTAATGGTGTTTTAAAATGTTATTACCTTTTATTTCATTTTTTGTACTTGCATTCTCAGTACTTGACACAATATATGGCACCTAGTAGCTTAAGCTTATTTATTGAGTAAAAAAGAATTTACTTTTATTACTATTGAATATGTTGTTTTATTTGAAAATACAGGAACAACTGATGTTACTATAATTGGTAAGCACATAGTGAAGTAAAAAAAAATAAGAATGAGGGAAAATGTTATAGAAAGATGTATATAGCTTCTGCAGTTCATAATAATATTAATTGAAATTATTTTATCTTTTGCATCCACAGTTTATTAAATGAAGGTTTTGATCATTTAAACTTTCAGCATCTCTAATATGTTTTGGTTCTTGTTTTTTTATCATAAATATAAGAGTTAACAAAAGCCGCATAAATACATAAACACATGTATTGAACATTTTAACATAGTACTGTGATTCTGTTTCAAAAGGGAAATCTTCACCCAGGAGCCCAAGTTGCCACTTTTGGATGAAAAACAATTATCTGATGAAATATGTACTACTACAGTTGGAATAGCAGGAGCAAATAATGAATGTATGTATTGTGCAATTTATAATACTCTAAAAGTTTAGTCAGATACTAGTATTGTCTGGAAATAAACCTTTTATTTTCTTTGGGATAAGAAATGAGCAGAGGAGAGTGGGAAGAATAGTACCTATTTGTTTTCTCTTTTTCTATCCATTCTCTTTTTAGTTGAAGGATGGCAAAGTAAGAAGAATATATACACTCTCATTAAAATTTACCAGAAGAATATATACACCCATGTCGTTGGTCATTTCTCTCTTCTTCCACAATATTAGTTATAGCATTTGGTAGACAATATTTTGGCATGGTACTTTTAGGCATTGCTGCTGTATGATATTCAAAAAGGAGCTGGCCAGTTCATTAATTCACAGCTGGCAAAGCTACCTGAGCTGCTAATCACAAGTTAGTCCATGACAATTATTCCATTCTTTGTTCACCTAGTCATTTATGGCTGTACAGATTTTTTAAAAATCTAAGAAACTGACTTTATAGTTATGAGAGTGAAATGTAACCTTAGGACAGAAATTTAGCAAGCTTTTTTGCATCGAGTACCAATAGCAAGGGTAAGACTGATAGTGCCTACTATCAGCAGTAGTTTTGGAGAAAGAGAACAAATTAAGAATAAGAAAAAGGTAATATGAAGAATGATGAGGTACCACTGATGTTTATTTACATAAACATGGAACAAAAGACTATATTCTTTCTTATTAGTTGGACGCTCTTTTGCATAAGAAAATGAGCCAGGTTTTTGTTTTGTTAGCCAAGGGGAAAAAAACAATCTGGAGTAAACCTTTTGTGACATGATACTATTTAAATCAGGATATACATTTGGTAAAAGTGACCTGTTAAATGAACTTCAAAAGTTCTGGTTAATGACTGGTTAAAGGACAGGCATTTGAGTTCCTTAGTTCACAAGTCATATTATTGTTTGAATTAAGAAAGGTATTTATGTTTTAATCAAAAGTGGTAGTTGAAAGAAAAAATACAAAGTACATTTCAACTTAAATGCTTTTTTTAGGAAGAAATGTCAGTGATAGAAAATAGGTTGATAGTTTATCATTAAAGAATTCATAAAACTAGTTTACTTTTGAGGATTATGTAAGTTTTAAAAATAAGTTGAATACCATAAATTTTCTTCTTCCCAATTTCATATTCATCAAATTAGATAATTAATGATTATCACTGTCTTTCAGCTGTGATGAGTGTTCTGCATGTCAGTGAAAGTTCTGGGCCTGTTACTTCTGAAATTCCTACAACCAACATCTTTGAAAATACATTCAAACAAGAAATAGCCTTAGATTTAAAGGAAGATTATGAAATAGAGGTTGATGCACCGAAAGAAAATGCTAATTTACCAGAAGAAAAACCATCAGTTTCTGACAGTTCTGACAGTGAATCTCAAGAAATTCATGTAAGAAAATGTTTCCCACATTTTGAACTATCTATATGAGGTCAGTTGGATCTGTCCATTTTTTCCATCTTAGTTTTGATAATTTATTATATACTATTAATGAGGGAGTGTGTTTCTGTTTTTATATATTGTATCTGTATACCTTTTGAGTAATATATACTGATCAGAAAAATTGAATCACCATTTTCTTATACCTTCAGTTTTATGAAAATTAAGAGGTTGTCAAATGACAAAATCGGCATCTGTGAAGAAGTTTGTTTCTTGGTACCCAATTAATATTTGAAGTTTTAGACATAATCTTAAACAGTGACTATATACAAGAGAAAATAATTCAGAATGATTTTAATTCAGAATGATTTTTATTCTACTAAAGTATTCAACCAGATATAGTTGAATTTGTTTATACTAAGAAGCTTTTGAGGGTTTTTGTTTGTTTGTTTGTTATGATTTTTAGGTTTTAGAATCCTATCAAGTCAATCTTTTTTCAGAGGGGCAGTAGTGACATCAGTTACATGCGGGCATAAAGCATTTCAAATGAAAGCTTTTTTATTTTATTTTTTTGTTCTATTAAAAACTAATGCATTTGTGATGTTTTAGCTCTTTTTAAAAATTTGTCAATTCACTTTTATGGTATCCTGAATAGCCAAATCCATGGCACTTAGCTATATTATACTAATTAACAAAAAGAGAGTATACCTGAACCCGCATTTCTTCAAGTTGAAATTGAAATGCTGATGAAATTGTGGTGATGGCATGAATGGGAGAGAAATTTTATTTCTAAGAATATTGCCATTCTATTCTAACAATGTTTGGGAAATGGGAAACTGGCTATGTTCTCAGTGATGGGTAATAATGTTCTACCTACTTGGTCAGGAGATCTCTATTGTTTCTACTTCCTCCTTTTTCTCCCCTTCCCTTACCAAAAGGTAAATGCAAGGACCATTCCTTCTTCCACCAAACCCCTAGAAGAGAGGTACTCAACTTGAAAGCCTTAGGAATTTCATGGTTTATGCAGTCCCAGCCAAAGGGAAGAGGATTGAGGCTAGCCCAAGGGAGCTTATGTAGGTGAACTCTTCTTCAACCTTATGGGAATCATTCTATTTAGAAAGTATGAATAGTTGTTAAGTCATATGGGGATTATTTGGAAATAATATTTTCTCTTTCCTCTGCTGAGACCTCACATAGTACTTTATATCCCTTATGTTCATATTATGTTAAAGTCTCTTGTATATGTATAACTACTAAACTAACAGCTCCATGAAGGCAGCGACCTTGTCTTATTTACTATTTGTATTTTTCCCAAAACCTAGTTTGTATGAGCTTAATTAAATGTTGATTAAATTAATGAAATGAAGTACTTTGTTTTCCCTAAGATTCTCTTCCTGTACTCTTTACCTTTTACCACCCCCTTCAGTAGAATAGTATTTTAAGTGCTCTTCATTCTCCTCATAACTATTATAAAACTTTAGAAACTGAAGCTATTTTTTCTAAAGGATACACTCTGTCCAGCTGCGGAAACAAAATTTTTCCTATTTAATTTTATTGACTAAAAAGTGCAAACTCCCATGATTTATGTGTTTTGTAGGTGTTTCTCTTATATATTTTATCTCATTATCTAGTTTGTGATTAAAAAGTTAGCGTGATTCCGAGACCCTTGTTAAGTCTTTGAAATGAGTTCATTTGTGGAAATGTTTCTTAACAGATTTTATATTTTAATATATTTTAGGTGATTGAACATGAAAAAGTTGAAACCATGACATCAGGAGAAGAGACTGGGACTCTTTCATTGAATGAGTTGTATCCTTCAAGAACTTTAAACCTTCAATATAACTTTGATACCATTGAACAACAGTTCACTTGTGGCTTACCTGATAATAAAGACTCTGCTGAGTGTGATATGGCTGAAGTGGATGGAGAGCTTTTTGTGGCTCAGAGCAACTTTACCTTGATATTGGAAGGTGAAGAAGGAGAAGTTGAAACAGGAGATTGTGTCACATCTGATGTGTCAGCTAATACAGCAGCTGAGAAAGAAAATGACAGTGATAAACATGGGCATGTTGAAGGTTTGGCATCTGTCAGGATAAATGATCAAGAGTCCCAAAATGATGTGGAGACATTACCCTATGTGCCAGAACCAATTAAAGTAGCTATTGCTGAAAATTTACTAGATGTCATTAAAGACACAAGGAGTAAAGAATTTGCTTCAGATGCAGTGGAACAAACTATCCTTGAAACCATGCCTTTAATAACTCAAAAGGTAATGCGTTCTACCAAAACAGAAAAGGAAACAAGTCTAGTAGAGTTAGATAGCCAAGGCATTGACATGATACCTTCCAGAACACGAACAAGAGGACAGAGCATCAAAAATCTTAAGTCCAGATCAATACCTGAGGAAAAATCTGCAGACATTCCAACACCTGAAATACTAGAACTTTCTGCTATAAAAAGAAGTACCAGAAAAACAAAAGAAAAATCTGAGATATCTGAAAGTGCCTTTGCTGAAATTGAAGCAGATTCTCAGAAAATATCCCAGGATTCTGTTACTCCTAGGAGAGGAAGGAAAAAAAATGTTAAACTGGATACATTAAAAATTGCTATTGAACAGGAATTACAAGACTCCACAACTTCCCGGAGAGAATTAAGGATGAAATCGTCTCAACTTTCTGAATCATCAAATGAGGAAACTCCCTATAGTAAAGAAGCTGCTGTTACAAGAAGAACTTTGAGAAGAACAAAAAAATCTGTAGAGGAGCCAGAAAGTAGTGAATTATTAAATGACGAGAAAGCTAAATTAGTAGTCAGTCCTGGCAGAAGTAGGAAGAAATTGAGAAGCATTGATTTGGAACTCTCTGAAAATGTTGGTCCTAATCAAGATGATGCATCTAATGAAGAGAAGCACCCTGTCCAACAGAGTGGGAGAAGCAGAAGGAGAATGAATAACACCTCATTATCTCCAGAGCGCTCTAAACTTGATTTATCTGAATTGACTTTTGAAACAGAGTTCAAGACACCAGCTACACCTAAGAAAAGGGGCAGACCAAAAAGAGTAAATCCATCAGAGGATAAAGATATTCAAGAAATTAGTACTGAGATGAAACAAACTCCTCTTACCCCAAGAAGATCTACAAGAATTACCTCAAGTAAAACTGGTAATAATAATCTAGGAAAATTACCTTTAGAAAATAATCCTTTATCACCAAATGAAGGACCGAATACACCACTGAGTTCTAAGAAAAAGTTGACAAAAGTGACTGAAAATCAAAGGAGAAAAAATAAACTTCCTTCAATATCAGAAGGAAGCACAGATGAAGAAATTATACTCAAAGACTCCAAAAGCAAAGAAATACTGCATGCTGATAATGGATTGACCAACTCATCTCGTAATACAAGGACTAGATCCAGCAAGACAATTATTTTTCCTAACTTTTCTGACCCCCAAACTGAGTCTTTTTTATTTTCTTCACCTGTTTCAAAAGTTACACGGAAGACAAGAGGTACACATTTTTTTTTGATATCAGACCAAAATAAATTCCATTCAGAGTCTAAAGCTGAAAATAAGCCTTCATGCATGGGATTGTTTTAAGACTTAACTATATGAAAACAAAAATTTATTATTTAAGAATGATTATACTTTTTTTTAAATTGGTTTCATTTAGTTTTAGTACTTGTGGTTTATTTCTCTACTGATTGAAAGTTACTTTTTTCAAATCACTGGATTTTTATCTATTGTGTTCTCAAATGATTTATGCTAGGTACTTTTTCTGTACATTTCTTCACTAAGGACTTTAAATATATTTTTAATTGTCCCTACCCTTCCTCCCCTCCTCCCTTTACTTTTTTGGCTGTTCATAAGCCAAAACTGGTTTTGTTTTTTGTTTTTTGTTTTTTTGTTGTTTGTTTTTTTTTTTTTTTAACTCGACAAATAGTTTTGTGTATATATTTCCAAGGTGTTATTAATTTTTTTACTAATTATATTATTTCATGCCTTACCCAGCATATTTTCTATCTTGATTAATTTCTATGGCCCTAGTCTCACCTTTCTTTTTTTCCCCATTCTCTCTTATCTCTTAAAGTGAGTTATTGAGCTTTGTTCATTACTTCCTTTATATCCCTAATTAAGTTATATAATTAGTTTTTCCTCAAAAACACTAGTCTCAAAACTCCTGAGAACTACTTTCAACCTCTCCAATGACAGTACTCCTCCAAAAATGTTCTTTTCTAGGCTTAGAAAAATTTTGCTTTTTTATATCCCCTAACTTAAAATTTTGAGAGGTAGTTGTACCACTGTTTTTCCTTCCCAAAATAATAGTCTTGTTGGGTTTTTGATCAAGTAGTATCTGGAAGTTGATTTTTCTAACATTGCCAATCCTATTAAGGATACTTAATATTTTAAAGTAGACAGTCACCTTTTGTATGTTATAATTTAAATGACATAAATTTACTATCCAAACTGAGGTTATGATAATAAATACTTTAGCTAGTAAATTTAGTAATACCTTAGCTAGTAGTAAATTGGATTTAAAATGTAATAGTGAAAAAACATATACATGATTAGTGAGTTAAAGGACATTACTCAGACCCTAGTCTTAACTCCTAAAGTTTAAAGAAACTATCTTAAGCTCTATGATACACATACTATATAAGACATATATGGTGTTTATATTTGTATAGAAAAAAAATTTTCCCATTAAATTGTTTGCTACGTTGTATATCAGATAGGAGAGTCAAAAAAAAGTTTCAAGCAGATTGTTTAAATTCTGTGGCCCCCATATACATACTATGTAAGTTCTCTTTTGAATGTCAGTTATGTTCCATACTGGATGTAGAAGAGAGCTTTTAGGGTAATTAGCTAAATTTGTTCTTGCTAAAGTATGATGGAAAGTACAGTTGCTTCCACTTAGGAAATGTTTAAAGAAAAAATGTCCAATGTTTTTTATGTGCATTTTGATTTACCAAAGTAATGTTTATGATGAAATTTAGTTTATTTCCTTATTCTGAGTCAGTAAATTAAATTCAGATACTTTATCCAATGGCTAATGAGTTTTTATTTAAGGCAAAACCAGGTTTTTGGTGCAAAAAGACAACAAATGTTGAAGATATCTGTTAAATTTGGCACAGGCGCAAAGCTCATTTATATTGAGAGGAAAAAGTAACAGTTGATGTTTTTATAGGGCAATGTCATCTTTATGTGATTTCTAAAATACATCCTTTGAGTAAACTTGAAATAATAAGAGAAGGGAGTTGTTAAAGAGAACCATAGAAGTAAATCTTAGAGTTTATGTAAAATCAGAAATAAGTGCTTTATGTAAAATAGTTTTATTTATTTGCATTCTTTAAAACACAGATTTTGTACTATAAAAGCCTCTGTTGTTTCATACTAGTTTTGTCGGTTTTAATAAATGTCCAGTTTTTATTGTCATGAGTACTAGATTAGTAAAAGAAAGAAAATTTGGCCTTCTAAGACCTGAGTTGTCATTTTACTATTTGTGGTGGATGTTTGTTTTGTTTTGTTTTTGAACCTGAGTGTTTTTAAAAGCAAAATACATGGGGGTGGTGTCAAAACTCACCTCAGGGTATACACAATGATCACGATGTATATTTAAGGATTTTCTTTCACAGGTATATAAATGAACATCCTTCTGAATATACTTGTATTAATCTCGGAGATCTCTTTCATGAATAGAAGGGAAAAGACAACAAGTCAGATTCTTCAATAACAATGTCTGTATATAGGTACAAAAGAGATCTGGTTCTCAGTTATTCCATTTTGATTTCTCCATGATAAGCCTTGATTTTAGCTTCTTTGAGACACATTCATATCTTTTGCTTACTTAGCCCCTTTGTTGACATCATCATCATTTCTGCTTATCTTTATATATTATAGTGTAAAGTCCAAAGTGAGCTACAAAGGTTTTAAACTTTTAACTTTATGTCACAACATTGATCTAGTTTTATTCCTATAAAGGCATAAATCAGATAATATACATGGATGAATAATATATTAATACTATTGATTAGGGAGTAGAGAAGAGTAAAATAACAGAATAGAACATTAAACAGCTTTCTAGCTGTCTAAAACATTATAAACTCTTACTCAATTAGGGTTAAGTCAAATGGAAATGACTTTAGGAAAGAAATCTATAGATTTGGAAATAGGGTCCTTGGAAATCCTTTGGTCCAACTCTTCTTTTTACAGATAAGGTGACTGAGGCCCAGAAAGTTCAGGGGATTTGTCTCAGATCATGGAGGTAATAATTAGTAATATAGATCAAGTTTTTAAACCCAGGTTCTCTGGCTCCATGTACAGTGAGTGTTCTTTCCACCGTATCACACTGCCTCCTGGAATTATTTTCACTGCTGCACTCTTCTGTCCAACACAGCTTTTATGACAATGATTTAAAATGTAATACACTTTTGGATAAATGCTAGCTTCAGGTATAGATGGAGGTGCTTGCAACTTTATAACATCATTTGCTCTAAACTTTTTTTTTTCTATTCATAGTTTTTTGCACTTAAATTTAACTGTGTACTTATGATTTTTTTTTTAAGCTCAAAAAATAGAAACCACTGTACAGTTGAAAGGCCTAGTTTCAGATTTGTCCTCTCAGTTTGTCTTCTCACCCCCGACTTTGAGGACCACACGAAAACAGGCATCTGAACTTTCACGGATTGTAAAAGAACTGGTAAGAATTATATTGTTGCTGATTTTCATCCTTCAAAATACATTTTTTCCCCTTTGAGGCATGTCCCCAATGGCAATTTTAAGTGGCAATCACATGTGTATTGAAAACACAAAGCTGCCTCACTTTTTATTTGAAAATTTTGTCCTTTGTGCCAAATAATCCAGGCAATTACTAACAGCTGAGAATGTAATGATATTAAAAATAATTGTCATTTAGTTTTTCTTGTTAATTTTCATAATGTGATAAATGTACTTACAGTGGTTTAAGCTCACTTTTTAATTTTTTAATTCAAAGGAATTACCAGTTGAAAGTGACCCCAAATCAGTAGAAACCACGGAAAAGCAAAAAGTAAAACGAATCAGGACAACAAAAACAAAAGCAAGCAAGTATGGAAAAATTTTCAGCAATCTAACACCCTCTTTTCATTAAAATTAGACTATAGTAAGAACTGAAACTTTCTAATTAATTCTGGGTATCTGTATGAGAATTTTTTGTTGACAAAACCTAATGTCAATTCCTGAAAGCCATCTTCTATCATGTCATAATTATTTACAGAATGTAAAATAACAGCTCTATGCTTATTCTGCTATTTATTTGAACTAGCAACTCTTTCATTTTTCTTTGAATCCCAAGAATATAGCAGTGCCTGGTACAAAGTAGGTGTTTATTTCAAGGGGCATAATAATATTAGTATTATGATTATATGGCATTATTGTATTAGCATATTCTTAGTAGTACAAGGGGTAACGAGTAAGCTGTTATATATATCATCATGGCCACAAAATGCCTATTTTCTCATTAAAAAATTCCCGTTGATATATCATATTCAGAGATTTTCCACTGTTCTAATTTTCCTACTAGACACTATCATTTTCGTTAACTCTTAAAATTTTAGTTCCACAGAGCAAAACACTCCAGATTCTGTATAATGTGAGAAAAATAGAGCAGTACTTATGTTGGACAGTACATGTAGTACATAATTTAAAACTTTGGTTTATTTGATAAGTATACCACTAACTCACACTGAATTTTTAGCCTGATTTTCTTTTTTACATGAACCATTATTGAGTCATGTCTCTTTTATTCTGTATGTATACAACTGAACTTAATAATTTTAAGTATAAGACTTTTACAAAATGAACCTTTGAAATTAAACAAATAGAATAGCAGGTTTTTGAGCATTTGGATGGGCCTCAAATGCTGGTCAAGCACTTGATTTCTAAATGGAATAAAAAGAAAGAAATGTCCCTTCAAGGCTCCAGTGGCTTCAAATGTCAAAGAAGGACAAAAAGAACCAGTAATTTTTAAAAATTAGCTAGGAGAAATGAGGGAGAGGAACATAAAGTTTTATTAGTTATTAATAATTAACAATTTCATTAAGAGTTCATTAGGATACAAAAATGAAAGAAGGGATGAGGATAATGAGATTCTTAAAAAACACAACTATTTTCTGAATTATACAAAGGACAGTTGGAAACATACATTATGTTGTATACAAGTACTTTAAACACATTAAGAAAATGGGCAGGTACAGGAAGAGACAATTTAATAGGGTAGATCCAGGGAAGAAATAGTCATAAAGCACACATTTTGGTATTGAATCAAAAAGGGAAAATTAAAAAAAGAGGTAGTTGAAGAACTGAAGATCAGGGCCTGGAGTAGGTAATTAAAGGTTGGGGAGAGCAATAGAAACAGACCTATTCTGTTCTAGATAACAAATGTAAATTGGCTTTGTTCTCTTAGGAGAATATGTTGGAGGGAAGTACACATTAATTGTAAATAGAATTTGATCTATAAAATTTAAGGGCAATAGAATGAAATAGATTCAGAGTTAAAAGGAAGGGCCTACAACACAATACATGAATTATAAATAGAGTAAATGGTGGGAGGGAGTTGTAGATATATACATTTTTGTTTTGTTTTTCAATAATTTTTCATTTCTCTTTGCTAACTCAGGAAGTACTGCTGTGATTTTCGCTTTTTGTTTTTTTTTTACTTCTTTGGGGGTATACATCTAGTAGTATAGTTGCTGCATTAAAAGAACAACAGACTGAATGTATACACAAATCCACTAATTATTTGCTCATAATTTGCTGTACCATAGTCTATCAGTCTTGACTGTCTTCAGTTTTAGTCATTTTTTTATAATTTGATGGGATGTGAAATGAAATGAAACCTTGAAAATTGTCTTAATTTACATTTCTCTTATTAGTGACTTGGCATGTTTATAAAAGTTATGGGTAATTTGCAAATTCCTTGTCTGTCTTCCTTTTTACTTCCTTGTCCATGCTTTCATCATATTCTGTTTCTTTAGTATACTACTTGTCTTTGAAATGGTAGGGGGAACCATCATCAGGCTTCTGGAGTAATTATTGGTCATTACATTGATCAGAGTTGAATTCTAAATTTCAGAGTTTCCATTTATAATTAATATTGTAGTTATAAAACTTGTTTTTCTTATTCTGCTAACTCTGCTCTGCATTAATTCATTCAAAGTTCTATGCAACTCTTGTGTAAAGATCGGTGGCCATAAAGTATTCTTTTTGACTCTGTTTGCATATTCATCCATGAATTATGTAGACTCTACTTCATAGTACTGGGTTTTAAAGCAAGTATTTTTCTTCTTCTATTAAGCCTTCTTTAATAACTTTTAGCAGGATTCTAGGAATTGCCACAATCTAACCAGTATTTGTGCTGTTTTTGATCCATGTATGAGAACTTATCGGTAATCTTAAAATACTAGTCAAAAGCTTTCATTTTTAAATTTATGCCATCAGCAAAGCGAATTGTTAGATTTTCACTTTTTTCCCCAAGAAACACAATCTTCAGTTGGAAAATGTCCTAAAGTTCTGGTTTCTTTTAGGTTTGTTCAAGCAGTGTCTTTTTCCATATGTATAATGACTGAATTTTTAAAGCCATTTCAGTAGGCTGTTGAGAAATAAATATCTAGCATTTATAGTCACACTTGAAGATTTGTAAAGTACTTTATATCCTGTCTCATTTGATCCTCACTATGCTGGGGGTGGGGGATGCTATTATGATAGCGATTTTGCAAATGAGGAAACAGGCATAAAGTAGTTAAATGACTAACCTAGGATCACACAGCTAGTAAATATCTGATACAGAAATTGGACCTCAGGTCTTACTGACTCCTAGTATAGTACTGTTCACTTTGTTGCCCATCTAACCTTCTTGTCATATCCCTGAACCATGCTTCAGTAATACACAACTTGCCATCTGGTCATATCAAATCTCCATATTGATACCTTTGGAACCAGGTTTTCCCTTCGGCCTTGGTGCCATTTTCTAAGATGTTTACTTTGCTGTGATCATATTTCTAATACATAAATCTATGTATCTATGGGAAATATTCAGAAGGTATGTAGATATTTATAAATGAAATTTTGCTCATCAGACATTTGTTAGGCCTATTCTAAGAAACACCCTTCAGCTCTGGGTTCAAAACAAGTACTGCTAATTGCTTGCAGATTGCAAAATCAGAAAATCTTTGCATATATGATAGTATTAACTAATAAAAATAAAGGAAACAAAATGTATATTCAGTAATGATCACCATGCAAAAAATCCAAAAAAAATTTTAAGTTTTCCCCTTAATATATTTTTCTCCTTTTCCTTTTCACAGAACCACAGAAAAAGAAGGTTCTTGGTCGCCTCCTCCTGTGGAAATTAAGCTGATTTCTCCCTTGTCAACCCCAGTTGAAGCACCCAAAAGTAAACCAAGAAGGACTACAGAAACAACGGAAAAAACTCATGGAAGGAACAGAAGGAAACTGTCTTCCTTTCCAAAGCAAGTTTTACGCAGGAAGATGCTTTAATTTTTTTTTTTTTCAAGTTTTTAATGTATACCCCCAGTTTGTAAAGTCATCAGAATTGTGTGGATTCTTAAAAATCATCTAATTTGGAAAAAAATAATTTATATAAATTATTGTAAATTTTCATAAATAAATGGTCTTCAATAAGTAAAGTAACTCCATATGGAGTGTGATTCCTTCAGTCACATACAGTTTTTTCTATTTTATATTAAGACTTCATACATTTATATAATATGTAAATACAGCTTATTATTGGAATGTTAAATAAACTGTATACTTCACAATATGTTGTCAAATTTTTAACAAATTTTTGTGTATTTCTGTTACGGTTTTATGGGCTAATAGTATTTGCTCTGAAAATAATTCTTTGATTCGTGAACTTAGATGAGGATGATTTGAACTATTGGTTTAGTTTAGGGGTAAGTTGATTTTCTGACTCACTAAGGATGAAACTGAGGCCATTGTATTAAGCAGTAAGGTCATTAGTAAATTATTTATACACCTTTTGATTTTAAAGTATGAATAGTGTTGAAGGGGGAAGGGAGTGCCTTTTATTATCTAACATACTCAATTCCCTAAGTAATAATATACTTGGCAAATATAGTGGCATGTCTAGTTCATCATACTTTAAATATGGCATTTTCAAATGCTTTAACATTTACAATCTATTTATCCTTACTGAATTAGCTAGTTCACTGATAGCATTTCCCACAAGAACACAAAGGAGGGGGGAGTGGCAGAGATTTGAAATAATTTTTCCCCACTTTACAATTACAATTCATTGAACACTATATTTTATTCCTAGCATTATGCTAAGTATTTTGAGGAATATAAATGTTTCATTGTCCCTATGTTCTGCTTATATTTTCTGTGTTCTTGTGGAGCTGCAGAGGCATAGGATTTTTTAGCCCTTTATTCAGGAGAAGTAGAATAGTGCTGATAAATATGATAGAAGGTGCTAGAAAATGTTGATTTGATTAACCGAGAGAGTACAGGTGCTTTTTAAGTGCTTTTTTAAAATCCTATCTGGAATGTATCTGAATAAAGTTTTAATTGGTGGTGGCCCAAAGTTCATGAATAAACTAGGGTTATAGAAGATTGCCTAAAAATAATTTATAGCAGGTAATTGATAGTTATCTACATTAAAAATTAATCATGTAGAAAGTTGGCAGGCATTTTAGTACCAGGTTGGGTTAGTGTAAATTAGGAGTGCTTTTCCTAATTACTTTTCTCCTAAATAACATAAAAAGAAAGAAAATATAATGGAAGCGCCAAGCATGGACAGTGTAAAAGTTGCAGGTTGAGTTCGGCCTTCCAATCAGGTAAGTACTTTGTGCCAACCAAAAATTTCATACTGATTTTGACTTGATAGCAGGAATCTGCTTTCTCTTTAAACTTCTTTAAAATTTAAACTTCTCTTTAAACTATTCAAATGGTCTAGACCTGTTTAAACACATTCTGAGTAGTTTATTCCAGGAAGCATCAATTAGACTTAATGGTAGGTAAACTTCATTAAAAATTAGGTTCCTTATTCTTGGAAGTCTTCAAGCAGAGGCTGAATGACCATTTTTCAGGTATCCATATTGGGGGCAGGGATTTACTTTCAGATATAGTTTGAATCAGATATGACAGCTTGGGATACTCTCCAATTTTGTGATTCTATTAAATATATTTCACTAGAAAAAGTAACATACCAAGAAAGGATTTATGTCAGTCATGATAACTTTTTTGAATGTTAAGAAAATATTTCAAGATATCCTTTCCCATATGCTAAAAGTAGGATTTATGGAATAAAATTGTGGAGTGAAAATTTTTCTTTCCGTACTTTTTTTCAGTCCAGAAATGGATTATACACATCTAAAATAACCAACTTGAACTTTTGTTCTTTTAACAAATAGCAAAAGTTGAACATACTTTCCAAAAATTTTAAAAGACTATTCTTAGAAAATAATGTTTTGACATGAGAATTTGCCAAATTTTCAATCTAGCTGGAACACTTGTTTTTGTAAGTACATTAAAAATCAAAATTGTTACAGCTTTTTTTGTATAAAACTACACTTTGTTTTATTAATACCAGTTTTCTCAGTAATCATATGATACCTTATCACTTTGACCTATTGTAAAGGACCTTTGAACTGATTATGAGAAATAACGAATGTCACTTTTCAAAGTCAAAAATAGTATAATTTCACACCATTCAGTTTATGTTGTTCTTTTATGTTGTTGCATTCATATTAGACTTTTTTTTTTTTAACGTGTTGGTTAGTGGTTTTTGTGTTTTTGTTTTTGTTTTAATCTCTGCTTCCCTCCCACTCCTTTGTCATAAGGGATAAACATCCCTCTGAGATATGTAACAACATTCAAAGAAACAATCTAGAAAAATGAAAAAGCTTAAAACTGGAACAGTATTTCTAAACAATTAAACCAAGAAGTTACCTAGTACTAAATTTCTCTGACCATTCTGGATCATCTTTAAAAGAACTGGATTTAGAATTAAGAAGACTTGCTTTTGGTGCCTTAATTAAGCAAGTAATGTCTAACTTTGATTAAGGTTCATCAGCCTTTTTCTTCATTGCTTTGGGTTGTGAAAATCAAATGTTAAGATGGTGACAAGTCATGTTTATGTAACAATAAAAGGTGGAGAGCATTTTATCACGTTTGATCCTCGGCAAGCCTGTGGACAATTGTACTATTGTACAAATTTTGTAGATAAAGGAAACGGGCACAAGGTCAAGCAGTTGGTGAGTGAGTGGGACATCACTTAAACCAAGTTCTTTCTTGACTCCTGAGTTCAATAAACTGCCCACTGCCATGTTAAGTGCTTTGAAATTCTGTTTGTGAATTGTTGATTATTATGCAGGTAAATCTGAGTGAGGAACCTTCCTCTACTAGTGCATTTTCACAGCTTGTATAGAATTGCCTACAGCATTGAGAGGCTGTGATTGTTCAGTCACACAGATAGTATGTGTGGCAGACAGTACTTGGAAAGTAGTTTGTCTTTATTTAAGTTGGCTGTATACCATTCCACCTCATTTACAGATTTTTAAATGGTTTAATTAGTTATAACAATATCAGTAAACATTTAAATACCTGCTATGTTCCAGACACTGCTGTATAAGGATATAAAAAGAGGTGGAAGATAATCCCTGTTTTAAATATTTTAAGAATCTAAATCGCAGATTGATGATTATCATCTTTGATTTTGCTAATTGAAGATTAATTTTGCCCTTCCACACCCAAAAAAGTAGTATTGAAAAGTTCTTGTCATTAAAGGTAATCTTCGGACTACAATAAATCTTATTTAAATGGAGTGGATGTTAAATATTAAAACATTTAGTATTTTGCTACCTCAATATCTGACTCCAACCCCTTCTCCATTTTTTAATGGGTATGAAAAGGAAGTTTGGGAGAAAGTTGGCTTGATTATATTGGTTAGATGAGGCTAACTACACAAGTTTTTGCCCTTACCATTACTTTGTACATATTGATTCTCTTGATCAAAAGAGTAGGGAGAAGTCTGAGAAGTAGTGGCCTGGGCCCGAGATGTGACAGTGAAAGCTCATTAACTAGAGCCCAAAGTTACAGGGGTGAGTCAATGGAATAAATTACAATCTCTGAGTTTCATTTTCCTCATGTAAAATAGGGACAATTCATATATAATCTATGCAATGTTAAAACCCTTTTCAAATCTTGGAAATATTATATAACTTAACAATATCTGGTTTTGATCTTATTTAACATTTTTAATAAATGTCTATAATTAACAAACACCCAGAATGATTTAAGAAGCAGTCAGGTACAAGTAGTATTTAGATGAGAGATTACCTAAGGATATATGGTGATCATTGGCTTCAGGAGGTGGTACGTTACAGCTGTCTGATTGTAATGTGAAAGAGGGAATGATGCATGTCTTCCCTATCCTCGGGGAAAAATTAAAAAGAAGTTGATGGAAGTGGCAGAGGGGCAAATTTAGACGAATTAGGAATTTAAGGGAAAAAAAGGTGTCCAAAGTTTAAAAAAAAAGTCTATAAAGGTGTTAAATTCTTAGGAAAGCTTGAGATTTTTTTGCTTATGCTAAATGACTGTTTGTCAAAGATTCTAATTGGCATTCCTTTAGGGTGCAAGAATGAAAATGGAGTCATTCTAACTAACTTGTGCTTTTCTAGCTGGAGTAAACATAAAAGTATGCTTATCAAGCTTACAGATTACAAAAAACTAAGTGGAAAATAGCTAACCCAGTGGATGACGAGCCATGATCCAAAAAAGATCTCGACACAGCAAGCATAAAATCTAATACTAATTGAGTAGTAGGGATTCAAAAAAGTTCAAAATGAGTGTAAGTGGTTTATCATTTTTCTATAAATGGTTTTAGTGGACTAAAAGCTTAATGCCAATAATTTGATGTGGTAGCTAGTAAATCTAATGTGATTTGGGACTGATAGACAGGATAGAAAACCCTCTATTTTGGTCAGATAATTGGAATATGTTCTTTCTGAATGCCACATTAAAGGGTGACTTTGGTAAATTTGAGTATTTAGGAAAGAATGACAAGGATGAAGAACCTGAGATTTATGCTATGTGAGGATAGGTTGAAAGAATTAGGGATGTTTAGCCCAAATAAGAAATCATGGGGGATTGGGAGAGAGCAATGTGATGGCTATATATATATGTTCAAGTGTGAAGGCAGTCATATAGAAGAAAGATAATGTTCATGCCAAACTAAACTTGGGTAGAAAGAGCAATAAGACATTTTAAAGTTAAAACAAACAAGAAAATAAATGGAGCTATTCAAATGGTTTTAGGAAATGTTTTCCTTTTACTAGGGTCCTTCAAAGAAAATCTGACTCAAAGAAAATCTTGATCCAGTTGAACTGAATTTTCTTGAGATCCCTTCCAATTCTAAAATTCTGTGATTTTTGTTCTTAAATTGCAATAGAAGACTAAAGATGCTGCCTCAACCCTAATTTGTGTGGGTGGTAGAAACAGATGCTATCTGGATCACTTATGTTAAGAATTCATAAAGCAAAACAAAACCTTTCTAAGACAGTGTAATGGGAAAGAAGAATGCATCTTCAGAAACAGAAGCTTAAATGTTTAAATGACTACAACTTAAAATGATTTCAGGCTTATTGCATTAAAAGCTACAAGTAAATATAAATTAGATAAAGGCTATAAGTAATTATTCTAAGATTGTTTTTGATTTGCTTTTAGCGAGAGAAGAATGCAAGAAGCAGATGTGTGATTTCAATACAATCTGGGACCACCACTATTATACATGATCCCAAGAACCCAGAACATATAAAAGCCTTTACTTTTGATTTGGCATATTGGTCTCACAGTGGTTTTCAAAGGGACAAAAATGGTGTACTTATTTCAACTGGTTCTAACAATGAATTTGCAGGCCAGGAAAATTGTCTTAAAGTGAAATTTTACTTGTATTTTAATCTACAAAATTGATATTACATATTACATATAACATTTTGCTGATATGTTTTGGAAATTGTACATAATTATGTATGTTGTATATGTATACATTTTATATAATATATGGTAAAACTATTTTCTGCATCCAAATAAATGATGCCTTTCAAAGTAATTACTTTGAAAGTATAAATCTTTGTCTCAGTGGTATTGCCATGATTCTTCATGTTTTTGGAACTCTTGTAGTCACATCAACAATTACTTGTAGAAAGCACTAATCCAGGCACTGGTAAAGATAAAAACAATTAAGACTCCCTTCCCTCATGGACCTTTTGGGAATATATATATTTTAAAATTTCAACAATCATAGCAAACCTTCATTTGAGACTTGATTTGAATTTTCAAAATACACAAAATTCACTCCTTGTTCAGTATGGTGAAAAACATCAAACAGGATAATAACCATTTGTGGGTGGTTATTGTTTTTAAAGAAAAAGGAATGGCTAGAAAGTAAAGAAACTTGTTTCCACATACAGCTCCTATATTGATTCCAAAAACAATTTCAAAAGAGAGATGTTGAATTAAGTGAATCTCATTACTTCTCTATTTCATTTCTCTCCTTTCCCCAAGCAGAATGTAAACTTTGGGGAAAGGGATATTTTTTTAAAAACTGTATATTACACTTAATATCCCTTACTCCAAGTCCATTTCCAGATTATTCAAACTTTTGTTTCTATCAGCCATCCTGGTTGGAAGTTGGAGTATACAGCTAGTATAGAATATTTTGGAAGATATTTGACAATATACTTAGATCTGAGTTCTGTGTCCCACCAATTAGGAAGCAGCCAAAGCAGAAAGCCTTCTAGGCTTCTTCCACAGATACCATTCCTTAAGAAATTGCTTAACCAGAAGCCTTTTAAAGGGGGTGAGGAGGGAGATGAGGAAGGAGAAGAAATCTGTGCTTTGTAAGTACATCTTAGAAAGCAGATTCTCCATGTCCCCTAAAGAATTAGGTAAGCATGGAATTCTCTGCTGCTATGAATGCTTTGCCCTTTTCTTGAAAAAGATCTTTTCTGACTTTAGTGTATTTTTGCAGGTTTTTTTTCTTAATGTTGGTAAGTTTTTTGCTTCATACACTTTGGGCTTCATATTAATTCCTAGCAAAAATATTTTTCTTTCTTCATCATGGTGACTAGCCAGTTTGCCTCATTCTCTTTCCTAATCTAGGTGTTTGTATTCCAGAATCACAGAGCCTGCTGTTACCTTAGATCTTTTACCTTTTGTTATTATCTACTTGCTCTGAATCATCCTCATCTTGTATTCTCCATCATACTCCTAGCTCATCCTTGTTTCTTATGTTCATAAATATATTCCTTGTGTAACAATCTTAGAGAGTTAGGAATTTGGTAAAGTGTAGACATTTAGATAATTGATCAAAGGAAATGCAGAAAAATCAGAGATAAAGCATTTATTAAGATTTTATGTATCTATTCACTGTGTCATATGTTAGGAATACAAAAACAAACCAAAAAAAGTCTCTTTGAAGGAGCTTTACATTCTAATGAGAGATCAGAGAGCACATTAAAGGAAATTGGAAGGGAAAGGTGGCAAAATTGTCGGTGGCAAAGTAAAAGAAATTTCTAGTGTCATAAGTCGAACCAGAAGAGAAGTGGGCATGGATGGCCAAGG